>NC_135498.1:73453994-73827744 GCF_052857255.1 Amblyomma americanum
ATTGCGAAATGGCTTGGCTTATGGACGCTTCAACTAACCCAAAAAATCAATCTTGAGTACCAAACGTGGTAAGCGTAACCTCACAAAGAAATTGGGGTTCTGAATCTCCCTCTGCTTGAAACTCCAAGAAACATCTGCACGAGTGTATTTTAGTGCGAAGCAATACTTCATGCGGTCAAAGCGGCTCAGCGAGTTTGTGTCAAGCTTGAACTTGACGATGACCTTAGCCAAATCATTAATAAATAAATAAATATTACCGTGTCTGTAATTTTAACCTGCGGCTTCACGAACAGATCACTTCGCTGGTCCCTCCACGAGAGCACTATGATATCGCCGCCGGTGATCACGCCTGAAGTTAAACTGCAATCCTCTGTAATGCGAAAGCCCTTAAGGTAAACTAACTGAAATGAAACACACTCTCGCGCTTTGCATTGTTCATCGTTGTATTCATCAACTAATACCACAATCGAACTAATATGCACACTCTCACGCTGTGCATTGCACATCGTCGTCTTCAACAACTAATGCTCTTGTCTAACTAATATAGTCGCCCGACGAGTGGACGACCCAGCAAAGCAAAACCGTGATCTACCCAACCTAACCAAATGCTTTTGTACCTCTACTTGGTTTCACTATGTTAAAACTCAACCACGTTTAAGCCGCCGCGGTAG
This sequence comes from Amblyomma americanum, assembly GCF_052857255.1. Classification (NCBI taxonomy): domain Eukaryota; kingdom Metazoa; phylum Arthropoda; class Arachnida; order Ixodida; family Ixodidae; genus Amblyomma; species Amblyomma americanum. The sequence goes on from NC_135498.1 coordinate 73,454,666, forward strand.
TTGAGTGGTTATGGCGCTCGGCTGCTGGCCGGAATGACGCGGGTTCGATTCCTGCCGCGGCGGCCGAATTTCTATGGAGGAGGAATTCTAGAGGCCCGTGTACTGTGCGATGTCAGTGCACGCTAAAGAACCCCATGTGGTCGAAATTTTCATGCCCCTTCACTATGGTGTCTCTCATAGCCTTAGTCGCTTTGGCAGGTTAAACCTCCATAACCCAAACCTACCACTTTTTTTGCCACAGCTTTCACCGTTTTTTTCTTTGAAGGATAAAATACTTTTAGGTGCCATTCGCGGAAAATTAAGTCGAACATCGTCCGAATGTAAAACTGAAGATGAGTTGAGATCGTTCTGCCGTGCATAAGACCGAGCTTTCCCGAAGTTTTTTAAACCACTTGATTGAAAGGTTTAATGCAGAAAAAATCTTAAGCTCCAAACAAGATTTGAACAAATGGTGGCTAGTTTTATTTTACTTAATGCTATAACAGCTTTTGCTGCAAGGACTACAGTCGACTGGCTCGATCTAGGACACTAACTTTCGCGTCCTTGCTGAAGGAAGTTTACAGTAGTAGAGTACAAAAATTTAAATAATTGGCGTGCGTTACAGCAACCACTCCAACCGAAATGATGACGCCAGCTGCTGCAGTCGCAGGTAACCTCAATGCCGGCCTATGAATTGGCAGGCAGGTCGTCGAAGCTTATGTAAAGGGCACTTGCTCATGTGATAACTAGAAGTCAGTTCGACACTAAGAACAGTATTGCGAAAGTGTGGCGCCGATTTGTTATGCAGCGAAACATAAGGAAAAAATAAAATAAAAGCATCGTACAAGAGTTAAATTTCATTAGCTTAAGAGTGCACAATATCCTCGAGAGATGAACCAAGAAAGACTGCTTGAAAACCTTGCGACTGGCACTTTTTTTCGCTCTCGCATTTGCGTGCGCTGCCTGCTGTCGTTCGCTTCGTTTATGATAGCCTTTGCGTGTGGTTAACTCATTGGCTGCAGAGAACGTCCATAAATATACCGGAGCGAACGCTGGCGTTATTGTAGCTTCCATCCACCTGACCTACCTCACATGAAGCGAGTGATGCCTTTGCAAAGTAAATTTTGCTGAAAAACAGAATTCAGTAAACTTACACCCCTTTAGTGCAGTACACAGCTGATGCTGTTTCGCACGTAGTGTCGGTAGAAAACGTGACCTTTAGCATGCAAACAATTGCACAATGTCTCAACGCGTACTCTGCAGTAAGGCAAAGAAGCGTAAGTTGACCAGATGCTCAGGCGGAGTGCAATGTTTCGCAGCACGTAGATTAATCTCGAGAAAAATATCACCACAATGCATTTCTGCACCAGTAGCCTTCAGCAGAACGAAGGAGCGCTGTCTTTTTGCTTTAATGAAAGCTGGCGGTACAAGCACGCGGTACTTCTCAGATATTTTTCAGGATGTCGCTAATAATATCCACCTTTCCAGTGCGCGGTAATTAAATAATGCCACGCGCTCCCGACAAACTTGACAAGTTGACGACGTGCTCGCACGCGCGTCTGTGCGTGCTAAAAAAGGAAAAAAGCAGACAATTTCTAGTCTCAGTACAATCGTAGCCTGCGAAAAGTGGGTCAATTATATGGATTCACTAAGAAAGAAACCGCTTCACCGGCCTACTAACAATCACAGGAGAGCGTGAATGCCATTGACAGATCGCTGTTATGAACTTTCTGCATACAACCCACACACGCAGCCTAATTGCACAAAGTGCGAGCCTAATAATGATGATGATGTCCTCAGGCTTAATGGTACATACCCACGGTGGGGGATTGGCCAGGGTTCATTGTGGATACAGACGCACTCGTGGACAAGGCGTGGAGTGTTTGGATAATTTTGGTCTTATAATGGAATGTGTACAAAGAAATAAAAAAAAGAAACGGAAAAGAAAAAGCAGTGAACTCTAAATCTAGCAGATGAATTTATCTTATGTAATTATGCAGTCGTGAATATAATCGCAGACTGATTACCGACCATAGCCCTTGGCGGTACTCAAGCGAGGGGGATATCCAAGGAAACTTTACGGAGCAATGCGAATCACCGGAAAAAGAGGAAAAAGTGATCTACGGACTCAATTTCGCCACAACACTCGTGAAGGTTGGTGATAGACAACACCGATCAACTTAAATAAAGATTTAGTCCCGGTATTCTGCGGCGCAAGAGGGTCATGGACACCTCACAACGCCTTGAACTATGCATCCGCACACTACAAAGAAATGCCATGCACTGAAAATCCGCCGCAGCAATTCAAGGTTCATGGCTTAAGTTGTGGAGACATTGGAATTATTGAAAGCGCGGAATAGTCGAGAGGACTGTATTTGGAAGGAACGAGGCAATAGGTCCACCGAGGGTGGACCAAATATCCAGCGCGAATTGTTGTTGTTGTTGTCGACAGCGCGAATTCCTGCATTTGGCCTTTCTCGTCCTTGTCTGTTCTGTGCTCATTTATTTGCGAGACTCTCCGAGTTAGTTCCTACGCTCGGTACGCTGCTTACTGCATATTTCGGTGCCCTTTGACGGCGAAACATTTTCCCTCGCGAAAGCGCTGTAGACATGTCAAAACCGTAGTTGCACTGATCAGCGCGTGGCGTTCGCCACGTGAACTTCGCGTTTACGCAATTTTCTGTCCTATAATAGGTATGTTTTCGTCAAAAATGAGATATTTGTTATCACATGACGTCAGCCATTTAGTCTGGAATGGCCTAATGCATTTTTCAGATTTCCTTTAAAGCAACTGAGCCGTTGCCACATGTTGTCACGCATGCGGCGTGACCCTGACGTGGAGCGTTAGCAGTGCGGGAAAATGTGTCGAAGAACACAATGTGGCGCCACGGCATACTGCTCTAAAACGCTGCGACTTTGCCCACGGGCGGACACCACCGCCAGCGCTCTGTCGACTACCATTTCGGCGCAGCAGCAATAAATGTGGCCGCGGTAGTGCAGTCCACCGCTATACGTTGGGCGCGACCTAAGTTTCGGGGGGGGGGGGGGTGTTGTATTTCTTTTTGAAAACTAGATATTTTTAAAGCGCCTAAAACATGCGTCTAAATGGCGCAATCAGTGATTAAATAATAAAATTTGGAGCATAGAGACATCCTAGAAAGATATATTTATTATTTTAATTTTGATTAAGCAACATGTTTGAAGCAACTAATTAATATATGAGCAATGAATCTTTGCAAAAACCAGCGCAGCTTATAAATTGAAATAAAATAAATCCTCAAACAGTTATATCAGGCTCAATTTCTATATACTTTCTTATGCAACCTTTGCACTTGCTATCAACACAAAAGCGCTCGCAACTAACAAAACCTTTTATCGAAAACAATTTTGTGAGTTCAATACATGCACCAAAGATTCAGTGCCATAAGAGAAAATAATCGAGGAGAATGTGTATAATGGCTTTGGAAGAAATTTAGCTTAAATAGACACTTAAAAGTAGTGCATCCAATTAATGTCCAGAGTAGAAATCTATTCTCTGCTTTGTTTGAATATGTTGACGTTTCTCCTGCACAACAAAAAATACTATAATTACCAAGGCAATTTCACTTAGAAACTATCGATTCAACCTATTCTGATTCGTGACGTCGTCTCCGAAGACGGCGGGTTGTCACGGCATTGAAGTAAAGGGCTGCAGAGCACCGCCCCTGAGATTGGTGCTAAAAGTGTGGACGCATGTAATTACCGGCAAAATCTGCATGCGATGGTTGCACCTGTATTTCGTTTCTTGGCCATTTCTTGGATCTGAAAGCTCCACTTTGGATTAGAGGGGTCTTTGTTATTATAATACCGTACCCAATCAATAAAGCCAACTCCGAGTTATCATCAATGTCCCCTTATGTACATGACACTGTGTTTTAGATTGCTCCGTTTTATGTTTTTTCACGTTATCGCCATTCTAGAGTGCGCCTTGAGAACACTAATGCTTATGTTTTCGTTGAGCTGCCTGATCAAGCATTTCCAGGAGTTTTCCTTTATCTTCCTTTCCTTCGCGGTGTTGTTCGAACCCAAACGTTTGCACTTATGCAGGTGCAAGTGCAAGTAGGTTGCGCACCCCTCTAGGCTGCTGGTTGGTTCGAAACCCACCGCCGAACACCCACCGCTAAAAATCGGTACAAGCGTCCCCCGGCCTGGCGCCCGGTTTTCTCTTGGGGCGTTGGCTTGGGAGAAACTCCGTAAACCCCGCTGTGACCCTCAAGGGCCAAGCCCAGTTTCGAACGACCACGCAGCTTGGTAAATGTGGTGCCCTTCGGCCAACGCGGTTTGAATGCGAGCAAAGCCTTGATGCGCTGTCACTGGGCGCGCGCACGCCCTAGCACAACGGCATCTCCTCGTCAAGGAGGACAAAGCAGCCCTTTCGCAGATATGGTAACTCTCTAAGCGCAACGGCGTCTCCGCGACGACACCGCCCCTCTCGCGAGATGCACACACAGTAGCCTGCAGTTCTTTCCACTGAAAGCACAACTCTCGCCGAACCTTGGTCCGCTGGCACACAGCAGCATCAGCCTCATCATGTCTGCTGGTGCTTCGCGCCCAGGAGTTCAAAACCGGTCATGAACTCCTCTTCTGCGCAGCCAAAAAAAAAATTTAACACGGTGTGGCCGTTTCTGTCCTCAGATCAGCCCTAGTAAAATCATGCCTGCACAGTGCTTAAAAGCTTTTCTTGAACAGGCAGCTAGCCTGAGAGCAGTAGGGTTCCTGGAAGCGGCCCTCTCAAGTCTGTGCGAGTGAATATCTATCGGGTACCACACGGCCAGCAGTTGGCGCAAGCGTGAAAAGAAAAAGATTGCTGCAATCCCGTACATTCATAGAACTTCACATCGGCTGAAAGAATAAGGTGAGCGCTTTCATGTAGACATTATTTTCTCTGCCTTCGCCAAGCTTTGCCGTCTGTGCGCGCCCGTCGAATAATTGGTAGCGGTTTAACTTAGATAAACCGATCAGACATGCGGAGGCAGGTGGTGATTATTCAATTGCAGCAGGCACTTAAGCGCCACCTTAAGGGCTTGACACGTTGTATTTTATAGTTTAGTGTCCGTATAAGCATAATTACTCATTCTCTATTTAACAATCGTGAATGGCGGCGTGTCTTCATACCACTATTAGAGCAGTGGGGCAGTGGTTCAGTGATGCGATACTGCATTGGCAGGTGTCTGCTCCTATAACAGCCACCCGTAGCGATCGAGCGATCCAAGGTGTTCAGGTATGCACAGATAGTACCCGGTTCAAAACCTGGCGTAGTGAAGCTTTCGCTTCAAAAACGAGAAGACGCAACAACCTGATCCATCAGTACAGTCTGTGGCATCAAGCATGTTAACAAATGTGCTGAATGCTGTAAAATTGCAGTCAACAAAATTCTAACGAGGTGCGGTCATGCTTACATCGGCCAAACAGGCCGCTGCTTAAACATAGGCCTTAGGGAGCATAACAGTTATTTTAACCCAGGTCGCTATAATCTGGCAGACCACTGCAGTGAATGTGACCAGCTAGGAAAACGTAAGCGACTTGCGCCAAACATTTGAGCACACTACTGTTCTTTTTACAAGCCTTAACCAACTCACACGCGAACTAAAGGAAGCTAATTACATCACAAAGTCAGTTGACACGTACATCAGAACCCCTTCAATCACCCTAACAAGCCCTGAAATAGCTTTCCTAGATGGCACTTGATTTTATCTCCGGTATTTCTTCTTTTGGTGCCGATATTCGCTGCTTTGTAATACGCGTGTAATCCTCTCCTGATTAGGATCCCTGGTGCTGCTTCATTCAATATTATATTCTGGTTTACTTTTGTACCTTCGCCTCTTTTGTACATACATTGCTGTTTTTTTGCCGAATAAACGTTCAGTTGCGGGTGAGCGGAGGTGTCGTGCTGTCGTTTTGTTCCCCGCGTCTTCATCTTTTTCTCGCTCGTTAACCATGACCACGTACCAACTTACCCAACATGCCACGTTAACTCTATCGTTTCCCCTCGTTACCAGGGCGTTTTCCTTGTGGTTCAGAACCACATTACGGAACGTATGTCTTAGCAGTTACTGCAGAAGAAAAGACATTTGATCTTCTTGGTAAGATGTCTCACTGAATCTGCCAGCGCGAATGAAGAGGACAAAAAACGAGAAACGAAAAGCACTGCTCTCGCAATTGAAGTTTATGGAAGCATACATAGATCACATATCATGCCAAGCAACACTACAGAACACACAATAACCAAATTTTTATGGCAAATGACATGACATGAACCCCTCCGTAAACAGCTATGATGAAGAAAGCCAGCCACGCTGCAAGTTAGCACGATGTACAGTTCCCTGACAGATCCGTCACCTAGTCGCAAGATAGGCCTGAATGATTTCCCGCCTAATCTGCAATAAATGAACAGGCAAGAAGTCTGTAGCAGAAAGATACGGGTAGCAGTCTTTACACCCTTTACAATGATCGGAAAGTTGATTCTCTGTCATTCTCTAAAGACCCCTCGTGCTCTACTACTGTAAACTAATACACCTGCCAGTTCGACCTACCTGCACCCTTCGGCAACACAACGGCGTTTGATAAACCACATTCAATTTGCAAGGACGGTTTAACCCATGTTTCCCCGAGAGGAATCATTTCCTCAAACCACATTCGCTGCTTAATGTTCAACCATTTCACAGATTCTAGAAACGTTATTCGGAGCAGTGAACACCAGTGCCACGGCATACCTTTTTCGATATTTACAGAATTTACTCGAAAACATATGTACTGTATTTGCTTGAAAAGACCAATAAAATCATTGTGTTTGTTAGCCGTGTAGGAATGCAGTTATGGCAGCTCATAAGCTGCAAATTCCTGTCAGGTAAGGAAAATCCTTGTACTCGCCTATCAGGACATTTTGGCCCGTAGGAGTGCCGTAAGGGTTCCACAGTGCGTCTGAGATGCAAGCCCCGCTCCTAGGCTATTTTTGGAAAGGCAGGTGCAGGAGGCAGTGCCACCTGTCTTTTTGGCCCCTCGCTGTTCAGCTTTAGTTAGTTCTCGCAAATCTCCGCACAAGAGCTTCATACCTTTTAGCAATTTATCGCCCCTCTAGTAGTAACATGGCTGGGAAATACTCTGTTCGTTAGCCGAGAAGCATGTTCTTGGCAAGTAGACCCGTGCTGTGAAAGTATACATTCATCAGGACAGACCCTATGGTGGACACCGCAATGCCATCGTGTGCGAAGATGCAAAGAAAGATGCTCGCGCAGGCTTGTAACAACACCGCCACCTTCGTACGCTGTATCCTGAAAATTTCCAATCATGGCCGGCGTCCTCACGCGGCTGGATATGTGCTGAGACAAAATGGAGTGGCTGGATAACGGAGCTTGAGCGTTGGTGTTAGAAAACTCGGGGCCTGTGCTTTAGAAACGAGGGAAATAGGTAACGGTCTCCATGCGGCCGTGAGACAAGGACCAAGAGGTCCGTCATTATCGTAAGATAAGGCGAACGCTGCAGCAATTGAACAAAATTTGCTTGTCTTTGCGTGTTCGCCAATAAGACGGGTTCCGTCTGTCGAGGCGCTATAGGGAGACGCGGAATATTAGTTAAGTGCGACGAATAACAAGAGCAGTCAGAGAGCAAACAGACTAGATGCCAATGTTATAAAAGTGTTTTATAGCCGACAGCCTGTATTATAGGAATATTATCGGAGTGGCCTCGTGTTCACATGGCTGCAAGTTAGCAGGTACCATTGGTTGCATTTCTTCGCGTTCTAGTCGCGGCATATGCTGACATGAAGGCAGTTGGCACAGTGGTGCTGCATCCTCGCATAAAAAACGTCGCAGCCGTATCTGAGAGGCGCGTGTACTGCTGAGAAATGCGGCGGATCTTCGCCTATTCGGAGCGTCGGTTTTCCTAGATTAGTATCACAGGTCTCGCACTTTTTGTAGAGAAGCAGATTAAAGGCTTCTTCGGCGGTGCCTTTGAGGAAGTCTCCAATCTCATCGCTCTGAGATGTGGGGTCGGCAGCTTTGATGCGCAAAACTAAGATGTCTAAAACGAGAGGTTTATGGTCTATTTCGCTTTAACTTGACAACGTGACTCAGGCTATGAGGGACGCCATAGTGAAGGCCTCCGGAAATTTCCACCATCGGCGGTGCTTACGACTTCGTAGTGATTTTGCGCGCAGCAGGCGAGCTCGTTCCTATCTGGAGATTGGCGATTGACGGGTTTCCTCAACATATCCGAATGCATCAACTTGCAGACGCCCCAGCTCGTTATTTCGTCTTTGTGACTTTCAACCCGCACGCTAGCCGTGAATTTCAAATAGAATACGACGTACGCCACCACGAGTGTGGGATTCCACTAGTCAGGGCTGCTCACACGCCCATGCATGCTGACCCAGTACTCGACATCTACTGTATCTGTGCCGGACAATGTACCGGGATCTGAAAAATGCGAAATGACGACCGTAGGGACGGCGGATGTTCATGTGGTGTATATGTCGTTCGAAAAAGGCAGCAAAGCTTGGTAACTGAAGGCACCTGCGGACTTCAGTGTTAGGGCTAGCATGAGACTGCGCCTGCACAACAACATATTAAAATAATAAGTTTACACAAGGCAAATATATACAATGAAATCGACGGCCAAAAACAGTGCCAAACAGCTATGATAAAGAGTGTTGAACCCGAACAGCCACTTCATCCTCTTTCTTCAAACCTACGACCGTGACAATATGCGTCAAAGTGTCCAATAGGTATGACGTTCTAGAAAGAACACCTCGCAAAGCACGGATACAGAGAAGAGGAACAAAATCGTGCACCGACTCGCCCAGATCTCCGCTTAACTGGTATCATGATATATGTTTGTTTCAAGGAATGAACAAATGCTGGCTACATGAACAGAACGCACCCCCTTGAGTTCTTCATCAGCACTCGCATCAAATTGAAAAGAGTGCAATTTTAGAAAATTTCTATAAAAACCACAAACGCCTTGAAATCGGCGGCTATTACGTCGTGAGATGCTAATTTAATGCAACTTCTTTGACTCTTGCCCCTTGTGCCCCGTTCCTGTGTTCGAGGCGGACACAAAACACTTGCTTAGGACAAACCCCTCTTTGCTTGCTATCCGGCAGAAACAAGTGCTCCGGTGCGGACCACCCCCAGGGCGTCCACCAGAGGTATAAAAATGGATTTTTGGGCCGTACCATTGGATGTACTGGACATTCTTAGGGAGTGCCGTGTGTACATATATTTGTAAATACTTTAATCCAGAAAGCACACTGTCTAAATAAAAAAAACCCAACTTGTTTCTCGGAAATTCAACTTTGTCTTTCGCCATTTCCTTGACCAATGTCCACGCGAACTCCCATCCTCCGGTGCTGCTCAAGGTAAAGCAACGAGAGCAGGACACTGGAGGAAAATGACGGAGAGGAATAACGAAAATAAAAACCCTAAAGGTTTTCAGCAAGAGAAATATTCCTTAAGAGAAGAGTGAACTGCAAAATAATGCGTTAAATTACAAAAAAAAACAAAATGCATGCAAGCGCATTAAGGGCAGAGAAACTATATTCTTTATATTCATCGCGTATAAATGAAAAAAGCTAAGTAAATAAGATAAAAATTGAGTATACCTTACCGACATCGATGGAGCGCTTTTCGAGAAGCGGTCTTGCATACGATCGGGATTTAAGTACTGAAATCGTCGCTGCTATGACTTTCGTCCTTGTCAAGGTGACGTCGGGGTACTCCATTACTGTTCGGAGCGCGTACGGTCTCTCAGTATGCAGACTCTGCACCGCAATCTTGCCGAATAACAAGGTCATTAAAATTCGAACCGTTCTTTTATTTCAGCTGAAGTTTCCTGTAGCCGCTTTCCTTGCGCAAAGCACGCTGGAGCTCCATTTTGTATAAAAAGGCCCACCAACTAAGACCACTCAGCAGTTGGCTCAACCGCAGCTCAAAGTCACTATGGTAAGCACACCCCATTGATTGCCTTAGATTCCTTGTATCGCTTGTGAAGAAACATGACAAAATGACTGAGATAATGCATTATGCCAGAAACGCGAGCTCTTTATCCAAAATAGCGGCCCCTAATATCTAAACCTAGGTCATCACTGATTGCTGCAACAGCGGATAACATCCTTCTTGAATGCATATTTCAATTATGAAATTTATTCGGTGCTGCCGGTAACACCCATGTAAGCAGTAACGACATATAATTATGCCTTCAAATGTCGCTACTAGACGTGTGATATTATAAAAGATAAACATTCCAAGTTATTATTTTGGCAGCTACGCTGTCTGCAGCCAAGTGATGTAAGTATAACTTTAGCGTTCTATACGCGCCTCCACAGACCTAAACAACCACCCACAGTTCGCAGTTTCGGAGTTCAACAAGCCTTCTGCAAAAAGAAATATCCCAACAAATTTATTTTCCAGATCCGTGCTTGCGTCCTCTTGGCTCTTGCCACCAGCGCTCTTGCTGGCTACACCGGCTACGGCCTCGGCTATGGCCTTGGCTACGGTGGCCTCGGCTACGGCCTTGGCTACGGAGGCTTGGGCTACGGCCTCGGCTACGGCGGTTATGGCTACGGTCTTGGCTACGCTGGCTACGCTCCATCTGTGGCCACCGTTGCCCACGCTCCAGCTGTCGCCACTGTCGCCCACGCTGCCCCAGCTGTGACCACCGTCGCCCACGCTGCCCCAGCCGTGGCTAGCTACGCCGTCGCCCCAGCTGTGACTCGCGTTGCCGCCTACCACGCTGCCCCAGCTGTCGCTACCTACGCTGCTGCTCCAGTTGTTGCCGCTGCTCCAGCCGTCACCACTGTCGCCCACGCTGCCCCAGCCGTCGCCACTGTTGCTCACGCCACTCCAGTCGCCACCTACGCCGCTGCACCAGCTTTCGCTGCCGTCCACGCCGCCCCAGCTGTTGCCACCACCACCGTTGCTCACGCTGCCCCAGCTGTCGCTGCCTACCACGCCGCCCCAGTCTACGGCTACGGTGTTGGCACTCTCGGCTACGGCGCCGGTCACTACGGTTTCGGCCATGGTCTCCTCGGCTACGGCCTGAACTACGGCTACGGCCTTGGCTCTCCATTCCACTACGGCGCTCTTCTCCGCAAGAAGAAGTGTGAGTACGAGTTTATATGCGCATTAATACGACATAATATAGGTTAGTCTGAAAAACTTTCCGGCTTCTTTATTATGAAACTCCGTCATCGGACGAGAAAGACCGCATGGCCTTGTGACGTCATTAAAATCTGCTCATTGTGGCAGGTGGCAACGTGCACGCCTAATGGTGTTCAAACCACCCGCCATGACTCGTGCCAGTTTAATGCAATTGCAACCTGTGGACGTTGGCACTGGGCATTAACCATATCGCAGCTAGGAAAGAGCAACCGGGAACTCAGCCTCACCAGTGGCAGTGTTTTAGCCAGCCACCTGTAGAGTAAATGACACATTGCCTAACCGCTGCACAAGTGTGCCAGTAGTACTATGAGAACCCCCAGCGATCTATAAATGCGATTGAGATGGTTGGGTATTCGCCAACGCATGACCCCGACAGGACGAATCGCCGAGAACCGCAAAATTTGAAACTCTGAGGGCCAACAAAATTTTTAATTAGAGCTTGAGTCCATCAATGGGACTTTTTTGGTAGATTGAGGCCGATAATTCAGTCAGATTGGGGTGATCACATGAGATAATCCAATGGGAGGTACTTGAATACTTTAGATGTTGATTAATGCATACCATATATCGCAAGCGAGCCGGTTTAAACAGAAGTTCTAGCTTGTAAATCTCAATAACTTCAGACCCCAATTTTGAACATCTAGCAGGCAACGTAAATGCTATATGTTTTTAAGAATGTGGTTAAGAAGCACCCCAAATTCTTTAACACGCCCTGTGCTGAAACATAGCGCAGGAAATGCATCTAATCGACATTCTAATAGGAACACTGCTGTTCCGTTCCGCATGAGGAACTTCTTGACCAACGCGTCAATTTTAAGACGAGTTAATTTGCTGTGGATCCTAACTATTAACCTTGTCAGTGCACATGAATGCATTTGTTTGTTCTGCTGGTAGCTTTTATAGACATAATGGTCTAAAATATCTACTGCACTTATGGTTTAGGATTAAGTTTTTCTCAGTGTTGCATACTACAAATGCTGTCGACGTCTGTTATGTCTAAGAATGGATTTTTAAATTTCCTTCGTTTTCAGAATTCTTCCGTCTGCAACTCATTCGACTATCAAGAACAAAAGTTATGGCTGCCTATTCCCTCTATGCGCGAGCTTCGTGCCCGGCGCTGAAGGAGAAATAAAGTTATTTTCTACAAAACTACATTGCGAGTCTCTAAGTACTTCGCTCATATCGCACCTGTAATTTCATCATTTTTTTCTGCATATGTGCATTCAACTCTGCTTTTTCCTCTTGTGGTGTGCATGAGTGTAGTGATGAAGTGTCTTGACGCTACATTAAGGATCGAAAAATTCTTGGGGGTCAAGGGTCGTTGTTACGTTTCTAGTATCCCATGAAAACAGACGACAACCACACTGTAGTGACAGCTTGGTTATACGCACCGTCAGTGTCGAAGCTTGCATAATGTTGACCAAGGCAATCAGGTTCTTTCATCAAGGCCATGGACATCGGGACGTCAGTCACTGGGCATCTTGCAATTGGTTGCGTGGCAGAATAAACTGAGCGTTTAGGTAATGAGCTTACACAGCGAGAACACATGACAAAGAAAACAAAGAAATTGTGATCAGTACAATAAACAAAGCAATAAAAATCATATAAATATAAGCTGGAAAATGAAATACAGCAGTACCTTAACATTTATAGTTATTTATTTTATTCCTGGAGCATAGAGAGAAGCCTACATTAAGCGGTCATAGTCAGCTGATGTAGAACTAATATCTTTAAGAGCTAAAGCTGTTATAGATTCGATTTACCTATACAGCCCTCAATTTTGCCGTGAAACCAAAGTGTGAGCCGTAGGAACCTAATTACTTGACAAATTGCTTTAGCTTACCTGGCTTACCTCAAAAATGGAATTGCACAATAAAAGTTCATTTAATCCTATTCGATTCAATTGTATAGACGCCACCATGGCTAAGTGGCAAATTTAAGAGTGGAAAATCTCTCTCTCCACGTGTGAGCGAGTGAAGGAAAAGAGGAGGTACGGGTGGCCCAGTGGCTTGGGAGGTTATGATAAGAGCTGAGGAATGTGCCACCGAAAGTAGGCTGTCACGGGAAGACCCACACAGAGGGTGGCGACCGCGGAAGGAGAAGGTTCTGATGAGGGCGCAAGAATGCGCCACCTGACGGTGGTGCCACGGCAGAATGTAAGGTCATGTGCATACAGAAAAGATTGAGCAGCTTTCGCTGAGTCACATCAAAAAGCCGGCAAGTCTAGCTGTACAAATTTTTAAAGTGCTGGCAATATGTCTTTTAATGAGCCTTCAAAGTATCAATAGTAAAACTGAAAATGCCAGTGCCACGGCAACTCAATGAAGGCGCGCCTGTGCGCCCATTGAGCGGCCGTGCCAGTGCTATATGAATATCGAATTACGAAATTTTAGTTTCATTAAGCAACACTTTTCATCTAACCACTTAAGTTGCAGCTGTAAAACTTTTGGCTGTTGTTTACCTAAGCCTGTGTATCCCATTGACTAAACACAGCCCTTTTCGTTACTTTGAATTACGTTGTAATATAGCGGTTATACAATTTCTCCACTTCTTCGAAAACAGTTTCGTTCAGAATTAAAAAGGTTTATAGCAAACGCGTTTGCTTCCTTCGTACGTACTCCATTAATTTCAAAAAGTTACAGAAAAATATCGAGGTGAATATCAGGTTGGTTGCCGAGAACAGTTTCCTTGAGTGCACGAACAGTCTGATTTCAGAAACGGCTGTTTTCAAATAGGTTGTGGTATCGCAACTCTGAAATGCGCCTTGAGTAGTGCCCTCATTGGAGGCTGTCCCTGGGGCATATATTCAGCTATAGTAGGACACAAATTAAAAAAAATAGCAGTTGTCAATACCTCGACACGGTCCGCGGCACGCTGTATTACTCCGCCAGCCAGTCCCAAAAGGAAACGACATCAACTTTCTAAAGTTTGACTATATTATACATGCCAGGTATAAAAATTCAGAAGTTTATAACATTTTTCGTGATTAGCTTCATGTTTAAGTGACAAGAGAAGCTTTAACAATGGACTACATTTTTCTCGTGAAGGAATTCAGTGCGCCGGTCCTAAATGTGGATGGAGCTTCGCTGCAGACTTTAGTTGTAATTTACTATACCTTTCTTCCCCCTTGGAGCAGATTAGAAAACTCTGCGCTTGTTATCAGGGTGACGACAATGCGGCTCAGAGCCTTATTACAAAACATTTAACAAAGGACATTTTGGTTTACTCGTAGCCTGAGTTTCTTTCGTGAATTGACAGAAAAACGAGGCATCTCTGTCTTCATACTGTGTTCGAAAAGTAAAACGCTGCAAGAAGCTTTGGTGAACTACTAAGTCTTCGGTGTGCGACAAGCAACAGAAAAAAAACGATTGCTCTATAGCTATAAGAAATATTTTCAACAAGCCAAAGCAGAAATTTAGGCATATATATTTTAGTTCAAGAATGTTATCTCAGACTTGCTAAGCGAAAAATTTTGAAAGAAAAAAATGAAAAATGGCCAGGCTTAGCTTGGTTAAGCCAAAAATGCGTTGCATATCTCGATGGAGTTCCGTGCTGCTCCGTTGACTCGATAGGCTATTGACTCGATCGCCATTGAAACTGCCCGTGTAGCAGCACTCGATCGCCTTTGAGTCGATAGACTATCGGTTCGAGGGCCCTCGAAATGCCCGTGTGACAGGGGTATAAGACAGTCCCAACGAAGGAGCGCGGCTCTTTTATACATATGCCGTGACGTCAATCACTGCGCAGCGCCCCTAGCGGGAGGAGCTTGAGTCAGGTGGTGGCTTTGGCCGCGCGCGACCGCGCCAGTTGGGGCCCAGCTTTTTCTCCGTGACGTCACGCGCCGGCGCAGCGCTCCTAGCGGGAGGAGCGGGAGTCAGGTGGTGGCTGCGGCCGCGCGCGACCGCGCGAGTTGGGGCCCATCTTTTCCTCCGTGACGTTACGCGCCGGCGCAGCGCCCCTGGCGGGAGGAGCGGGAGTCAGGTGGTGGCTGCGGCCGCGCGCGAACGCGCGAGTTGGGGCCCAGCTTTTCCTCCGGCTGTCGTGACGTCACGTCACGTGGTTTGGTGGCTGCCCGGCCGCACCCTAGGGCTGAACTGAGTGATTGCAATATGCAACGCATATAAGTGCAAAGTCTTCCTGCTCGACCTCGCAGCCTGTTTAAAAGCGAATTATACCCCTGTCACACACGCATATTTAATGTCATTCGAATCGAATCACATTAGCGTCTAATGTCTTTAATCGGCTGCTACAAGAGAACGCTTCATGTCATAAGCTTCGAATGATGTTCACCGTAGAATGAGCTTGCAGCTCTCATTGGCGTTCTCCTTGCGCTGCCGCGGTGGCTGAGTGGTTTTGGCGCTCGGCTCCTGGCCCGAAAGACGCGGGTTCGATCCCGGCCACGGCGGTCGAATTTCGATGGAGGCGAAATTCCAGAGGCCCGTGTGCTGTGCGATGTCTGTGCACGTTAAAGAACCTTAGGTGGTCAAAATTTCCGGAGCCCTTCACTATACGGCGTCTCTCATATCCTGAGACGCATTGGGACGTTAAACCCCCATAAACCATAAACCATGATTGGCGTTCTATCTCGAACTAAATATCTACTCTGGATACCTGACACGCAGCTGAAACAAGCAATGCGAAAAAAATTGATGACGGCCTAGCTGTGTTAGGCCAGCATATACGTGGCGTAAACGCGGCGACGTCTGGTTCGGAAGAGTTAATATTTGAGAGGCGCGCATTCACTACATGCGCCTATATTCCTGGTTAACCCTTGAGCCGTTGTGGCGGAGTAGTGGCGTCTCCGCCGCAAGCGCCAAAAGCCTTGTCTCGAATCCTAGCCTCGACGTAGGGTTTTTTTTTTATTCAGTGAGTGCGCAAGGGGTTGACCACGTGGCTGGTTACGTAGTGCGGAGCACCTCCCGGCGGCGCCGTGGCTGGTTACGAGGTGCGGTTTCCAGAGGATGTACAGACCGGCGAGTCGCGCCCGCTGTGCCCTGTCTGACATCACTGCTCCTCGCGCATGCGCAGCACGGCTCTCCAGGAGCCACGCGAAACTGCTCAACCTCGGCCAGTGTAGCTTACGCTAAAAAAATTAATGTGCGCACAGCCGAAGTTGAAAGTTTTATTCATTAAAGTCTGCTAAAAAATGGTAAATTTGGTGTGAAACTATTCTCACTAGAGGCTGTCGTGGGTAGTCAAATACTCCCGGTCTCAGCAGCGGCCAACGGCAGCGGCAGAGCGTGAAGTATGTCCCTACCCGTGACCGTCGATCATTATGGGTTCTGCGTTTCTTGTTGATTGGCGGTTCACGTGAGTTAAGCTAGGCTGTAAAGCTGTAACATTTAGGGCTATAACGTTGTACAGCATGACCAAATAATATTTGAAGCCTATAATAATGCACACCAATATTTTCACCGCTTTAAAAATACTACACAATTTCAAATACCTTTTATGCGTTAATTGTATCGTTTATTTTTCAGTGAACGCTATCACTATCATTTGCGAATGACATTTTGGTTTACAGTGTAGCATCGAAAGAGACTGAATGCCCCTAGATGCATCGATAGCCATTCATTTCTAATGACGTTAAATTGTCCAGTGTGACAGGGGTATAAGTGTGGTTGTCCCGATTTTAAAACATCTTTCTATATTCATACTAGCACGTCGTTTGGAGGTGTTCACCAGGAATTCTACAATTTTTTGTATATCTAGAAATTGAAAACTAACTTTTTTAATGAACTTGTCCACATATAGTTCTTATACTACAAAATATTTTTCCGCTCAAGCAATGTTGCCCCAGGATCCCGCCTGAAAGTCACGAAACTCAATTTGAAATAGTTTGATTTACCGAGTGAATGGTCTCGGTAAATTAATGCCCTCATCGGTTCTAACACAGGAAACGGAATGTATAAGGCCAAAAAACAGCTTTACAAAACTCGACTCGTTTGAAGTATTCGTATCATAAAGTTTCGCGAGATATAACTAGCAAAAATGTAGCATGACAATTTCCGAGGAATCCTGAGGATGAGGGAAGGTACTCCTTATTTTCAGGATAGGTAAAGCATTCAAGCAGCAATTTCTAGACGCGGCCAGAAATTCTGTGGAATTGGGCAGCAAATTATGCAGCCTGAATTTGTTCCATGGTCCAGTTTCATGATTCTTTTTCTAGGTTGCTCAGTAGATATAAATCATTCACGCATCCACTACTTATAAACACACATGCTTGCAATAATAACTAAGGTGCGCGTAGTGTGAGGAGATTGATGTTCCCCAGTGGTAGAAAACGAACGATCGCACTGCTCCAATTTCACTGTTGTGTACCACCCAGAGATTTCTCCATCTTGAACATGTTGAAAATCAACCATTGAGAATCATGATTTTCGAGCGTGTTTAGCGTTCCTACAGAGGAGACATGCAAAGCTCCAGCGTCGAACGCAGTGAACTGTCTCGACTATCAACATAGGTCATGACGCAAAGTTTCTGGCCAATCAGAAATTCAAGCGCGAAGGACACTACAAATTGCAAAATGGCTTAGCTTGTGGACACTTCAAGTAACCCAAAAAAATAAATCTTCAGTACAAAACGTGATAAAGTTAACCTCACGAAGAAACGGGGGCTCTGAATTTCCCGCTACTTGAAACTTCAAGAAACAACTGCACAAGTGGTCTTAAGTGCGAAGCAATACTTGATAAGGTCAAAGCAGCTCAGTGAGTATGTGTTAACCTTCACCTTGACGATGACCTTAGCCAGACCATAAATAAACGAAATTAATATTGTCGCGACTATGATTTAAACCAGCGGCTGCGCGAACAGATCAGCTTCGCTGGCCCCTCCACGAGAGCACTATGCTTTCACTGCAGCCCATAGCGCCTCAACTCAAACTGCAATTATCTGTAATGCGAAAGTCCTGAGTGTAAAATAAATGAAATGAAATGAAACACACTCTCGCGCTCTGCATTGCACATCATTGTCTTCATCAACTAATACCACAATCAAACTAATGTACACACTCTCGCACTGTGCATTGCACATCGTCGTCTTCAACCACTAATAATACTGTGGAACTAAAATAGTCGCCAGAAGTGCCCACGACCCAGCAAAGCAAAACCGTGATCTAACCAGGCTAAACACATGCTTTTGCACCTCTACTCGGATTCACTATGTTAAAACCCTATCACTTCTTTGCCACCGCTTTCATCGTTTTTTCTTTAAAGCATAAAATACTTTTTGGTGCCATTCTCGGAAAGTTAGGGCGAACATCGTTCGAATTTAAAGCTGAAGATGAGGGGAGAATGTCGTCCCGAGAATAAGACTAAGCTTTCCCGAATTTTTTTTAAACTCTTGAATGAAAGGTTTAATGCAGAAAAAATCTTATGCTCCAAACAGGATTTGAACAAAGGGTTGCTAGTTTTATTTTACTTAAGGCTATAACAGCTTTTGCTGCAAAAGCGGACTCCTGTCGACTAGCTCGAACTGGGTCACTCTCACTGTCGCGTGCCAACGGAAGGAAGTTTATTGATGTAGATTACAAAGATAGGCGTGTGTCGCAGAAACCACACCTGCCGAAATGATGAAGCCAGCTGATGCAGTCGCACGTAACCCCGATGCCGGCCTATGACTTGGCAGGCAGGTCTTCGAAGCTTATGTAAAATATACTTGCTCATGTGATAACTAGAAGTCAGTTCGACACTAAGAACAGCATTGCTAAAGTGTGGCGCCAATTTGTTATGCAGCGAAACATAAAGAAGAAAGCAAATAAAAGGCCTCCTACGATAGTTAAATTTCAGTAGCATATGAGAGCAAAATATCCTCGAGAGATGAACCAAGAAACACTCCTTGAAAACTTTGCGACTGGCGCTTTTTTTCGCCCCCGCATTTTCGTGCGGTACCCGCGCTCGTTCGTTTCCTTTGTGATAGCATTTGCGTGTGGTTAACTCATTGGCTGCAGAGAAAGTCCATAAATCTACCGGAGCGAACACTAGCATTTTTGTAGCTTCCATCCACCAGACCGACCTCGCATGAAGCGCTTGATGCCACTGCAAAGTAAATTGCACGGGAAAACAGAATTCAGTCAACTTACACCCCTTTAGTGCACTACACATCTGATGCTGTTTCGCACGTAGTGTCGGTCGAGAACGTGAGTTTTAACACGCAAAACAATTGCACAATGTTTCAACGTGTAGGCTGCAGTGAGCCAAAGAAGCGTAAGTTGACCACATGCTCAGGCGGAGCGCAATGATTCGCAGCGCTTAGATTAATCTAATAAATTATCACCACCCTGCATTTCTGCACCAGTGGCCTCCAGCAGAACGAAGGCGCGCAGTCTTTTTTTCTTTATTGAGAGCTGGTGGTACAAGCACACGGTACTTCTCAGATATTTTTCAGCATATCGCCAATCATATCCACCTTTCCACTGCGCGGAAATTACCGAATTCAACGCGCTCGCGGCAAACATGACAAGTTGACGATGTGCACGCACGCGCGTCTGTGCGTGCTAAAAAGAAAAAAGCAGAGACTTTCCAGCCTCAGTGCAATCGTAGCCTGCGAAAAGTGGCTCAATTAGATGGATTCACTAAGAAAGAAACCGCTTCACTGGCCTACTAGCAATCACAGCAGAGCGTGAATGACATTGACAGATCGCTGTTGTGAACTTTTTGCATACAACACCCACACGTAGCATAATTGCACTGTTTGAGCCTAAATATAATGATGATGTCCTCAGGCCTAATGGTACATAACCACGGTAGAGGATTGGCCAGGGTTCATTGCGGATACAGACGGACTCATGAGCAAGGAGTGGAGTGTTTGTTAAATTTTTGTCTTATAATGAAATGTTTACAAAGAAATGAAAAAAAGAAACGGGAAAGAAAAAGCAGTGAGCTCTAAATCTAGCAGAGGAATAAGTCTGATGTAATTATACAGTCGTGAATATAATCGCACACTGGTTACAGGACATACCCCTTGGCGGTATTCAAGCGAGGGGATATCCATGTAAACTTTACGGAGCGATGCGAATCCCCGGAAAAAGAGGAAAAAGTGACCTACGGACACAATTTCGCCACAACATTCAAAGGTTGGTGATAGACAATCCCGATGGACTTAAACAACGATTTAGTCCCAGCATTCTGCAGCGCATGCGGTTCATGGACACCTTACATTAACTTGAACTATGCATCCGCACACTACAAGGAAATGCCAGGCGCTGAAAATCCGCCGCAGCAATTCAAGGCTCATGGCTCAAGATGTAGAGACATTGGATATATTGAAAGCGTCCTATAGTCGAGTGGACTCTATTTGGGAGGAACGGGGCAATAGGTCCACCTAGGGTGGACCAAATATTCAGCGCGAATACCTGCATCTGGCCTTTCTCCTCCTCGTCTGTTCTGTGCTCATTTAATAGCGAGAAACTCTGCAATCTCCGAGCTGGTTCCTACGCTCGGCGCGCTGCTTACTGCATATTTCGGCGCCCATTGACGGCGAAATATCTTCCCACGCGAAAGCGCTGCAGACACGTCAAAGCCGCAGTTGCACTGATCAACACGTGGCGTTCGCCACGTGAACTTCGCGTTTATGCAATTTTCTCTGCTAAAATAGGTATGTTTTCGTCAAAAATAAGATATTTGTTATCACATGACGTCAACCTATCAGTATGGCATGACTTACTGCATTTTTCAGTATTCCTTTAAAGCAACTGGGTCGTTGCCACGTGTTGTCATGCATACGACGTGGCCCTGACGTGAAGCGTTAGCAGCGCTGGAAAATGTGTCGAAGAAAAGAATGGGGCGCCACGGCATACTGCTCTAAAACGCTGCGACTGTGCCCACAGGCAGACACCACCACCACCGCTCTGTCGACTACCACGTCGATGCAGCAGCAATAAATATGGTCGCGGTCACGCAGTCCACCGCGATACGTTGAGCGCGAGGTAACATCAGACATTTTTTTGCCGGGGGGAGGGGGGGGGGGGTGCTGTATTTCTCTTTGAAAGCTACACATTTTTAAAGCGCCTAATACATGCGTCTAAGTGGCCCATTCAGTGATTGAATAATAACATTTGGAGCATAGAGACATTCTAGAAATGTATATTCATTTTTACCTTTAATTAAGCAACATGTATGAACCAACTGCTTAATATATGAGCAATGAATCTTGGCAAAAACCAGCGTGTCCTGGAAACTGATATAAAATAATTGCTCTTATCGTTATATCAGCCTCAATTTATATATACTGATTATGCAACTTTTGCACTTGCTATCAACACAAAAGCGCTAGCTACTAACAAAAAGTTTTACCGAACACAATTTTGAGAGTTCAGTACATGCACCAGAGCTTCTGTGCAATAACAGAAAATCACCTAGTTGAATGCATATAATGCTTTTGGAAGAAATTTTGCTTAAAAAGACACTTAAAGGAAGTCCATCCATTTATTGTTCAGAGTAGAAATCTATTCTCTGCTTTGTTTCGATACGTGGACGTTTCTCCTGCACAACAATTAACAATAATTACTGATGCAAATTCAGTTAGCAACTATCGAGTCAGCCTATTCAGACTCGTGAAGTAGTGACCAAAAATGACGGGTTGTCACCGCATTGAAGTAATTGGCAGCAGAGCAAAGGCTCTGAGATCTGTTCTGAAAAGTCTGGACGCATGTAATTACCGGCAAAATCTGCATACGATAGTTACACCTGTATTTCTTTTCTGGGCCTTTTCTTGGTTCTGAAAGCTCCACTTAAGATTAGAGAGGTCTCTTTGTTATTACAATTCCGTGCCGTATCAATTAAGCCAACTCTCATTTATCATCAATGTCCCCTTAAATACACAAAACTGTGTTTTTAGAATGCTTCGTTTTGTGTATGGTCACGCTATCGCAATTCTAGAGTGCGACTTGAGAACACTAGTGCTTATCTTTTCATTGAGCTGCCTTGTCAAGCAAGCCTTTCCTGGTGTTTTCCTTTATCTTCCTTTCCTTGGCGAATTTTTTCGAAATCAAACGTTTGCACTTGTGCAAGTGCAAGTGGGTTGCGCACCATTCTAGGCTGCTGGTTGGTTCGAAACCCACCGCCGGGTACCCACCGCTAAAAATCTGTACAAGCGTCCCCCGGCCTGGCGCCCGGCTTTGTCTAGGGACGTTCGCTTGGGAGAAGTTTGTAAACACCGCTGCGACCCTCAAGGGCAAAGCCCAGTTTCAAACGACCACGTAGCTTGGTAAAGGTGTTGCCTTTCGGTTAACGCTGTTCGAACGCGAGGAAAGCCTTGATGCGCTGTCACTGGGCGCGCGCACGCCCTAGCACAACGGCATCTCCTCCTCAAGGAGTACAAAGCAGCCCTTTCGCAAAGAAGGTAAATCCCTAAGCGCCACGAGGTCTCCGCCACGACGCCGCCCCTCTCGCGAGATGCACACACAGTCGCCTGTAGATCTTTCGGCTGAACGAAAAACTCTCGGCGAACCTTCATCCGCTGGCACACAGCAGCTTCAGCCTGATCATGTCTGCTGGTGTTTCGTGCCCAAGAGTTCGAAACCGTTCATGAATTATTCTTCTGCGCAGCGAACAAAAAACAATAAACACTGTGTGGCCTTTTGTGCCGTCAGATCGGCCCTCGTAAAATCATGCCTGCACAATGCTCAAACCCAAGCAGAACATTTTGTCGGCCCAATATTGCAACAGGGTGCTTCCATTCTGGTCCTTTGTAGGGCCGGCCTTTGCGCACACGGTTCCAATGTGGGGCCAATTACCTGTGCTGCTTGGGAAAGCTTTTCTTGAACAGGTAGCTATGCTGAGAGAGACAGGGTTCCTGGAAGTGGCCCTCTCATGTCTATGCGACAGAAGTTCTACCGGGTCTCATACGGCCAGCAGTTGGCGCAAGCGTGAAAGAAAAAGGATTACTGCAATCCCTTAAATTCATAGAACTTCATATTGGCTGAAAAAAATAGGTGTACGTTTTCATGTTGACGTCATTTTCTTTGCTCCCGCCAAGCTTTTCTGTCTTTGCATGCCCGTGGAATAATTGGTAGGGGTTCAACTTCGTTAAACCGAGCAGACTTGCGAAAGCAGGTGGTGATTATTCAATTGCAGGAGGAACTTAAGCTCCGCCTTAAGGGCAGGACGCGTTGTATTTTATGGTTTAATGCCATTATAAGCAGGATTTCTCATTCCCTACTTAACATTCATAAATGGCCGCGAGTCCTCATACCACTACGAGCGCAGTGGGACAGTGGTTAATTAATGCACCACTGAACTGCCAGGTGGCTGCGCCTATCACAGTCGCCCGCAGCGATTGTGCGACCCAAGGTGTTCAGGTATGCACAGACGGTACCCGGTTGAAAACCTGGCGTATTGAATCTTTCGCTTCAAAAACAAGCGGTCGCAACACCCTGTTCCGTCAGTAAAGTCTGTGGCGTCAAGCATGTTAACAAATGTGTTGAATGCTGTAATATTGCAGTAAACAAAATTCTGACGAGGCGCGGCCATGCTTACATCGGCCAAACCGGCCGCTCCTTAAAAATATGCCTTATGGAGCATAACAATTCTTTTAACCGAGACGGCTATAATGTGGCAGACCACTGCCGTTGAATTTGACCATCCTACGAAAACGTAAGCGAAGTGCACCAAAAATTTCAGATCACCACTGTTATTTTTATACGCCTCAACCAATTCATACGCGAGCTTGGGCCACTGCAAACGCGAGAACACATTCTTTGCGATTAGATACCCGCGTTTGGCTGACAGCATTCATTGCCTATCTTGTCTCGGTGTAGCCCAGATAGCTGGCGCACGGCACGCGCGCCTTCGACAGAGCGCGAAGGCTCACGACAAAAAGCGCCTGATGGTGGCGCAGAAAAGTACTAGGAGCACTAATTAAAACTGCTTGCTCTTCTCGCTAGTCGGTGTGTTATGGCGCTGCAATCGGCACCGCAAACTTCAGCACAAGTTCCCCATAGGAAGCGTATTACATCGGAAAATCCATTGTGACGTGCATCAGCACCCCTTCAGTCACTCTAACAAGCCATGAAATAGCTTTCCTAGATGGCACTTGATTTTATCTCCTGAATTCCTTCTTTTGGTGCTGACATTCGCTGCATTGTAATACGCGTGTATTCTGCGCCTGATTAGGATCCCTGTCGCGGCTTCATTAAATTTTAGTTTCCTGTTTTCTTTGTATCTTCGCCTCTTTTATACATACGTTGCTGTTTTTTACCAAAAAAACGTTCAGTTGCGGGTGGGTGGTTGTGTCGTGCTGTCGTTTTGTTCTCTGCGTCTTCGTCTTTTTCGCGCTCATTAACCATGAACACGTACCAACTAGCCCAACCTGGCACGTTAACTCAATCGTTTGCCCTCGTTACTAGGGCGTTTTACTTGTGATTCATAACGACATTACGAGACTTATCTCGTAGGAGTTACTGCAGAAGAATAGATATTTGATCTTCTAGGTAAGATGTCATACTGAATCTGCCAGCGTGAACGAAATGGACAAAAAACGAAACACGAAAACCCCTGCTCTCGCAATTGAAGTTTATTGAAGCATACAAAGATCACACAGCCAAGCCAAGCAATACTACAGAGCACACAATAACCAATTTTTTACGGCAAATGACATGACATGAACGCCTCCGTAAACTGCTCTGATGAAGAAAGTAAGCCATGCTGAAGTTAGCATGGTGTACAGTTCACTGACAGATTCGTCACCTAGTTGCAAGATATGCATATAGCCTCAATGATTTCCCGGCTAATCTGCAATAAAAGAACAGGAAAAAATTCTGTAGCGGAGAGATATGTGTAGCAGCTTTTGCACCCTTTACAATGATCCACCAAATTGATTTCCTGTCGTTCCCTAAAGACCACTCGTGCTCTACTTATTGAGCACTAATACACCTGCCAGTTAGAGCTACCTGCACCCTTCGACAACACAACGGCATTTGATAAACCACATTCATTTGGCAAGGACGGCTGATCTCATGTTTTTCGCCCGACAGGAATATCTGACTCAAACCTCATACGCTGCCTAAACCTCAGCGATGTCACAGATTCTAGAAACCTTATTCGGAGCAGTGAACACCAGTGCCACGGCATACCTTTTTCGACATTTACACAAATTACACGGCAACATATGTACTTTATTTGCTTGAAAAGACCGGTCAACTCGTTGTGTTTGTTCGACGTGTAGGAATGCAGTTATGGCAGCTCATAAGCTGCAAATTCCTTTCAGGTAAGGAAAATCCTTGTACTCGCCTATCGGGACATTTTGGTCCGTAGAAGTGCCGTAAGCGTTCCACAGTGCGTCTGAGATGCAAGCCCCGCTCCTAGGCTATTTTTGGAAAAACAGGTGCAGGAGGCAATGCCACTTCCTTTTTGGCCCCTCGCTGTCCAGCTCTAGTTAGTTCTCGCAAATCTCCGCACAACAGCCTCATACCTTTTAGCAATTTATCGCCCTCTCTAAAAGTAACATGGCTGGGAAATACTCCGTTCGTTAGCCGAGAAGTCTGTTTTTGGGAATTAGACCCGTGCTGTGAAAGTATAGATTCATCAGGAAAGACCCCAGGGTGGACCCCGCAATGCCATTGTGTGCGGAGATTCAAAGAAGGATGCTCGCGCAGGCTTCTAACAGCAGCACCACCTTCGTACGCTGCATCCTCAACTTTTCCGATCATGGCCGGCGTCCCCACGTGGCTGGATAAGGGAGCTTGGGCGTTGGTGCTAGAGAAATCGGGGCCTGTGCGTCAGAAACGAGGGAAATAGGTAACGGTCTGCATGATGAAGTGCGCCGACGACCAAGAGGTGCGTCATTATTGTAAGATAAGGCCAACGCCGCTGCAGTTGAATAAAATTTGCTTGTCTTTGCGTGTTCGCCAATCAGCCGGGTTGCGTCTGTGGAGGCGCTATAGGGATACACGGAATATTAGTTAAGTGCGACGGACAAAGAGAGAAGTCAGGAAGCAAACAGACTACATGCCCATGTTAGCAAAGTGTATTATAGCCGACAGACTGTATTATAGAAATATTATCGAGGTGGCCTCGAGTTCACATTACTGCAAGTTAGCAGGTGGCATTGGTTGCAGTTCTCCGCGTTCGAGTCGCGGCATATGCTCTCATGAAGGCAGTTGGCATGGTGGTGCTGCATCCTCGCATAAAGAACGTCTCAGCCGTATCTGAGAGGCGCGTGTACTGCTGAGAAATGCGGGGGCTCTTCGCCTATTCGAAGCATCGTGTTTCGTAGATTAGTATCAGACGTGTCGCAGTTCTTGTTGAGAAGGAGAATAAAAGCATCGCCGCGGGTTCCTTTGAGGAAGTGTCCAACCTCATCGCTCTCAGATGCGTGGTCGTCAGCCTTGATGCGCAAAACTAAGATGTCTAATATGATAGGTTTATGGTTTATTTGGGTTTAACTTGCCGACGTTACTCAGGCTATGAGGGACGCCGTAGTAAAATGCTCCTGAAATTTCGACCACCGGTCGTGCTTTAACGTGCACTGACATCGCACAGTACACGGTCCACTAGAATTCCGCCTCCACCGAAATTCTACAGCCGCGGCCGGGATCGAAGCCGCGTCTTTCGCGTCAGCAGACGGGCGCCATAAGCACTAAGCCACCGAAGAATGCCTAAAATAAAGCTTACAACTTCATGGTGATTTTTCCCGCAGCAGGTGCGCTCTTTCCTCTCTGGAGATTGGCGATTGACAGGTTTCCTCAACATATCAGAATGCTTCAACTTGCAGACGCCCCAGCACGTTATTTCATCTTTGTGGCTTTCAAACCGCACGCTAGCCGTGCCTTTCAAATAGAATATAACGTAGGCCAGCAAGAGAGTGAGATTTCACTAGTCACGGCTGCTCACACGACCATACATGCTGACCCAGTACTCGACATCTAGTGTATTTGTGCCGCACAATGTATCGGGATCAGAAAAGTGCGAAATGATGACCGTAGGGACGGCGGATGTTGGTGTGGCCTATATGTCGTTCGAAACAGGCAGCAGAGCTTGGTACATGAAGGCACCTGCGGACTTCAGTGTTATGGCTAGCCGCAGCCTGAACCTCCACCACAATATACGAAAGTAATATGTTTACACAAGACAAATACATGCAATGAAAGAGACGGCCAAAAGCAGTGCCAAACAGCTATGATAATGTGCGTCGAACCCGAGCAGGCACTTTATCCTCTTCTTTCTTGAAACCTACGGCAGTAACAATATGCAGCAAAGTATCCAATAGGTATACTGACACTAGAAAGAACACGAGCGCAAAGCACGAATACACAGAACAGGAACACAATACAGCACCACCTCCCCCAGCTTTCCACTCTACTGGTATCATGATATATGTTTGCTTTGAAGGAATGGACAAATGCTGGCTACTTGAACAGAATACGCCTGCTTGTGTTCTTCATCAGCACTGGCATCAGAGTGAAACGAGTGCAGTTTTAGCAATTTTCTATAAAAACCACAAACGCCTTGATATCGGCGGCAATTACGTCGTAAGATGCTAATTGAACCAAACTTCTTTGACTCCTGCCCCTTCTGTCCCATTCCTGTCTGCGAGGTGGACACAAAACTCTTGCTTTGGACAAGCCCCTCTTTTCTTGCTATCGAGCAGAAACACATGCGCGGTGCGGACCACCCCCAGGCCGTCCACCAGAGGTATAAAAATGCATTTTTGAGCCGTACCACTGGATGTTACTGGACTTTCTTAAAAAGGGCAGTGTGTACATATGTTTGTGAATACTTTATTCCAGAAGGCACACTGTCGAAATAAAAAGAAGCCCAACTTCTTTCTGGGTAATTCAACTTGATCTTTCGACATATTCTACACCAATTTCAACGAGAACTCCTAACCCCCCGTGCTAATCAACGTAAACCAGTGAGAGCAGGACACTGGAGGAAAATGACGGAGAGGAATAACAAAAATAAAAAATTTAAACGTTTTCAGCAAGAGAAATATTCCCTAAGAGAGGACTGAACTGCAAAATAATGGGTTAAATTACAGAAAGGAATACAAAACGCGCGTTAGGGCATCAAGGGCAGAGAAGCAATATTCTTTATATTCAGCGCGTATATAAAAAAAACAGTAAATAAGACAAAATTGAATATATCACATCGGCACCGATGGAGCGCTGTTCGAGAAGCTGTCTTGCATGCGATCGTCATTTAAGTACTGAAATCGTCCTTCCTATTACTTGCGTCCTTGTCAAGGTGAGGGCGGGGTACTCCATTACTGTTCGGGGCGCGTACTGTCTCTCTATATGCAGACTGCACCGCAAACTTACCGAATAACAAGGTCATTAAAATTCGAACCGCCTTTTTATTTCAGCTGAAGTTTCCTGTAGCCGCTTTCTTGCGCAAAGCAAGCTGGAGCTCCATTTTGTATAAAAAGCCCCATCAACTATGACCACTCAGCAGTTGGCTCAACCGCAGCTCAGTCATCATGGTAAGCACCCTTTTCATTGCTTTAGATTTCTTGTTCCGCTTATGAAGAAACATGAAAAAATGATTGAGATAATGGATTATGCAAGAAAAGTGAGCTCATTATTCAAAAGAGTGGCCCCTAATATCTATACCTAGGTCCTAACGATTGCGGCAACAGCGGTTAACATCTTTCTTGAATGCATATTTCAAGTATGAGACTTATTAGGCGCTGCCGGTAACACCTATGTAAGCAGTAAGGACATATAGTAATGTCTTTAAATGTCGCTACCAGACGGGTGTTATAAAAGATAAGCATTCCAAGTTCTTATTTTGGCAGCTACGCTGTCTGCAGCCAGGTAATGTAGGTATAACTTTAACGTTTTATACGCGCCTCCCAGGAAAGTAACAACGACCCACAGTTCGCCGTTTAGGAGTTCATACAAGCCCTCTGCAAATAGAAATATCCCACGAATTTTATTTTCCAGATCCGTGCTTGCGTCCTCTTGGCTCTTGCCACCAGCGTTCTTGCTGGCTACACCGGCTACGGCCTCGGCTATGGCCTTGGCTACGGTGGCCTCGGCTACGGCCTTGGCTACGGAGGCTTGGGCTACGGCCTCGGCTACGGAGGTTATGGCTACGGTCTTGGCTACGCTGGCTACGCTCCATCTGTGGCCACCGTTGCCCACGCTCCAGCTGTCGCCACTGTCGCCCACGCTGCCCCAGCTGTGACCACCGTCGCCCACGCTGCCCCAGCCGTGGCTAGCTACGCCGTCTCCCCAGCTGTGACTCGCGTTGCCGCCTACCACGCTGCCCCAGCTGTCGCTACCTACGCTGCTGCTCCAGTTGTTGCCGCTGCTCCAGCCGTCACCACTGTCGCCCACGCTGCCCCAGCCGTCGCCACCGTCGCTCACGCCGCTCCAGTCGCCACCTACGCCGCTGCCCCAGCTTTCGCTGCCGTCCACGCCGCCCCAGCTGTTGCCACCACCACCGTTGCCCACGCTGCCCCAGCTGTCGCTGCCTACCACGCCGCCCCAGTCTACGGCTACGGTGTTGGCACTCTCGGCTACGGTGCCGGCCACTACGGTTTCGGCCATGGTCTCCTCGGCTACGGCCTGAACTACGGCTACGGCCTCGGCTCTCCATTCCACTACGGCGCTCTTCTCCGCAAGAAGAAGTGTGAGTATGAGTTTATATCCGCGTTAATACGACAGAATATAGGTTAGTCCGCAAAACTTTCCGGCTTCTTTGTTATGAAACTCCGTCATCGGACGAGAAAAATTGCACTGCCTTATGATGTCATCAAAACCTGCCCACTGTGGCAGGTGGCGACCTACGCGCCATATGATGATCAAACAACCCGCCACGACTGGTGGCATTTCAATGCAATTGCCACCCGTGGACGTTCGCGCTGGGCATGAGCATACCGGAGCTTGGAAAGAGCAACCGGGGTCTCAGCCTCACCAGTGGCAGTGTTTTAGCCAGCCACCTGCAGAGTAAATTACAGATAGCTTAACCGCTGCACAACTGTGCCAACAGTACTACGAGAACTCCCAGCAATCTGTAAATGCGATTGAAATGGTCGGGTAATCGGCAACGCGTGACCCATACTGGACGAATCGCAGAGAACCAGAAAATTTGAAAAGCCGTGGGCCAACAAATTTTTAATTAGTCCTAAAGTCCACCAGTGGGAATTTTTTGGTAGATTCAGGTCGATTGTTTAGTCAGATTGGGGTGATCACATAAGATAATTCAATGGCAAGTACTTGAATACTCTAGAAGGTGTTGAGTAATGCATGCTATGTAACGCAAGCGAGCCGGTTCAAACAGGAGTTTTAGCTGGTAAATCTCAAGAACTTCAGACCCCGAATTTTAATATCATAGCAGGCAACATAAACGCTATGATATTTTTTTAAGAATGTGGTTAAGAAGTACCCCAAATTCTTTCGCGCGCCCTGCGCTGAAACATAGCGCCGGAAATGCATCTAATCGTCACTCTAATAAGAACGCTGCTGTTCTGTTCCGCATGAGGAACTTCGTAACCAACGCGTCAATTTTAAGACAAGTGCATTTGCTGTGGACCATAACTATTAACCTTGTAAATGCAGATGCATGCGTTTTATGCTTTGCTGGTAGCTTTTATAGATAGAATGGTCTAAAATAATTACTGCACTTACGGTTTAGGATTACGTTTTTCTCAGTGTAGCATACTACAAATCCTGTCAGCGTCTGTTATGTCTAACTATGAATATTTAATTTTCCTTCGTTTTCAGAATTCTTCCAGCTGCATCTCATTCGACTAACAAGAACACAAGTTATGGCTGCCTGTTCTCTCTATGCGTGAGCTTCGTGCAAGGCGCTGAAGGAGAAATAAAATTATTTTCTACAAAACTACATTCCTTGTCTCTAAGTTTTCCGCTCATATTGCACCTGCATTTTTATCATTTTTTATTCTGCACATCTACATTCAATTCTGCTTTCTTGTCAGGTGGTGTACAAGAGTGTAGCGAGGAAGTGTCTTGATGCTACCTTAAGAGCCGAAAAATTATTGGGGGTCAAGGGTCCTTGTTACGTTTCTAGTATCCCATGAAAAGAGACGACAAGCACACTGTAGTGACCGCTTGGTTATGCGCACAGTTAGTGTCGAAGCTTGCATAATGTTGACCAAGGCAATCAGGTTCTTTCAAGGCCATGGACATCGGGACGCCAGTCACTGGGGATCTTGCAGTTGGTTGCGTGGCAGAGTCCACTGAGCGTTTAGGTAAGGAGCCTACACAGCGACAACACATGACAAAGAAAACAAAGAAATTGTGATGGGTACAATAAACAATGCAATAATAACCAAATAATTATGAAAAATGAAATACAACTGTGCCTTTACATTTATTGTTATTTATTTTATGCCTGGAGCAGAGAGAGAAGCCTACATTAAGCGGTCATAGCCAGCTGACGTAGAACTAATATCTTTAAGAGAGGAAGCCGTTATAGATTTAATTTACCTATACAGCCCTCAATTTTGCCGTGAAAGCAACAGCGTGATCCGTATGAGCTTAATTACTTGCCAAGTTGTCGCAGCTTACGGAACTTTCCTCAAAAATGGAATTGCACAATAAAAGTTCATTTAATCCTATTCGATTCAATTGTATAGACGCCACCATGGCTATGTGGCAAATTTAAGAGTAAAAAATCTCTATCTCTACGGGTGAGCGAGTGAAGGAAAAGAGGAAGTGACGGGTGGCCCAGTGGCTTGGCAGGTTATGATAAGAGCTGAGGAATGTGCCACCGAAAGTAGGCTGTCACGGGAAGACCCACACAGAGGGTGGGTACCATGGAAGGAGGAGGTTCTGATGAGGGAGTAAGAATGCGCCACCTGAGGGCGGTGCCACGGCATAATGTAAGGCCATGTGGCTACACAAAAGGTATAGCAGTTTTTGCTGAGTCACATCCAAAGCCGTGAAGTCTAGCTCTAAAAATGGTGGTGGAAAATGGTTGTGGCAAATGGTTGCGAACGGTGGTGGCAATATGCCTTTGCATGTGCCTTCAAAGTATCAATAGTAAAACTTTAAAAATGCCAGTGCTATATGAGTATCGAATTATGAAATTTTACTTTAATGAAGCAACACATTTAATCTAGCTACTTAAGTTGCAGCATGGAACTTGTGCCTGTTGTTTATTTAAGCGTGTGTATCTCGTTAACTAAACACAGCCCTTTTCATTATGTTTAATTACGTTTTACATTGTGGTTATACAATGTCCCCACTTCTTCGAAAATTGTTTTGTTTAAAATTAAAAAGTTTTATACCAAATGCGTTTTCTTCCTTCGATTACGTCTCCATGAATTCCATAAAGTTACAGAAACACATCGAGGTGATTACCAGGTTGGTTACGGAGAAACCTTTCCTTGAGTGCATGAACAGTCTGATTTCAGATACGGCTTATTTTTTTCAGATCGGTTGTGCTATCGCCACTCTAAATTGCGCCTCCAGTAGTGCCTTCATTGGAGGCCATCCCTAGGGGCATTTCTTCATCTATAACAGGATACAAATTAAAAAAAAAATATCAGCAGTTGTCAATTCTGCACCACGGTCCGCGGCACGCTGTATTCCTCCGCTAGCCAGTCACAAAAGTAAACGAAATCAGCTTTATAATGTTTGACTTCATTAAACAAGCCATGCATCAGAATTCAAAAGCTTATAACTTTCTTCTCGTGATTAGCTTCTTGTTTAGGTCACAAGAGAAGTCTTAACAATGGACTACTTTTTTGTCGTCGAGTGAAGTGAACTGAAAAAACCTTTATTGTCCAACAGAATGAGACCACCTCATCCAGACCTCCCCTGTCCCATACCCTCAGTTGAGGGAGGAGGATCAGGAGAGATCCGGCCGCATAGGGTAGTCGCGTCAGGTGCTGGCCAGGATCTCTTGTATCCCGGCGGCCTCTTCAGCCAGTCGGTCGGCGGTGAGCTGGAGCTCAGGGTCCGTGCTCCGGAGCAAGGTCTCACAGGCGTCTCTACTATTAATGCTCTTTGCCCTGCCTGGGGATTGGCTACACTCTCATATTATGTGGTCGAGGGTCCCTCTCGTCCCGCACTTCTTGCATTTATCGTCCTCTATTTCTGGAATGATATGTTTGCTTAGAATTGGGTGTGGGTAGACATCTGTTTGTAGACGCCTCCACGCCACCACCTGTTGATTGTTGAGGTCTTTGCTGGGGGGGGGGGGGGGGGAGTACCTGCGATGTTGTCTATAATATTCTGTAACTTCCTGACAGGAGATTAGTCTCCCTTCTCTCCCGTGATCTGCGAACGGTGGCCCGTCTTGTGCAGCTCGGTGGTAGAGATCTCGAGCTACCTCGTGGGCCGCCTCGTTGCCACGGACAGATTCGTGCGCGAGGGTCCAGATTATATTGATTGTTCTATTCAATCTCGCTTGTATTAAAATTTTGGCGGCGAGGGGAGAGACTCTCCTTCTACTAAAATTTTGGACTGCAGCTTTGCTGTCGCTTATGACGTATTTAGCTTTCGAACCGACGCAAGCTAGTGCTATTGCGACCTCCTCCGCCGTCTCGGTGTTTGTCCCTAGGATAGTTGCGACCGTGATGGGGCTACCCGCTCCGTTCACTACCGCGAAGGTCGTGTACTGACTATGTCTATCGCCCGCTGCGTCTACGTGGGCGACCTCCTCCTGAGGCTTGTCACCGCAGATGCGTTCTGTCACCTCTGCCCGCATTTCTCTTCTTTCCTGGTTTATTTCTGGGTGCATGTTCTTGGGTAAGGGGGGAATCCTGAGATTGCTCCTAATCTCCATGTCGATATCCTCCCTCTGTCTAGCTCCCCTGTCTGTTTGGAGTCCGACTTTGGCTAGTGCGGCTCTTCCCTCATGTGTTGTGCTGAGTCTCTCTAGCTGTGATGTCTGGACTGCTTCTGCGAGATCTGTAAGCGTGTTGTGTATGCCCAGTGCTAGAAGTTTTTCTAAGGATGTGCACATGGGCAGGCCTAGAGCTTTCTTGACGCACTTCCTTATGAGAGCGTCAATTTTGTTCCTCTCTGCTGCGTCGTCGAGGAATTCTGTGCGCCGCTCCTGGATGTGGGTGGAGCTCCACAGCAGCATTTAGTTTTATCTGACTATACCTTTTTTGCTTGCTGGGGGCAGAGCATGAAAGTCTCCTCTTGTTATCAGGGTGACGATAATGCGGCACAGAGCCTTACTACAAAACATTTATCAAAGGACATGTTGGTTTGCTCGTAGCCTGAGTTTCTTTCGTGAATTGACAGAAAATCGAGGCATCGATGTCTTCGGAGCGTATTCGAAAAGTAAAATGTTTCAAGAAGCTTTACTAAACTACTAAATCTTCAGTGTCTGACAAGCAATAATAATAATATTAATTGGTTTTTGGGGGAAACGAAATGGCGCAGTATCTGTCTCACATATCTCGGTGGACACCTGAACCGCGCCGTAAGGGAAGGGTAAAGGAGGGAGTGAAAGAATATAGGAAGAGAGAGGTGCCGTAGTGGAGGGCTCCGGAATAATTTCGACCACCTGGGGATCTTTAACGTGCACTGACATCGCACAGCACACGGGCGCCTTAGCGTTTTGCCTCCATAAAAACGCAGCCGCCGCGGTCGGGTTCGAACCCGGGAACTCCGGATCAGTAGTCGAGCGCCCTAACGACTGAGCCACCGCGGCGGGGTCCGACAAGCAACAGAAAAAAAACGAATGCTCTATAGTTGTAAGAAATATTTTTTCAATAAGCCAAAGAAGAAATTTAGGCATATATACTTTAGTTCCAGACTGTTATCTCTGACATGTAAATGAAAAATTTTGA
Source organism: Amblyomma americanum (assembly GCF_052857255.1). Lineage (NCBI taxonomy): Eukaryota > Metazoa > Arthropoda > Arachnida > Ixodida > Ixodidae > Amblyomma > Amblyomma americanum. The sequence goes on from NC_135498.1 coordinate 73,489,555, forward strand.
ATGAAAAAAAATGAAAGTGCAACCACATCCTGTTTGACCTCGCAGCCTATTTAAAAGCGGATTCTACGCCTGTCCCACAAGCATATTTAATTGTCATTTGAATCGAATGTCATTAGCGTCTAATGTCTTTAATCAGCTGCTACACAAGAACGCTTCACCTCATTAGCTTGGAATGACGTTCAACGTAGAAGGAGCTTGAGGCACTCATTCGCATTCGATCTCGAACTAACTATCTACTCTGGATACCTGACACGCAGGTGAAACTAGCAAAGCGAAAAAATTGATGACGGCTTAGCTCTGTTAGGCCAGGATATACGTAGCGTAAGCGTGGCGACATGTGGTTCGGAAGAGTTAATATATGAAAGGCGCGCATTTACTAAATGCGCTTTTATTCCGAGTTAACCCTTGAGCCGTTGCGGCGGAGGGGTGGCGTCTCCGCCTCTAGCGCCAAAAGCCCTGTTTCGATTCCCAGCCTCGACGCAGGGCTTCTTTTATTCACTGAGTGCGCAAGGCGTTGACCACGCGGCTGGCTACGTGGTACGGAGCACCTGAAGGCGGCGCCGTGGCTGGCAACGTGGTTCTTCACGCGGTTGGTCACATTACCAGTCACGTGGTTGGTCACGTGATGCGGTTTCCAGGGGATGCGCAGACCGGCTAGGCGCGCCAGCTGTGCCCTGTCTGACGTCACTGCTCCTCTCGCATGTGCAACACGGCTCTTCAGTAGCCGCCGCGAAACTGCTCAACCTCGGCCAGTGTCGCTTTGGCTACATAAAATAATGCGCGCACCGCTGAAGTTGAAAGTTTATTCATGGAAGTCCGCTAAAAAAATAGTAAATTTGGTGTGAAACTATTCTCACTAGAGGATGCCGTGGATAATTATTACTCCCGGTCTCAGCAGCGGCCAACGGCAGCGACAGAGCGTGAAGTACGGCCCTACCCGTGGATCATTATGGGTTCTGTGTTTCATGTTGGTCGGCGATCCACGTGAGTTAAGCTAGGCTGTAAAGCTGTAACTTTTATGTCTATAACGTTCTACAGCGTGACCAAATAATATTTTTAAGCAAAATTTATTGCCCCAGGGCGCCAATAATGGGTGAAGGTGTGATGAATGATGGAGTAGACATTAAACGAATGGAAAAAGGTTAGCTGATTTGATGAAGTCAAGTAGAGAACGATGGTACGGTCCCTGCGTCCAGGCAATGTATGAAGCAGGGTAGCTTGGTGAAAGACCTGCTACCATCAGGTGCCGAATCCTTGCAGGCTTGAGAGCTGGGCAGTCCCAGATTAAGTGATGAATGTCGGCCTCAATGTCCTCGTGTTTACGTATGGGACCCCCTAGCCGAGTAAACAATTCTCGGTACTGAGGCCACTTCCGAATAATATTTGAAGACTATAATTTTGCAAAGCAATGTTTTCACCCGCTTTAAAAATACTACACAATTTCAAATACATTTTGTGCGTTAATTGTACTATTTGGTTATTCACTGAACGCCATCACTATAATTTGCGAATGACATTTTTAGTTACAGTGTAGCACCTAAAGAGACTGAATTCCCCTAGATGCATCGAATGCCATTCTTTTCGAATGAAGTTCACTCTTCCAATGTGACAGGGCTATTAGTGTGGTTGTCCCTATGTTAAAATATCTTTCTATATTCATACAAGCACGTCGTTTGGAGCTGTTCGCAGGAATTCTGCAGTTTTTTTTTCTCTACCTGAAAATTGAAAAATAAACTTTTTTCATGAATTTTTTCACATATAGCCCCTTATACTACAAAATGTCTCTCCGACCAAGCCCTGTAGCCGCAGGATCCCGCACGAAAGTCACGAAACACAATTTGAAATAGTTCGATTTACCGACTGAATGGTCTCGGTAAATTTATGCCCTCATCTGTTCCAACATGGGAAGCGGAATGTATGTTGCCAAAAAATAGCTTTACAAAACTCGACTAGTTTGTAGTATTCTTATCTTAAAATTTCTCGACATATAACTAGCAAAACAAGTAGCATGACTATTTCCTAGAAAGGCTAAGAATGAAGGAAGGGACTCCTTATTTTCAAGATAGGTAAAGCATTCAAGCCGTAGTAACCAGACGCGGCCTGAAATTCTGTAGAATTGGGCAGTAAATTATGCTGCCTGAATTTGTTCCCTTGTCCAGTTTTTAGGTTGTTTTTTAGGTTACTCAGTAGATATAAATCATTCACACATCCATTTCTTATATGCACGCACGCTTGCAATATTAACTAAGGTGCTCGTAGTGTGAGGAGATTGATGATGTTCCCAAATGATAGAAAACGAACGATCGCACTGCTCCAATTCCACTGTGGTCTAAGTGCCACACAGATATTTCTCCATCTTCAACATGTTGGAAATGAATCATTGAGGATCATGATTTTCCAGCTTGTTTAGCGTTTGTGATGAGGTGACATCCCAATCTTCAGCGTAGAATGAGTGAACTTTCTCGAATATCAACATAGGTCATGACGCAAAGTTTGCGGTCAATCAGAAATTCAAGCGTGAAGGACACTACAAATTGCGAAATGGCTTGACTTATTGGCACTTCAAATAACCCAAAAATTCAATCTTGAGTACCAAACAAAGAGTAACCTCACAAAGAAATTGGGGCTCTGAATTTCCCTTTACTTGAATCTTCAAGGAACAACTGCACGAGTTGATTTTAGTTCGAAGCAATACTTCAACGATCAAAGCGGCTCAGCGAGTTTGTGTCAAGGTTGACCTTGATGATGACCTTAGCCAAATCATTATTAAATAAATAAATATTATCGTTTCTGGAATTTTAACCTGCGGCTGCGCGAACAGATCAGCTTCGTTGTCCACTGCACGTGAGCACTATGCTATCGCCGCTGCAGATCACGCCTGAAGTTAAACTTCAATCCCCTGTAATGCGAAAGCCCTTAAGGTAAACTAACCGGAATGAAACACACTCTCGCGCTGTGCATTGCACATCGTCGTCTTCAACAACTAGTACTACTGTCTAACTAATATAGTCGCCCAACGTGTGGACGACCCAGCAAAGCAAAACCATGATCTACCCAACCTTAACTCATGCTTTTGCACCTCTACTCGGTTTCACTACGTTAAAAACCTACCACGTTTTAGCCGCCGCGGTGGCTGAGTGGTTTTGGTGCTCAGCTGCTGGCCCGTAAGATGCGGGTGCGATTCTGGCCGCGGCGGTCGAATTTCTATGGAGGCGAAATTCTAGAGGCCCGTGTACTGTGCGATGTCAGTGCATAGTTAAAGAACCCCAGGTGGTCGAAATTTCCATACCCCTTCACTACGGTATCTGCCATAGCCTGAGTCTCTTTGGCACGTTAAACCTCCATAAACAAAACCTACCACTTTTTTTGCCACAGCTTTCACCGTTTTTTTTGTTTGAAGGATAAAATACTTTTAGGTGCCATTCGCGGAACATTAAGCCGAACATCGTCCGAATCTAAAACTGAAGATGAGTTGAGATCGTTCTGCCCTGCATAAGACCGAGCTTTCCCGAAGTTTTTTAAAGCTCTTGATTGAAAGGTTTAATGCAGAAAAAATCTTAAGCTCTAAACAGGATTTGTACAAATGGTGGCAAGTTTTATTTTACTTAATGCTATAACAGCTTTTGCTGCAAGGACTCCTGCCGACTGGCTCGATCTAGGACCCTATAACTTTCGCGTCCTTCCTGAAGGAAGTTTGCAGTAGTAGAGTACAAAGATTTAAATAATGGGCGTGCGTTGCAGCAACCACTCCAACCGAAATGATGATGCCAGCTGCTGCAGTCGCAGGTAACCTCAATGCCGGCCTATGACTTGGCAGGCAGGTCTTCGAAGCTTATGTAAAATATACTTGCTCATGTGATAACTAGAAGTCAGTTCGACACTAAGAACGGCATTACTAAAGTGTGGCGCCAATTTGTTATGCAGCGAAACATAAAGAAGAAAGCAAATAAAAGGCCTCCTACGATAGTTAAATTTCAGTAGCATATGAGAGCAAAATATTCTCGAGAGATGAACCAAGAAAGACATCTCGAAAACCTTGCGACTGGCTCTTTTTTTCGCTCTCGCATTTGCGTGCGCTGCCCGCTGTCGTTCGCTTCGTTTGTGATAGCTTTTGCGTGTGGTTAGCTCATTGGCGTCAGATAACGTCCATAAATCTTCTGGAGCAAACGCTAGCGTTCTTGTAGCTTCCATCCACCTGACCTACCTCACATGAAGCGAGTGATGCCACTGCAAAGTAAATTTTGCTGAAAAACAGAATTCAGTAAACTTACACCCCTTTAGTGCAGTACACAGCTGATGCTGTTTCGCACGTAGTGTCGGTAGAAAACGTGACCTTTACCATGCAAACAATTGCACACACGCAGCCTAATTGCACAATGTGGGAGCCTAATAATGATGATGATGTCCTCAGGCTTAAGGATGGGGGATTGGCCGAAGTGCATTGCGGATACAGACGCACTCGTGGACAAGGCGTGGAGTGTTTAGATAATTTTTTCTTGCAATGGACTGTGTATAAAGAAATGAAAAAAGGAAACGAACTCTCATTCTAGCAGAGGAATTTTTCTGATGTAATTATAGAGTGGTGAATATAATCGCAGACTGGTTACAGGGCATACCCCTTGGCGCTTGGCGCGAAGGAGAGGAGAATCATAATCGATAGAGGAAGCCCTACTCCAGCGAGGGGGATATCCAAGTAAACTTTACGGAATGAAGCGAACCACCGGAAAAATAGGAAAAAGTGACCTACGGACTTAATTTCGCCACAACACTTATAGAGGTTGGTGATTGACAGCACCGATCGACTTAAAAATTTAGTCCCGGTTTCTGCAGCGCAAGAGGGTCATGGACACCTCACATTGCCTTGAACTATGCATCCGCACACTACAAGGAAACGCCAGGCGCTGAAAATCCGCAGCAGCAATTCAAGGCTCATGGCTGAAGCTGTGGAGACATTGAAATTATTGAAAGCGTGGCATAGTCGAGTGGACTCTATTTGGGAGGAACGAGGCAATATGTCCATTGAATGTGGACCAAATATCCAGCGCGAATTCCTGCACTTGGCCTTTCTCCTTCTCTGTTCTATGCTCATTTAATTGAGAGACTCTCCTAGTTGGTTCTTACGCTCGGCGCGCAGCTTGCTGCATATTTCGGCGCTCATTGACGGCATAATATCTTCCTTCGCGAAAGCGCTGTAGACACATAAAAACCGTAGTTGCACTGATCAACGCGATGCGTTCGCCACGTGAACTTCGCGTTTGCGCAATTTTCTGTCCTATAATAGGTATGTTTTCGCCAAAAATTCGATATTTGTTATCACATGACGTAAACCAATCAGTCTGGCATGACTTAATGCCTCTTTCAGTGTTCCTTTAAAGCAACTGGGCCGTTGCCACATGAAGTTGTCACGCATGCAACGTGGGTGACGTGAAGCGTTAGCAGCGCTGGAAATGTGTCGAAGAAAAGGATATGGCGCCACAGCATGCTGCTCAAAACGCTGCGACTTTCCCCACGGGCGGACACCACCGCCAGCGCTCTGTCGACTGCCACGTCGACGCAGCTGCAATAAATGCGGTTGCGGTCGTGCAGTCCACCGCGATACGTTGACCGCGAGCGTGATGGCGAGACCACGACCCCATATTAGCATGCTTTCGCTAGTCGCGCGGGTTGGCACGCACTAAAAGCGGCGAAGGTAGCCGAACGTGCAGTCTCTCGCTATGAAAGCCTAAGAAAAGAAAAGCAAAGAACCAGACGACGGAAGCTCCAGGACTCGAGTGGGGCTTTTAACATCTATGAGACGTCCTAATTAAAATGCGCTACGAGGTTTCTGTAATGGTTTTCATGGTTACACCTCCTTTCGACGACGAGATGCACTGAATACTTGTTAGCATGAAAAATAGCCACTGCTCAGTAAAATTTCTACTGGCTATAAAGTGGGGTTTCGCAAGAGGTGTGGAGAAACCAAACCACGATCAATTAGGCAGAGCAGGAAGGGTGAGCGGCAATCAGAGGAAGCCATCAGTGTCAAGTTGTCACTGAAGATGGTGTTCGCGATGCCTTTGTACCAAGAGTAAATTTTAGCAGCTATCTACTCCAATGAGGATGAAATAGTAATATTCGTCTTCTCCAGGGAGTGCTGCCAAAGAACATAGTTCCAAAGTATCGTGTACAATGACAGTCCCTCAATGAATATTTTTTTTTATCTACCGAACGCGCCTTTCACAACAACAGCCAAAGAGCACCCAGCTCTTCGCTGGATCAGCTGGAATACAATTGCTAAAGCCAGCAATTATTCTGTGTATGTTGCTGTTTTGAACATTTCTGAACACCAGCCACATGAAAAACTCCGTAGTTAAGCAGAGTGAATCCTTCCGTGAACAGTAGAATGTGGTTTAGAAGAGTTTTATCAAATATAAATCTCTCGCAAGAACACATGCATCGACATTGGCAGCTAATATATTTAAAAATGCTCAATGAACGCAGTTTCTTTATATGCAGTTACAATGCAAACTGTACCGCGTTTTTCAGTACGCTGATTATACGGTCTTAGTTGCTAGACACAAGGACTATAAGATAGCATTACCTTTTATCCAACACGACTGAGAGTTAGTTTTGGAATGGTTCAACAATAACTTAATTAATGTGAACAATAAAAAGACACAATTAGTATTTTTCGTAAATATTTAAAAGGCATTCCTAACGATGTGTCAATTCGATTGCACCGACTCAATTGCGCTCATTGCTAATGACCATCAATCATGCCTGTGTCAACAGTCAAATAATTAGGAGTATTCTTCGATTCCGACATATCATGTAATACCCACTTGTCTTTTGTTTGTTCTCATCTCCGGAAAGTTGCATGTTTGCTGCACTCTTTTAAGACCCTTTGCCCTATGTATGTACGCAAGAAAATTGTAAACGCCTTAGACTACGTTGTGTTACGCTATGGTATTCGCTGCTTTTATTTCTGCTCTGCCTTTTGGCGAAAGAAGGTGAACATCATACTGAAATCTACCCTTAAATCAGTATTACATGGTAGGGCACGAGATGAAAATTGCAGCGTTTCTGAACTTTTACATATTCCTGAGTTTTCTCATCTTTTTTCTGAAGCAGTAGTTCTTAAACACATCTGGACGAGCAGTTTTTGTACACCATATGACCCTGCTAAAGATCTAAGAACTCGCGATCGTTCTCTCGTGCCTAGAGTAAGAAGCCGTTACGGCTAGTGTCTTCGAAAACTTTATATTCCTTTTGTTCTTAACCGGTTACCCCCAAAATATTTTCTGCTAAAACCTAAACGATAGTCAAAGCTTGTCTTTTGGAATTACGGTGTTAGTTTCAGTATTCTGTTTTCATGCTATGTTTTTACATGTTTTTATTTTTTCTCCTTATGTGTGTATTTTGCGTTCGCTCTTTTCGAATCCATTTTTCTCTTCACATCTTTTTTTTCGACTTCTCTGTTCGGTGCATGATTTATATGCTGTCTGCTGCCAGGCAGTGCACAACAAGCCTTCTGAGGCATTGGCAGGCTCACATTTGTAATGAAAAGAAGAAATAAAATAAATAATATTGATAATAATTACCTTTAGCGTACCTATCAAAAAAAGTCCACAAAACTTCTGAACTCCCCTTTCCTTTAGGCTAAAAGAGTTGAAAAAAAAGAAAGCTAAATTTTTGCTAGCGCACCAAAAGCAAATACCAAATACCTCGCCGAATACCTTACCTGCGAAACCAATACTGATGAACGTTTCATCAAGGAGCGCTCGTGCATAAGAAGATGGTCTAAGAAGTGGAATCATCCTTGCGCTTACTTGCGTCCTCTTCAAGGTTAGGGCGCGGTACTTCATTAGGCTTCGTGCCGCGTACGGCCTCTTAACATACAGCCATCGAGGCTGTGTGCAGGCACGTGCGGAATAATAAAATACCGAAATTTGCGACATTTTTTGGTTTGCCCTAAATTTTCCTCGAACCGGTCATGCGCGCAAAACTTGAGAGAGGCCTTTTTGTATAAAAGCACTCGCGAACTCAGCTCAGCCAGCAGTCAGCTCAAAAGCAGCTCGAAGTCAGCATGGTAAGCTACTCAAGCTTTAACTGCATGCGAAGAACAGTGGGCAATTCATTCGGATCGTTGACTGAGCCAGACACGCGAGAGCCTTCACACAACCACTCCCCCCTCCCCCGCCCCCCACCCACCCCCCTTAGCCCCTACTGATAGCTAAACTACGTCTATGTGGCGTGCGGGACAAGCTTTTCTTAACATATATTCATCCAGAGCTGTCGATTAATAAGTTTCTCCAGCGTTTCCTGCAGCAACAAGCTGCAGTGTAAGATCACCTCATGGTGCATGTTCATATCAGCCCCGCAACGATGTCAATACGAAAAAAAGACGCCTAGTCTATTCAGAGGAGCTCGGCATACCATGGGCAGATCCTGCACGTCATGCTATATCCGATAAATATTCCAAATGACTGCATAACGCTCCAATATCTTTTAATTGAATAACTCTAAGTAAACGCAAAATTTATTTTCCCAGATCCATGCTTGCGTTCTCCTGGCCCTTGCCACCAGCGCCCTCGCTGGCTACACCGGCTACGGCCTCGGCTATGGCCTTGGCTATGGTGGCCTCGGCTATGGCCTCGGCTATGGCGGTCTCGGCTACGGCCTTGGCTACGGAGGTTACGGCTACGGTCTTGGCTACGCTGGCTACGCTCCATCTGTGGCCACCGTTGCCCACGCTCCAGCTGTGGCCACCGTCGCCCACGCTGCCCCAGCCGTCGCTAGCTACGCCGTCGCCCCAGCTGTGACTCGCGTTGCAGCCTACCACGCAGCCCCAGTTGTTGCCGCTGCTCCAGCCGTGACCAAGGTCGCCACCACCTACGCCGCTGCTCCAGCCTTCACCACTGTCGCCCACGCTGCCCCAGCCGTCGCCACCGTCGCTCACGCTGCTCCAGTCGCCACCTACGCCGCTGCCCCAGCTTTCGCTGCCGTCCACGCCGCCCCAGCTGTTGCCACCACCACCGTTGCCCACGCTGCTCCAGCTGTCGCTGCCTACCACGCCGCCCCAGTCTACGGCTACGGTGTTGGCACTCTCGGCTACGGTGCCGGCCACTACGGTTTCGGCCATGGTCTCCTCGGCTACGGCCTGAACTACGGCTATGGCCTCGGCTCTCCATTCCACTACGGCGCTCTCCTCCGCAAGAAGAAGTGTGAGTATATCCCTGCTTACTACCCCGCGCATTAAAAACAAGCACACGAGGTGCCTCAATCCCGGCAGTGTATTAGAAACGCTGCTTTTTCGCATGGCGATGTTGGAAATGAATGTAGCAAGTTTAGGAAAACAAAGAGTTCACAGGCCTATTCAGCGCTCAGTGCCTTCTCAGCGAAGAAGCATCCCTCCGTTTGCCGAGGGTCCTTGCATATAGTATATAAGAGGCCACACTGACTGCAAGTCCACTAAGGTGTGCCTTAAGTGTACCTCGTTGTTGCATTCACCAACTGCTATCGGTCTTTGTGTTGTTTAATACAGCTATTTATTTTTGTTCTTTTTCAGAGATTTTTCACCTGCAACTCATTGGAATATCCAGAACACCATTCATGACTACCCATTCCCTTCATTCGTGAGCGTTGAGGGAGAAATAAAAACAGTTTGCACAACAGTAAATTCTTTGTCTCTATTTTTTGCCAGTAGTGTCGCAGCTTAATGATCCGACATTGCTTTTTCAACCTATATGGAAAACGGCTTGGAGATCTGGCAACACCGCACGTGCTGCTTCCGTTCTCTATGCTGGTTTCGGTGGAGCTTATGCGTTGTCTGGTATGTGTTATTTTTTGATAATAGTATAGATTTCATGAGTCTCAAGAGTATGATTTCGGAAGCCATGCCACAACCATTGCGCTGTCTATACCGCTGATATTTCATCGAACGAAGCTCCTTCATTGCCGTTTAATCAGCGCTAATGGTGTGTGTCGCTTTTTAGCATTGCTAGAAGTTTGACGCTGAAGATGGCAAGAATCTGCACTGGTATGTCAAAATTGATTCTGTTATCATTTAAATTGCCGCATTTAGATGTAATTCGGCACAGTGGTTAAGTTGATTAGGCGTTTTTATTCTTTTACCAAGGTCGTCGAATCGTGGCTCGGCAGCGGCCGCCGCATATCGATGTAGATAAAATTGCCAAAATACCCGTTGTCTGTGCGATATCAGCGCAAGTTAAAGAACCACGGGTAGTAAAATTAATCTGGTAGCTGCCATTACTTCGTCCCATATAGCTATCGTGGCTGTTTGATACTTTCAATGCTTAATGTTCAATTTAAATTTACACCTTTGGCAATGGAATGCGCAGTATAATTCTTGCTTTAATTTCAAATGGACAAACATTTGCTTATTAGGGTAATGAGACGGGTAAACTAACACGCTCGTTCAGGTTTTTGCAGAATGGACAAGCTTAAATCGTTGCCCGGGATTTAATTGCTCTGCTTGTATTGCTTATGCACACATTCAGGACGTCTGGCGTTGGGATCTGTGCGCACTGAGGTATATACACAAACGACCCCCGCCAGTTGAGCAATGCCATACTTTCCAACTAATTATTTATCTATTGGGATGCGTAATTTTTATGTACTGAATTTTCATAATGCAGCCTTGGTGCAGTAGCAGGCGCAAGGTAGGGCAAAAAGAAATACAGCGAATCTCAAACAGAATGCCAGCGCAGATGTCAGAATATTAACAGACCATGGATACCGATAAAATACGAATGGTTATTAACGAATGCTTGCAGTTTGCGGATTCCTGATTTAAATAGTCAAAGAAAAAAGGCTGTATTTAAGCCTGAGCTTATATACGCGAAGACTCACGCGAAAGCGATGGCGGTAAGCGAGCAGCGGCGCCGCTGCGCAAAGAGTTTTGGCTGTGCTCAGATCAGCACCCATAGAATATTCCGCTTGTCGTCCGTAAGCTCCCCCGAGATTAGCCACTCAGACCTCCGCTGGCCGTATCCTGTTTGTCGCATAGCGCCTCCATCGAGATCTGTCCCCGCCTCAACAAGCGTGTCGTCATGGTCATCGCCGCCATTGAGAAAATATTTACTTTGCTACAGATGGCAGTCGGACCGGCAACATTAAAATAATGAAAACAATCTGCTTTTCGGCTACGGAGTGGTAACAACATTTGGAGCGGGCTGCAAAAGGTGCATTGCAGGGAGAAATGCGTGTCACGCTGCGGGTATCGGCGCCCTATCCACCGTGCCGCTATGTTTCAGCTTTATATACATGAACAATCACTCGTTGTGCATATTCACACTTACATATTATAGTTTGCTCACTTACAAAAGGATAGAAGTGGCAGTTTACCGTAGTGTTTTTACTAAGCCGTTGTGCACAGGCAGAGTGTGATACGTCTTTATCTCCGCAAGCATGCTTTATCATTGCCGCTGCCGCCAACCGTCCGCTGTAGAGAAAAAAAAATCTTTTGTCCTGGTTGTGAAGCGCCCCGTTAGACTTTAAAAGCGAGAACATAGAACAGGTTACGGTTGTGTTTACTAAGGTCGGGTGCGCAAGCACGTCACCGGTGCACGCCGCCTGCCGCCTTCGATTGCTTGGAGGTCGCCCAATAAGCGACGGAGGAAACGACAGCGGTCGTCGCCGCGCCGTCTAGTCGCATCGCTCACTTTCGCGCGCATGGAGCTCACTCCTTCCATATTTCAGTGCGACAACCCTAGGAGTAAGGTTAAACACACCGGGAACTACCACTGACTACATGCTTGTTGCAGTTAAAGTAACTGTCCGGAGATGTAAACCGTTTCGAATGAAGCAGTGGCTTTGTAATTTTAGGCCTTCTGCGCAAAATCGAAGCGATCGTGTTGTGGAACCTAAAGCTGGGTAACGGGTAGAAAAGGAAAAAACTGTAACACATTTGTGAAATATGAATCGCACTGAGCTGCTTTGAACGATCTGCATATTTTAACTATGCCATGCACATCCGCACTTTTCAACGTCACCGTTAAAGAGCTCGACGCAGCCGCCGCGGTGGCTGAGTGGTTATGGCGCTCGGCTGTTGGCCCGAAAGACGCGGGTTCGAACCCTGCCGCGGTGGTCGAATTTCTATGGAGGTAAAATTATAGAGGCCCGTGTACTGTGCGATGTCAGTGCACGCTAAAGAACCCCGTGTGGTCGAAATTTCCATACCCCTTCACTACGGTGTCTCTCATAGCCTGAGTCGCTTGGGCACGTTAAACCTCCATAAACCTACCACTTTCTTTGCCACAGCTTTCACTGTTTTTTTCTTTGAAGGATAAAATACGTTTAGGTGCCATTCGCGGGAAATTAAGCCGAACATCGTCCGAATCTAGGACTGAAGATGAGTTGAGACCGTTCTGCCGTGCATAAGACCGAGCTTTCCCGAAGTTTCTTAAAGTTATTGATTAAAAGGTTTAATTCAGAAAACATCTTAAGCTCTAAACGGGATTTGAACAAATGGTGGCTAGTTTTATTTTAATTATTGCTATAACAGCTTTTTCTACAAGGACTCCTGTCGACTGGCTCGATCTAGGACACTATAACTTTCGCGTCCTTACTGAAGGAAGTTTACAGTCGTAGAGTACAAAGATTTAAATAATGGGCGTGCGTTGCAGCAACCACTCCCACCGAAATGATGACGCCAGCTGCTGCAGTCGCAGGTAACCTCAATGCCGGCCTGTGACTTGGCAGGCAGGTCTTCGAAGCTTATGTAAAGGGAACTTACTCATATGATAACTAGAAGTCGGTTTGACACTATGAAAAGCATTGCTAAAGTGCGGCGCCAATTTGTTATGGAGAGAAACATAAGGAAAAAATCAAATAAAAGGCATCCTACGAGAGTTAAATTTCCATAGCTTACGAGTGCACAATATCCTCGAGAGATGCACCAAGAAAGACTCCTTGAGAACTTTGTGACTGGCGCTTTTTTTTGCCCCCGCATTTTCGTGCGGTGCCCGCGCTCGTTTACATCCTTTGTGATAGCCTTTGAGTGTGGTCGACTCATCGGCTGCAGGGAACGTCCATAAATCTTACGGAGCGAACGCTAGCGTTTTTGTAGCTTCCAACCACCTGACCGACCTCGCATGAAGCCTGTGATTGCATTGCAAAGTAAATTGTACTGAAAAACTGAATTCAGTCAACTTGCTCCCCCTTTAGTGCAGTACACAGCTGATGCTGTTTCGCACGTAGTGTCGGATCAAAAACGTGTCCTTTGACTTGCGGAAAATTTCACAATGTCTCAAAGCGAAGGGTGCAGTGAGCCAAAGAAGCGTAAGTTGACCAGATGATCAGGCAGAGCGCAATGTTTCGCAGCCAGTAGATTAATCTCGAGAAAAATATCACCACAATGAATTTTTGCACCAGTAGCCTCCAGCAGAACGAAGGCGCGCCGCCTTTTTTTCCTTTATTGAGAGCTTGTGGTACAAGCACCCGGTGCTTCTCAGATATTTTTCAGGATATCGCCAATCATATCCACCTTTCCACTGCGCGTAAATTAAATAATGACACGCGCTCGCGACAAACTTGACAAGTTGACGACGTGCACGCACATGCGTCTGTGCGTGCTAAAAAAGAAAAAAAGCAGACACTTTCCAGTCTCAGTACTATCGTAACCTGCGAAAAGTGGCTCCATTAGATGGATTCACTACAAAAAAAACCGCTTCACCGGCCTACTAGCAATCACAGCAGAGCGTGAATGCCATTGACAGATCGCTGTTATGAACTTTGTGCATACAACCACCACACGCAGCCTAATTGCACAAAGGGCGAGCCTAATAATGATGGTGATGTCCTCAGGCTTAATGGTACATACCCACCGTGGTTATGTACCATTAAGCCTGAGGACATCATCATCATTATTAGGCTCGCACTTTGTGAATTAGGCTGCGTGTGGGGGTTGTATGCACTAAGTTCATAACAGCGATCTGTGGCGGGGTGCATTGCGGATACAGACGCACTAATGGACAAGGAGTGGAGTGTTTGGATACTTTTGTGTCTTACAATGAAATGCGTACAAAGGAATGAAAAAAAAAGAAACGGAAAAGAAAAAGCAGTGAATTCTCATTCTATCAGTGGAATTTATCGGATGTAATTATACAGTGGTGAATATAATCGCACACTGGTTCCAGGGCATACCCCTTGGCGCTTGCCCCGAAGGAGAATCATAATAGATAGAGGAAGCCCTACTCAAGCAAGTAAACTTTACTGAATGAAGCGAACCACCGGAAAAAGAGGAAAAAGTGACCTATGGACTCAATTTCGCTACGACACTCATAAAGGTTGGTGATAGGCAACCCCGATCGACTTAAATAAACATTTAGTCCCGGTGTTCTGCAGCGCAAGAGGGTCATGGACACCTCACATTGCCTTGAACTCTGCATCCGCACACTACAAGGAAACGCCAGGCGCTGAAAATGTGCCGCAGCAATGCGAGGCTCATAGCTCAAGTTGTTGAGACATTTGAATTATTGAAAGCGTGCTATAGTCGAGTGGACTGTATTTGGTACCAACGGGGCAATAGGTCCACCGAGGATTGACCAAATACCATGCGAGAATTCCTGCACTTGGCCTTTTTCCTTCTTGTCTGTTCTGTGCTCATTTAATTGCGAGACTCTCCGAGTTGGTTCCTACGCTCGGCGCGCTGCTTTCTGCATATTTCGGCGCCCATTGACAGCATAATATCTTCCAACAAAGGAGTAAGCCCGGCTAGTTGGTACATTCTTTTCATGGAAACAGCGCAGCAGACGGGACCAAGAAAGGAAGACACATACACGGGCGCTGACTATCAACTGAAAGAAATTTATTGCAGCATCGTTAATATGTAAAACCCATACATATGATAAAAGCATGAAACTAGGTCAGAAAATTCTTCTAATCAGCCATCGAGAAATCTGATTTCTTTTCTTTTCAGGTTAACAGAAGGAGTGCTGACGCACTTCTCCCCTCGTTGATGTATAGCATACGCCTCAAAAAGTTCGCGGTCAAGCTGGTTCTGGTAGCGTTTAAGAACCTTGGTCCTGTCCAAAATGGCAGTGCACTGGCATGAGGTCATCTGTTCAGGCAAGTTCTTCCTTGCGCCGTCTTTTATATCTTTATTATGCTCTCTGAGCCTGTCATTCAAACAGCGCAGAGTTTCGCCTATGTATGCTGATCCAAACGATAAAGGAATATCATAGACGACTTCCTTTGTACAATCAATGAACGGTTCTTCGTGCTTCTTTCCACACTGTTTTGTCACCGTATCTGCTCGGTTAACCAGCTTGCAAAGCTTTCCGAGCTTGTTTGGCGCAGAGAAGACCAACCTGACGTCGGACCGCCCTAAGGCTTTTTTCAGCGGATGACTCACACCGTGCATGTACGGGATCACACAGTTTTCTCTCTGCCCTCGTGCTCCTGCGTCGTCGTGGCCGCTTGCCGGAAGTCTTGCCTGAACATATGTCCTCATGCCAGTGCACTGCCACTTTGGACAGGACCAAGGTTCTTAAACGCTACCAGAACCAGCTTGACCGCGAACTTTTTGAGGCGTATGCTATACATCAACGAGGGGAGAAGTGCGTCAGCACTCCTTCTGTTAACCTGAAAAGAAAAGAAATCAGATCTCTCGATGGCTGATTTGAAGAATCTTGTGACCTAGTTTCATGATTTTATCATATGTATGGGTTTTATATATTAACGATGCTGCAATAAATTTCTTTCAGTTGATAGTCAGCGCCCGTGTATGTGTCTTCCCTTCTTGGTCCCGTCTGCTGCGCTGTTTCCATGAAAAGAAAATAATATCTTCCTTCGCAAAAGTGCTGTAGACACTTCAATACCGTAGTTTCACTGATCAACGCGTGGCGTTCGCCGCGTGAACTTCGCGTTTGCGCAATTTTCTGTTCTATAATAGGTATATTCTCGCCAAAAATGAGATACTTGTTATAACATGACGTAAACCAATCAGTCTGGCATGACTTAACGCCTCTTTCAGTGTTCCTTTAAAGCAACTGGGCCGTTGCCACATGAGGTTGTCACGCGTGCAACGTGGGTGACGTTAAGAGTTAGCAGCACTGGAAATGTGTCGAAGAAAAGAATATGGCGCCACAGCATGCTGGTCAAAACGCTGCGACTTTCCCCACGGGCGGACACCACCGCCAGCGCTCTGTCGACTGCCACGTCGACGCAGCTGCAATAAATGTGGTTGCGGTCGTGCAGTCCACCGCGATACGTTGACCGCGAGCGTGGTGGCGAGACCACGACCCCATATTAGCATGCTTTCGCTAGTCGCGCGGGTTGGCACGCACTAAAAGCGGCGAAGGTAGCCGAACGTGCAGTCTCTCGCTATGAAATCCTAAGAAAAGAAAAGCAAAGAACCAGAAGACGGAAGCTCCCGGACTGGAATGCGGCTTTTAACATCTATGAGACGTCGTAATTAAAATGCGCTACGATGTTTCTGTAATGGATTTCATGGTTACACCTCCTTTCGACGACGAGATACACTGAATACTTGTTAGCATGAAAAATTCCCACTGCTCAGTAAAATTTCTACCGGTTATAAAGTGGGGTTTCGCAAGAGGTATGAAGAAACCAAGCCATGATCAATTAAGCATAGCAGGAAGGGTGAGCGGCAATCAGAGGAAGCCATCAGTGTCAAGTTGTCACTGAAGGTGGTGTTCGCGATGCCCTTGTACCAAGAGTAAATTTGAGCAGCTATCTACTGCAATGAGGATGAAATAGTAATATTCGTCTTCTCCAGCGAGTGCTGCCAAAGAACATAGTTAGAAAGTATCGTGTACAATGACAGCCCCTCAATAATTATTTTTTTTATCTACCGAACGCGCCTTCCACAACAACAGCCAAAGAGCACCCAGCTCTTTACTGTATCAGTTGGCATACAATTGCTAATGCAAGCAATTGTTCTGTATATGTTGCTGTTTTGAACACTTCTGAACATCAGTCACATGAAAAACTCCGTAATGAAGCAGAGTGAATCCTTCCGTGAACAGTAGAATGTGATTTAGAAGAGAATTGTCAAATTGAAATCTCTCGCATGAACACATGGATTGACATTGGTAGCGAATATATTTAAAAATGCTCAATGAACGCAGTTTCTTTGTATGCAGTTACAATGCAAACTGTACCGCATTTTTTAGTACGCTGATTATGCGGTATTAGTTGCTAGACACAAGGACTATAAGACAGCATTGCCTTTTATCCAACACGGCAGAGAGTTAGTTTTGGAATGGTTCAACAATACCTTAATTAATGTGAACAATAGAAAGACACAATTAGTATTTTTCGTAAATTTTTAAAAGGCATTTCTAAACATGTGTCAATTCGTTTTCACCGACTAAATTGCGCTCATCGCTATTGTCCATCAATCATGCCTGTATCAGCAGCCAAATAATTAGGAGTATTCTTTGATTCCGACATGTCATGGAATACTCATTTGTCTTTTGTTTGTTCTCATCTCCGGAAAGTTGCATGTTTGCTGCACTCTGTTAAGACCCTTTGCCCTATGTATGTACGCAAGAAAATTGTATATGCCTTAGACTACAGTGTGTTACGCTAAGGTATTCGCTGCTTTTATTTCTGCTTTGCCTTTTGGCGAAATAATGTGAACAGCATACTGATATCTACCCTTAAATCAGTATTACATGGTAGGCCACGCGATGAAAATTGTAGCGTTTTTAAACTTTAACATATACCTGAGATTTCTCATCTTTTTGCAGAAGCAGTAGTTTTTAAACACAACTGGACGAGCAGTTTTTGTACACCATATGACCCTGCTAAAGATCTGCGAACTTGCGATCGTTCTCTCGTGCCTAGAGTACGAAGCCGTTACGGCGAGCGTCTTCGAAAACATTTTATTCGTTTTCTTCTTAACCGGTTACCCCTAAAAATATTTTCTGCTAATTCCTAAAAGATAGCGAAAGCTTGTCTTTTGCAATTATTGTGTTAGTTCCAGTATTCTGTTCTGATGCCAAGTTTTTACATGTTTTTATTTTTTCTCCTTTTGTGTATATTTTGCGTTCGCTCTTTTCGAATCCATTTTTCTCTTCACATCTTTTTTTTTTTCGACCTCTGTTCGGTGCATGATTTATATGCTGTCTGCTGCCGGGCAGTGCCACACAAGCCATCTGAGGCATTGGCAGGCCAACGTTTGCAATGAAAAGAGGAAATAAAATAATAATAATAATAATAATAATAATAATAATAATAATAATAATAATAATAATAATAATAATAATTACCCTTTAGCGTACTTATCAACCTAAGTCCACAAAACTTCTGAACTCCCCTTTTCCTCGGGCTAAAGGAGTTGAAAAAAAAAGAAAGCTAAATTTTTGCTAGCGCACCAAAAACAAATACCAAATACCTCGCCGAATACCTCCCCTGCGAAACCAATATGGATGAACGTTTCATCGAGGAGCGCTCGTGCATAAGAAGAGGGCCTAAGAACAGGGATCATCCTTGCGCTTACTTGCGTCCTCTTCAAGGTTAGGGCGCGGTACTTCATTA
This sequence comes from Amblyomma americanum, assembly GCF_052857255.1. Lineage (NCBI taxonomy): Eukaryota > Metazoa > Arthropoda > Arachnida > Ixodida > Ixodidae > Amblyomma > Amblyomma americanum. Next base: position 73,508,062 of record NC_135498.1, read on the forward strand.
CGCTTCAGGCCGCGTACGGCCTCTTAACATACAGCCGTCGAGGCTGTGTGCAGGCACGTGCGGAATAATAAAATTACAAAAATTTGCGCCATTTTTTGGTTTGCCCTAAATTTTCCTCGAGCTCATGCGCGCAAAACCTGAGAGGGGCCTTTTTGTATAAAAGCACTCGCGAACTCAGCTCAGCCAGCAGTCAGCTCAACAGCAGCTCGAAGTCAGCATGGTAAGTTACTCAAGCTTTATACTGCATGCGAAGAACAGTGGGCAATTCATTCCGATCGTTGACAGAACCACAGACGCGAGAGCCTTCACACAACCAATCCCCCCCCCCCCCTAGCCCCTACTGATAACTAAACTACGTCTATGTGGCGTGCGGGACAAGCTTTTAATAACATATATTCATCCAGAGCTGTCGATTAATAAGTTTCTCCAGCGTTTCCTGCAGCAACTAGCTGCAGTGTAAGATCACCTCATGGTGCATGTTCATATCAGCACCGCAACGATGTCAATACAAAAAAAAAAGACGCCTAGTCTATTCAGAGGTGCTCGGCATACCATGTGCAGATCCTGCACGTCATGCTATATCCGATAAATATTCCAAATGACTGCATAACGCTCCAATATCTTTTAATTGAATAACTCTAAGTAAACGCAAAATTTATTTTCCCAGATCCGTGCTTGCGTTCTCCTGGCCCTTGCCACCAGCGCCCTCGCTGGCTACACCGGCTACGGCCTCGGCTATGGCCTTGGCTACGGTGGCCTCGGCTATGGCCTCGGCTATGGCGGTCTCGGCTACGGCCTTGGATACGGAGGCTACGGCTACGGTCTTGGCTACGCTGGCTACGCTCCATCTGTGGCCACCGTTGCCCACGCTCCAGCTGTGGCCACCGTCGCCCACGCTGCCCCAGCCGTCGCTAGCTACGCCGTCGCCCCAGCTGTGACTCGCGTTGCAGCCTACCACGCAGCCCCAGTTGTTGCCGCTGCTCCAGCCGTGACCAAGGTCGCCACCACCTACGCCGCTGCTCCAGCCTTCACCACTGTCGCCCACGCTGCCCCAGCCGTCGCCACCGTCGCTCACGCTGCTCCAGTCGCCACCTACGCCGCTGCCCCAGCTTTCGCTGCCGTCCACGCCGCCCCAGCTGTTGCCACCACCACCGTTGCCCACGCTGCTCCAGCTGTCGCTGCCTACCACGCCGCCCCAGTCTACGGCTACGGTGTTGGCACTCTCGGCTACGGTGCCGGCCACTACGGTTTCGGCCATGGTCTGCTCGGCTACGGCCTGAACTACGGCTATGGCCTCGGCTCTCCATTCCACTACGGCGCTCTCCTCCGCAAGAAGAAGTGTGAGTATATCCCTGCTTACTACCCCGCGCATTAAAAACAAGCACACGAGGTGCCTCAATCCCGGCAGTGCATTAGAAACGCTGCTTTTTCGCATGGCGTTGTTGGAAATGAATGTAGCAAGTTTAGGAGAACAAAGAGTTCACAGGCCTATTCATCGCACAGTGCCTTCTCAGCGAAGAAGTATCCCTCCGTTTGCTGAGTGTCTTTGGATATAGTATATAAGAAGCCACACTGTCTGCAAGTCCACTTAAGGTGTGCCTTAGGTGTACCACTTCGTTGCATTCATCAACTGCTTTCGGTGTTTGTGTTGTATAATAGAGCTGTTTATTTTTGTTCTTTTTCAGAAATTTTTCACCTGCAACTCTTTGGAATAGCCAGAACACCATTCATGACTACCCATTCCCTTCATTCGTGAGCGTTGAGGGAGAAATAAAAACAGTTTGCACAACAGTAAATTCATTGTCTCTATTTTTTGCCAGTAGTGTCGCAGCTTAATGTTCCGACATTGCTTGTTCAAATTATATTAAAAACGGCTTGCAGGTATGCAGCAAGACCGCACCAGCTGCTTCCGTTCTCTATGCTGGTTTCGGTGGAGCTGATGCGTTGTGTTGTTTCCTGATAATAGTAAAGATTTCATGAGTCTCACGAGCATGATTTCGGAAGCCATGCCGCAAGCATTGCGCTGTCTATACCCCTGATATTTCATAAAACGAAGCTCCTTCATTGACCTTTAGTTAGCGCTGATGGTGGGACTCGGTTTTCAACTTTACTAGAAGTTTGACTCTGAAGATGGGGCAAGAATCTGCGCTGGTATGTCAAAATTGATGCTCTTATAATTTAAATTCACTCAGATGTAACTCGACACAGTGGTTAAGTGGATCAGGCGTTTTTCTTCTTTCACCACGGTCGTCGAATCGTGGCTCGGCATGGCCGCCGCATTTCGATGTAGGTGAAATTGTCAAAATGCCCGTTGTCTTTGCGATATGAGCGAAAGAAAAAGAACCACGGGTAGTAAAATTAATCTGGTAGCTGCCATTACTTCGTCCCATATAGCTATCGTAGCTGTTCGATACTTCAAATGCTTTAACTTCAACTTACATTTACACCTAGGCTCAAGGAATGTGCACTAAAATTCTTGCTTTAATTTCAAGTGCACGAACATTTGCTTGTTAGGGTAGTGAGACGAATAATCTCACACACACTTTCAGGTAGCTCTGTTGCTGAATAGACAAGCTTAAATCGTTGCCCGGGATTTAGTTGCTCTGCTTGGATTGCTTATGCACACTTTCACGCCTTCTGGTGTTGGGATCTGTGCGGACTGAGGTATATCCACAAACGACCCCCGCCAGTTGCGCAATGCCATACTTTTCAACTATTTATTTATCTATTGGGATGCGTAATTTTTATGTACTGAAATTTACATATTGCAGCCTTCGTGCCGCACCAGGCGCAAGGTAGGGCAAAAAGAAATACAGCGAATCTCAAACAGAATGCCAGCGCAGATGTCAGAATATTAGCAGATCATCGCTACAGATAAAATATGAATGTTTATTAACCGACGCTTGCAGGTTGCGGATTCCTGATTTATATAGTCAAAGAAAAAGGCTGTATTTAAGCCTGAGCTCATATACGCGAACACTCACGCGAAATCGATAGCGGCAAGCGAACAGCGACGCCGCAGCGCAAAAAATTTTGGCTGTGCTCAGATCAGCACCCATAGAATATTCCGCTTGCGGTCTGGAAGTCCCCCCGAGATTAGCTACTCAGACCCCCGCTGGCCGCATCGGGTTTGTCGCATATCGCCTCCACCAAGATCTGTCCCCGCCCCAACAAGCGCGTCGTCTTGGTCATCGCCGCCATTGAGACAATATTTACTTTGCTACAGATGTCAGTCAGACTTCCAACATTCAAATAATAAAAACAATCTGCTTCTTGGCTACTGAGTGGTAACAACGTTTGGAGCGGGCTACAAAAGGTGCACTGCAAAGAGAAATGCGTGTCATGCTGCGCGTATCGGCGCCCTATCCACCGAGCCGCTATGTTTCAACAGAATGTACATGAACAATCACTCGCAGTCGCGGCGCATATTCTCACTTGCATATTATAGTTTGCTCAGTTACAAAAAGATAGAAGTGAAAGTTTACGGTAGTGTTTTACTAGGCCGGTGTGCGCAGGCACAGTGTGGTATGTCTTTATCTCCGCAAGCGTGCTTGATCATTGCCGCCGTAGAGAAACTTTTTCCATTGCCCTGGTTGTGAGGCGCACCCGCTAAACTTTAAGAGCGAGAAAAAAGAACAGGTTACTGTCGTGTTTACTATGCTCGTATGCGCAAGCACCGATACCGCTGTGCACGTCGCCGGTGCGCGCCGCCTGCCGCCTTCGATTGCTTGGAGGTCGCCCAATAAGCGACGGAGGAAACGACAGCGGTCGTCGCCGCGCTGTCTCGTCGCATCGCTCACTTTCGCGCGCATGGAGCTCACTCCTTCCATATTTCAGTGCGACAACACAAGCAGTAAGGTTAAACACACCGGGAACTACCACTGACTACATGCTTGTTACAGTTAAAGTAACTGTCCGGAGATGTAAACCGTTTCGAATGAAACAGTGGCGTTGTGATTTTAGGCCTTCGGCGCAAAATTGAAGCGATAGTGTTGTGGAACCTAGAGCTGGGTAACGGGTACAAAAGGAAAAAACTGTGCCATATATGTGAAATATGAATCGCACTGAGGTGTTCTGAACGAACTGCATATTTTAACTATGCCATGCATATTCGCACTTTTCAACGTCACCGTTAAAGAGCCCCACGCAGATTTCGGTGTATATTATGGTTGTCTTAGATTCTAGCGCCACCTTTTAAACCGGACTGAAGGCGCGCTCAAATCAGATATCGCAGTCAGCAGTTGATAGCAACAAGAAAAAAGGAGGGGTATATTCTGAAAAAATCTACCTCATCTAGTTCGTCGTTCAAGCTCACGGATCACTGTATACGTCAGGCAGGTTGCACGCGACAGGAGTGTAAATAAATGCGAGGAACTGCCTTCTCACTTCGTCATAACTGGAAAGCTCTTCAAGTCTGCACCGTAATTTGAACACAAATCACCGGCAAAACTTTGCGTAAAATCGGGGCTTCAATACGAAAGCTGTAAAGAGATTGGTACTCTTGCACAAGATACCCCACACTGCCGTCGGTGCTCTTTAGAATGTTCACGTGCCATTAAATAATTAGGGGGATACTCAGGCTCGGCTGTTAAGGCTCTTACGCAAAAGAATTAATGGCTTCATTCAGTGGTTTCTCTTCACACATAGTCACTGTTCTTTTGTCACATCCACACATTTGTTACAATTATCACCACGAGATTTCAATATTCTTGCCTTTGAACTCTTCCACACTGCAGTTAATGCAGATAATGTTACTTTATTTAGTATGTCACTAGTTAGCACGTCTGTGGTTCACTCCAATAATTGCCACCTTAGCTTCAAGTTAAGCCAACAGCCCACACATCATTCGGCCTTGTTCCTCAGCCAAGCCAACGTGCCTACGTACCCTAGTCGGAAGCGTGCCTGGCTGCCGACCCTGGGGTCATGGGTTGTAATCCTGACTACAATTTACGGAAATTTTTCTTTACGCAAAATCAATGACTTTTATTGTGTAAGAAAGCGCCAACCTTCATCTCACATCGCAAGTCCTCTTTTCAATTATATTTATTCCGTACACACAAGTGTGAACAGGGTTTTTCGACACAATGCCTCCAGGATGACGCCGGGTCTTATGCGGGACGGCACCTATTAACGCTGCCGCATTGAAGATGGTAAACGACAAGTTGAGCGGTATCTTATTCCAACACACATCGAAGTAGTCTAGCTGGGTGCACGTCGAAAGAGAACTTTCTGTTGAAATCTGACCCTTCACATGTAGTGCAGGAGTCTGTTTGCACGTGCTTGCCCAACAGCAGACAGCAGTTTTGTTTTTCTACTGAATAAATATTACGAGCAAATTCATTTGCGCGCATGAGATAGCGCTGCGCCTTTCACACATCCTCTATTGCACCCCTTACTATTGATAGTAATTGTATTAATAGCAAGACAGTCGCCTCTGGATGGGAATTCTTTACAGTATAAAAATTCGTCACACCGATTTGTATCCGATATCATTAAAATTTTCGTTGTCGGATTTCCTCCATATGAATAGAAGCGGCTACAGCCACACTATTGGGACATACAGGTTATTAGCACCCTTTTCATAAGAAATTTCCTCTTTTTTGCAAACTCAGTTCAAGTCTTCGTCGAAGGCGAAAGACATCGACACGTCGGTCATGCGTATCTTGTTGCCCTTCATGGCGTTGCAGAGTTCGTTGAACGTTTCTGTAGACGAGGCCGCACACCGTCAACACATGACAAAGAATACAATGAGTACAACCTGGTTACAAAAAACAACTTTGGGATATACAGCGGTTCATCTATCTTAATTGTCATTGTTTTATTCACCCAGATGAGGGTAGAAAGCGTACCTCATGTAACCAGCAATGTCAAACGTCTGTTTTTACGCAACTCAAACAACTGAGAAATGTTCATAAAACTCACAAAGCTCACAATAGTCGTCGGCTTTAAGGACCGATTGTTCGCACAAATAGGATGAGCTTGTCTTTCTCACCACGGAAGACTGTGTGTACCTGAAAAACAGCCTTCTTTATAACGTTCTTTATAAGAAGAACTTTGCCCTGAGCCCGAGGTCATGGCTTTTAGTTGTGCCCACTGATCTACGCGACGAAATTATAGAAGCATCTCATGATGACCCCTCCTCGGGACACTTAGGATACGGTCGGAGTACTTTTGGCCACAACTCGAGAAGACTGTTCACGATTACACCAGGACCGGCCGCGAGTGTCAACGACACAAGACTCCATCCGTGAAGCCTGCGGGACGCCTTCAACCCATCATCCCACCGCTCGGTTCGTTCCAGCAGATCGGTATGGACCTATTCGGACCTTTTCCAAAGCCGCAATCGGGCACCTGATAGATTGTTGTTGCGACGGACTACCTCACGCGGTATGCCGAATCACGCGCTCTGCCGTCATCCACGGCTTGGGATATGGCAGAGGTTTTCGTCGAGTCCGTCGTTCTTCGACACTGTGCCCTAGAGGTCCATATCACTGATCATGGTGCGGCATTTATGTCTCAACTTATCTCAGAGATACTGAGCTTAAGTCACGCCGCCCACCGCAAAACTACCGCATACCACCTGCAAACAAACGGGCTGACCGAGCGCCTTAACAAGACCTTGGCTGACATGCTCTCAATGTATGTCCACATCGAGCACCGAACCTGGGACGAAGTTTTACCGTACGTAACTTTTGCGTACAACACTGCAGTTCAACAAACCACCGGATTTTCGCCATTTCGCCTGGTGCATGGCCGGCAAGTCGTTACCATGCTCGACGCTATGTTGCCCCACCAGCCAGACGTCTACGCTCACGCCGATGCTCCACTCGTCGCTCAACTTGCAGAAGAAGCCGGACTTTTGACCCACCTTCGTATCCAAGCCCGCCAGCAAGTCGATGCTCGCCGATAGAACCAAGGCCACCGTGATGTTCAGTTCAATCCTGGTGATCGATTGTGAGTGTGGAGCCCAATTCGACGCCGTGGTCTTAGCGAGAAGTTGTTGAAATGAAACTTTGGCCCGTACGAAGTAATTCGCCGTATAGGCGACTTAAATTACTAAGTGCTGCCGATCGTAAAGCGGGCGTCCCGCCGCCCGCCTGCCTCCGAAGTTGCTCACGTAGCTCACCTGAAAGCGTACTGAGACCGCTCGGAGCGCGTGGCCTAACTTTTCGCGCTCTACACATGTTTTTCAGCGTTAATGTTGCCTCTCTGCGCATCTGAACGGTGCGCCTTTCGGGAGGAGAGCCGTGTCGTGTGTGTTATTGTTCTCTCTTGAGTTTGCACTTAACGTCATCTTCAACCAGCGGGGTGCCGACTGACGGTGTAGAGGTAGAAGCTCGGCAGAACTCGCTCTTGAGCCCAGCCGCGACCGCTTGGCCTGTCCTGCTCCTGTGGTCCTGGTCCCCCATTGTGCTTCGACCCGCGTCGTCTGAACGATCCGTAACAACATGAGCGTTAGCTACGATATGTGACCCTCGACTACACATTCAACAAGACACAACGGTTTGTTTACTATGCCCATTTTACATCGCGCCGCCGGCGTTCTCAGCATATATAACCTTCCGCAGCAGAGCACAGTAGTGTGTTGGCACGCTTCTAAGATCGCTGGAGGAGCCACCACAACTGGCCTTAGCGTCAAAACGAAATACGCTGCGTCGTTTCTGGTTACTGCGCTCGGCTTCTGATCCGGAGTACCCGGGTTAGAACCCGACCGCGGCGACTGCGTTTTTATGGACCCAAAACGCTAAGGCACCCGTGTGCTGTGCGATGTCAGTGGACGTTAAAGATCGCCAGGTGGTCGAAATTATTCCGGAGACCTCTACTACGACACCTCTTTCTTCCTTTCTTCTTTGACTCCCTTGTTTATCCCTTCCCTTACGGCGCAGTTCGGGTGTCCACCGAGATATGTGAGAGAGTTACTTAGCGATTTCCTTTCCCCAAAAACCAATTTTCATTTTTCGTTCCTGGTGCGCTGCATCAGGCGCGCTGCCTAGGCATTTGCAGTGGACGGCGCCGACGCTGCCGCGTCAAAGTAATGAACGAGCTAATCTGAACTACGCTCAGAAATGGGCTTTAAGAAGGCAGGCATGGTGTGTGGAATCGACGCGCTGGCAAGGAATGTACCAGAAAGGTCAGGCCGTCCAGAGTGAGTGCCTAATAATAATAATTGGTTTTTGGGGAAAGGAAATGGCGCTGTATCTGTCTCATATATCGTTGGACACCTGAACCGCGCCGTAAGGGAAGGGATAAAGGAGGGAGTGAAAGAAGTGAGTGCCTGCCGAACACAGAATAGCAGCCCGCGGGACACAATTTGCGAACCGACGGCAGAGTTTCCTTAACTCGCCTTAGCCCTGCCACACCGTTCAGTTTTATAAGCTAGGTATAAACATTACAAGCTCCGCTACGGGAACAGACAGTGGCATGGCACTGAACAATTCAACCCACGCATATTGCTCGCGGGAGGACGGTACGTGGCGTCGCTGTCGCCTCTGTTTTTTTTTTTTTTGTAGAGTTGTCGAAGAAAAATGCGGCCGGCTCTACTCGATCCTCCTGCCAAATAATTGTTAAGCATTCGAAAAGTTTAGAACATATTCGATTCGTTTTGAATAACTTTGACGATAAACATTTGCTCGGTTCAAGCAATAGTAAAGGAAGGTATTCGATTCGCTACTTGATTTAGAACTTTTCCGAACCCCTGGTTATTTTACAAAATGAATCAAGCACTAAACTACAATCAATCGTTCATGAAAATAAGGCAGACCGCCCTTTAGTACGAGTCCGCCTTTTGAAGTCGAGTGAAAGTTATGTTCGCCATGTTCTCCAGCCAAGAAAAGATTTTCACGGTTATCTCTTTCAATGAAGGCGAATCAGTAACATCAACCACCTACAAGGGTCGCAGCATAAAACCGATAGTTCAAAATGCCGTGGAGAAATCCACTTGCTCTATGAGTCAATTTTTGCTTCCGTCACTACAACGCACTTGCCCCCTGCACAAACCTTCATCCGATATTCCTGCTGAATGTTGAGGCTACCGATTATTCTCTGAAACTTATACTAGTGACTTTTCTAAAAACCTGATTTGTGGAAAACTGCGTATTGTCAAAAGTTATGTTATTGCCGCCGTGAACAGCGAAGAGAAAAGGTGGAGAAGACGGATTTCGAAAGATGTAATGAGAAATAAATCTATCGCACTCACACAGGCTACGAACATGACATGAAATCCTAAATAAATAGTGTTCGTATTTTGGAGGAAATAAAATTTCTCTGATTGTTTCACCCATCAAGGGCGAAGAATTTCAGATCTCTATTCGAAATAAGGCTTCACCTAAGTAGTGATGCATTGCGCAAAATGTTTCCTCGCGATAACCACCCACCATCTCACCCAACAGGATGAACTAATCATGCTAAACCAGGAACAAAAAGGGCAGTAGCAGACAAAATGCCTGAAAAACCAGAAAAATAAAAATCAAGCTGGGCAGCACCAGAAATATCCCTCATGAGAGCCCAATTGATTTGCGAAAAAAGCAAAGAAATGCGGAAAGAAGGAAAATCAGCACTAGTGCATCAAGGGCCAAAAACAAATACCTCCAGTGTCAATGTCAAACAAGAAAAATGAATAAATCAGAAATATCCAGCCTCCAACAAGAAAACCGATCAAACACTCGATCGAAAGGCTACTGTGCTTATGAAGGTGATTTAAGTTCTGAGACCCTCCTCCCACTCGCTGGCTCCTCCGCAAGGTCAGAGCGTGGTAATCAGTTGCATTACAATGAGCGTACGGCCCTTCAACATGCAGCTGCGGCGGTGGTTTACGGAGTCCCACGGAATAACAAAATCGCTGAAATTCCTGCCGTTTTGTTATTTGAGCTCAAGTTTCCTGGAGCCGTTTACGTGTGCACAGTGCGCAGGAGCACTAGTTTGTATAAAAGCGAACCACCATTTTTTGTGTAGAAGTGAACCGTGCGACTCTACTCGCGTCTCCACGCGCAGCCGCATCGTCCCGCTGACGAGTCCTCGGGCGGTTCCGGGAAAACGTGCCCCCATCCTTCCCACTAAGTCTGTCGCGGGCTTGGTTGGTCAACGTCTGACACACACGACGGGGATTAACGAGATCACCACTTCGGGGCACCGGGACAGCAGCAAAAGGACGGATTGTCTTAACAACGCCGCTGGCATCCACCAATCCCATAGAGTAACATAGGGGAGAAGTGCTGTCCCAGTCATAAGGGTCTGATAAAACGTGTAGGTGCCCACAGAATAATTCAGAGCACAAAATAGGCGGCCGCTCGTCGGTGGAGCGCGCCTGCGTTAGAATACACCCGCGGACTAGGTCGTGTGCTTTTGCGGCAGCCACGTGTTTTTGCAAGGGGCACTGGGAGCCTTTGGCCGATGGCGCAGCCAATAGTAGCGTGGGCGCAGCGGCATCATCTGCTTCCTTCCGTGCTGCGCATGCGCATACGCGTTAAAACTGCGGCCAACTAAGAGAGGGGAGGGGGAGGGAGATGTGCTCTCGTCCGGCTTCAGAACCTTGGGGGGACACTGATGCGCTTCCTTCAAGGGTACGAGGTGACAGCTTTTCTTCATGCCCACGCAGACACGGGAACTGTGTCCTCTTCCACAATCATAATGGTTATGTGGAAGACCACAAAGACATGCATATAAAGTCCCGCTTTAACAAAGCCGTACGAACGTGCGCCTGCGTAGCGTGACATCAGCATGTCTGACTTGTCACTCAAGGGTCAGGGGTTCGATTCCTGTGTAGGCTACAGGGGTGCGGTAAGCATGATTGCGGCGATGAGTTTGCTGCATGGCAGCTTGAGATGTGACGCTTGTAACGTGTATCGTCTTCCGCTCCTTGTTTATATGAGAGTGAGGAAGAAGAAGGGGGCCAACGGTCCATGCGCTTGTCGCAATACCACGAGCATAATACCCGATATGTCGCTGGTATGGCTGGCACAATCTATGGGAGCGTCTTTAACAGCCACCTTTTCGAACAATGTGGAAATTTTTATCACGCCGACACCGGCTTTTCAGTAACACGGGCCATTTACGCTTTCGCGTAAGTATTCAGCAACACCCCCTTCTTATTCCTTCCTTCCTCCATGCAACAGGCAGAGTATCTGAGAATATTCGAGCCGGAAGTAGATGGCAGGCTATTTTCTAAGACTTCCTTTCTTTCCCTTCCGAAACTCACCTCACCCAGTGTAGATTACTTTTGGCCCGTCATTCCTGTGCATAAAACAAAATAATGCTGTACTGTTGCGCAGCCAGTGAACTGAATATGGAATTCAGGCGACCCGCAGGTGGGCGACGTGTTCTGCGGAGCTTCGCAGGAGATAGATGACCGAGGTGATGCAGGGCAAGCGTGCTAGACACGAAGATTATCACGGAACACTTGTGCTTCCGTTGAGTGCCGGGCCGAACGTACACCCAAAGGCGCGTAGACGGCACTTGCGGTTGCATGCAGATATGCGGAAAAGCTTGTGCCGAGCCTGCGTGGTGTTTCGTGGCATGGTATGGCTGGACCAGAGACGATGGGCAGGAGTGGCTGGGAGGCGGGCAGGAGCTCTTGCGACGGGCTGCGTTCTGACTGAGACTGTGTAGACGAGAGCTTCGCGGGTAAGGAGGCGGACACTGGCGGCGATGAAACGGGGTCTGCCGCGTCGTAGAGCGACAACGAGCAGTAGGAGGCACCGATGTGAGCCAGATCGGACGCGCGCAGCTCATCATAAGGATGTCAGCCGAAGGTAGAGCAGGCAATGCAAATACCTCGTGCCAGCAGGCACACTGTCGCAATAAAAAAAGGCGATGCGCCGCAACTGGTCGGGGGGAGGATGTCGCAGAGGACTGCGTGTTTGAACGGCTGGATGTCAATAAAACCTTCAAGCCAAGGCGCGTAAAAGAGTTCGCGTATAAACGTCCTCTTATCAATTGCGTTTTCCCCCTAATTATTATATGCGAAAGCAAGTGAAGCTTGCATAGAGATGACTGAAATAAAAAAAAATTCTTGGGGTGCACTTAGATATCTCTTAACTGCGGGAAGGCGAAAGCCGTTTGCAATTTTTGCCTAAATTATAGATCTTCGGTGATCTCAACTTCACGTGACCTTAAGATCACGTGACATAACAAGGTCACGTGACATAGGTGGCAAACTAACGGACGGACGGTCACCGTGAGTGTGAGCCATTAAGGCTATCGCCTTAAAATTTCTGCACTAAGCCACTCATTGCGCTCGGCTGTGAAAATGTCATTGTTAACGTTTGTTTCGTGTTCAAGGTGGCTTCAGTTGCTTTGAAATGTTCGCAACGCTAAATGATTATTTAAATCTACTCTCAAGCCGCTGCAGTAGCTCAGTGGTTAGGGCTCTCGGCTGCTGACCCGAAAGACGCGTGTTCGATCCCGGCCGCAACGGTCGACTTTCAATGGGATCGAAATTCTTTGAAGCCCGTGCACTGTTTGATGTCAGTGAACGGTAAAAGAACCCCAGGGGGTCGAAACTTCCGGAGCCCTTCACTACGGCGTCCTTCAATCCTAGCCGCTTTGGGTCGTTAAAACTCATTAACCAAACCAAACCAAATTTTCTCTCAATGAGGATTTTGGTCTGGGGCAGTTGTTTCAATGTTTTTCGTCGTCAGATTATAGCAGCGCTATGGAACATGCACCCACGAAGAAGACACGCAAGACAGGACGGGCGCTGAGTCAATTCCCTTCCTGTTTTGCGTGTCTTCTTCATGTGTTCGTATTCCATAGTGCTGCGGTAATCTGTCGAAGATAAATTTACTCGCATGAATGATAATGTTTCCGCGGTTTCAGGCATATTTGTAACACTGCTGTACATAGAAAGTAAGAAATTGTTAACTTTTTATAACCAAATGTTCAGACAATATCCTTTTCTGTATAAAAAAATGTTTCGATATCACGTTTTATTTGCAAATGCACTTGGCACGAATATTGTGCGAGTTTTTCAAATTAGTGAAATTGTTAAGTAGGTGCGAGGTATTTCCCCACGCACTCAGGTAAGAGATCGTCGTGGTTGTACTAACCCGGTACATTTAATTTAATTAATAATCATGCAGTTTGTGTATTTTTTCTTATAGGATAAAGTTTTCAATTCAATTAAATGGGCTATATCAAAAGAATATTCTACGAACTTTCAATAAACAGTTGTTCACAAGCTACAAAAGCGAACACAAATATAACAGTCTTCACAAAAAATTGGCGGTGGTTTAGCTGTGGTTAAGTCTGGAGTGGCGCGATAGCTACAGCTGGCTGAGTGGAACTTGCTCACGTGACCAAGCACATGCCGAACCACGTGCTCAGCCACGGCGCCGTGCCGCCGGAACCTGCTCCGCACCACGTGACCAACCATGTGACAGCGTGGCGCCGCAACCACAGGGTGGCGCACAGCCATAGGGTGGCGGCGCAGCCAGAGGGTGGCGGCGCCTCCAAGCTGAAGGCTCGAAATGCTACCGTAATGTAGCTATCGCTACAAAAGGCCACAGCAGGCCTTTCATCCACGAAGCCAATGTTTCCTCCGTATGTGTTAGACGTCATCGGGCTGTAACCTGTCTCTCAAAGATGCCGCTACCTCCTCATTACGGTCGATGGTTTCACACGCTGGCCGGAAGCTGTACCCATCAACGACATAACCGCTGAGACTCTTTAACGTGTCTTCGTCTCCACAAGAGTGTATCGCTTTGGTTGTTCAACACCATTACAACATACCAAAAGAGACAGTTCTAGGCCACCTTGTCTGCTGGCCTCACGCATTCTCAGCGCCAAGCACTGCCGCGCTGCTGCGTACTACTCAAACGCAAACGGCACGGTAGAGCGCCTTCGCCATCAACTGAAATCTACCCTCCATACTCACCCCAGCATCACCTAATCCATCGGGTTTACGCCTTTCCTCTTCGAATGCTCCTTAATGGACCATGCTCTGAGAAGACCTCTTGTGCCCTGCGGCCCAGATCGTTTATGGCACTTACTTCAATTTCTGGAACTCCCGCCGAAGTCGCAGGAGTACCTCCAGCGACTCGTGAACTGCGTTAAGAGCCTACGGCCTTTTTCACTTCGCCAATACCGACGGGACAACTTTACTTCTTTGTGCACGCGGACCTCGCCATATGCACACAAGTTTTCCCTCGCCGCAATGATGGGCAGGCACCTGCAACCCTGGCCTACGACGGACCACTTCGAATTATTCGACGCACAAGCAAAACAGTGTCTTTGCTGCAGAATGGCAGTGAAGAGCTAGTCAGCATGGACTGCCTCAAGCCGGCCTACCTGGATACCTTGATTCAGTGCCTTGCTACCCAGCCTGACTTGGATGGCGGGATCATCCACCGTGTCTGCTAAACCCCGTTTATGCCAGAAAGCCTGAAGCGCCAAGCCTTCCGACCACAGGTACTTCAGGCCTATCATTCCTTCGAGGTTCCTTTCAGGGTAAACATGCAGACTGCAGATATAACTAAAGGTTCTGTTACTGTTTACACGACCATAATATTAATGCGAAAGCTTTTATAGGCTCATGACTCGCCAGCGGAGATGTCCACAGAAAAGCGTCACACTACAGCTGCCAATAAAACGGAAGATGTCATCAGTTGTGTTGAAAGATAAGTGCTTGTCAATCAAACGCGGTAAGCGAAGCCGTAGCACAGGACACTTCGCAAACCTCCTCGCATATAAAAATGACATTGTTCGAGAGCAATCCCGCCCGACGCTTCTTGAACGCCAGTCTGGAAGGATGCCGCCTAACCGCTCTCCTGTGTCTCCAGCAACCAAGCGTGCGCGCCCTAATGGACGACAGCGACACAAGCAGCAACACAGCGTTAAAGGCATTCGCCTTACCGCACTTTAGGTCAACAAAGTGCCCCCCTGAATTTTTTATGAAAATATCGAAAATGAAGAATCATGCTATACATTCTGCTATACAGGCTCAGTTCCAACATGTAATTTGTGTAGTTACAGTAACGTCTTGCAATTAAAGCCTCATTTAGGATCATGCTTTTCATGAAGTTCTAGCGATTTTATACCGGACGCTGCGGTATCACATATAAGGAACACAGCCGGCTATTAACAAATACATGAGGTTCTACGAGACAGAAAACTAGCGAAAAATCTTACGGATGCATTGAATTTTCAAAAAATTGCTATGTTAAACCTAGAACATAACAAGGAAACCTAATTACGCATGCTGCGCTCTGAATATGCCGGCTTTCAGACATGAAGGAACAACAACTGCAGTGCATTTGTGCCGCCAGTTTATGGGATTCTATTTTATTTCTGGGGGCCATGGAAAAACGCCACGTTTTACTCGAATTCTTAATGGCGATAAATCGTCGTTTGCCAGGATGGATCAGGAAAGAAGCCACAATCGATTATGCAGAGGAAGAAGATAGCCCGACTTTTTGACAAGGTAGCACTTCCGAGTCGTTAGGGATGATAATTATAGCCATGTTCTTCAACTAGTTTAAGATTTTAATGGCTCTATCGTTCAGTGACGACGAAACTAAAATCCGCGTCTACAGGGAGCCCTATTCGAGACCTGCATCTCAACATATGAATAAAAATGGCAAACGCCTAACGAACGAACATTTCTTTTTGCATACTTACAACGTGCTTACCGATTCACCGACAAAAATCTTCCCATGCCTTCCTTCGAACATCTGCGGCCTCATAGCTGAACCATCAAGTATTGCTAAAGCAAGCTGCCAGGCTAGTTGGTGATGCATGTTGTAAACTAAGAAGCGCAAAATACCGGACGACGGACAGAGTAAGGGCGCTCGTGAACCTGTTTTTTGTGTCCCTTACTCTGTCCGTCGTCTGGTATTTTGCGCTTCTTAGTTTACAACATTGCTAAAGCGGCCAGCATCGCCGCTAAAGAGAACGCACAAAAAAACGTTGATAATAATTCTAAGGCAATAGATATGACTAAAGCTGGCGCACAAATAGAATGTTGCTAATATTGCTAGTGTGTCAAACATGACTAAAGAGAGACACAAAAACAATATCATTGCCTCCACGAAAAACGAAAAGCTTTTTCATTGTGCGGTCAACATTAAATTCATGCCTTCAAAAATGCAGGCAAATAATAAACGCATACGTCGAGAACTGATCAATAAAAACATTTGCTTCTCACTGGAATTGCAATTTATTGTAGTTAAGTCATCCACAAAAGTCTGCCGGAATTTTTTACCTTGGCTGTTAGTCGGTCTCATACACCAATTACAGGGAACTATCAGGAAAATTACAAAAAAATAAATAAGTAAAACAAAAAATAAAGGTGGTCAGCAATACCCGCTATGATAGCGCTTAACAGCAAAGAAATGCGCGTAAATGCGCAAAGAAAATGACGGCCAATTTGCGCAGTTAGGCGAAATCCGAATTAGATGCGCTGGCACAGTAAGGGCATTGTTATAAATTTTTCTTCGACCTGACACCTAGGTCACGTGAACTTGTGACGTCATCACAACCTAACTGAGATATATACACACGAACAAACACAAACATATATACATATGCACACGCACAAGCCTGGTCAAGCGGGAAGCCTGCAGCGCAAGGCAGGCTTGAGACAAACCGACACATAACGACTAACGCGGGGAATGAAAGTGCTAACGCACTAAAATCTATATTATTGCCAGAGCACTAGTAGCAAGAAGCAAACATCTCAGCTGCGCGTGTTCACAATGACAAAATAAACGGATAAGACTGAATGCTGTCAGCCACACCAGCACCGATGGCACGCTTCGACGAGTAATACCGAATTGACAGCCTCCTTCCTCTAAATTGCTTAGTCTTCAAGGTTAGTTCGAGGTACTCCGTTGCACAACAGAGTGGGTATGGCGTATTAATATGCAGGCGCGACGACCGTTTAAGGAGATGTACGGAATAACAAAATCGCAGAATTCCAAGTTTTTTTTTCAATTTCAAGCTGTAGTTTCCTGCAGCAGCTCACGTGCGCGCACTACGTAGGGGCACCTTTTTGTATAAAAGGGTCCTCTAACCACGCTCAGTCAGCAGTCGGCTCAACAGCAGCTCAAAGTCACCATGGTAAGCAAACGAAGCCTTGTATTGCCTGTGAACCTAAATAGGACGGGACTCTGATAGTCGATTAGGCCAGAAACTCCAACGCTTTGCTAAACCAACCCAAAACTTATACATAAACCTGCGCAGGCATGACTCATTGCAGAGGTCCGTAATATCTTCTATCGAGAACTTTCTAACATATTTTCTACGGCTGAAGTGCGAGCTCATGAAAAGATGCCTTTCAATGACGGTACCGAAGCGATGTCAGATCAAAAAAGCCGCCTTTGATGTGTGAAGGTCTATAGGGCGGCGTTGTTCTGGAGGTGCAAAAAGGAACTTGCGCTGAAGTCCGCAATGTCGGTTGCAGCGACTTAACACAGAGTCTATAGAGAGGAGTAAGTAGTTTTTGGCGAATTTGTTGGGCTTTTGCTCTCAACATTCACGCGCATATTGGATTTAGCTTCCGCGCTCTGTCGAAGCAACAACTGCCGGGTGTTACGTATCTGGGGTATGCCGTGAGAAGCTAGGCAATTAAAGGTATCATCAAAACGCAGGCCTCTGATTCTTCAGGATATGCTGTCACGTTTGTTGCGACGCAAGCGTCCGAAGGCAGTGCTCAGTTTTTAGTCGCTGAATGGAACAATTGCAGTACACCCTCTGCAGCTCAGTTTTCTTTTAATACTGTGAAGCTCAAATACGAAACATAGTTAAAACAATCATTGTAAATACCTAACTACCGCATACAGCCCCAAATTTTTCCACTTAAAGAACCACAGAAATGGGTGTTTGAGTTTGGCTTTAAAATGCTTTCACTATGTAGATTACAGGCCACCGAGTGTCCGTGCCGCGTACGAGACCTCATAAGCGAGCGGAAAATGTACAATACATTTTTAAAATTTCCGGTTTTGCACCTCGCGGCAACGCGCGGTGCAAAACTTTCGCGCGAAAACTTGGCATACGACGTCACGTCGTGCAAATGACGTAAACAGCCCCAGGGGTTATCATTGGTTCACAGGGCCAAATTCTTTCAGATGTCACGCGCTCCCGCGGCCGTGGCCACTCCGCGCGCACCGCATCCGAAGGAGGCAGCGAAGGGGCCGAATGAGTGAGGCCGCCGGAGGAGCGCCGCCGTTTTGGGCTGCGAAAGGAGCGGGAAAGGCGCGAATAAGCGGAAGTTCAAATTTTGTCTGTATATAACTCAGCTTCCATAAAACACACTAAAATAATTCTTGATGGGAAATAATTATGAACCGTCGTCTTTTAACATCCCAGACGTATCGCACCTTTATTGAGACCCGCTTTCTGGGTCCGTTTAATGAGTTTCTTAGCAATAAATAAATTCGTAACAATATTGCTTTGCAGATTCGTGCTTGCGTTCTCTTGGCTCTTGCCACCAGCACTCTCGCTGGCTACACCGGATACGGCCTTGGCTACGGAGGCCTCGGCTACACCGGTCTTGGCTACGGCCTTGGCTACGGTGGTTATGGCTACGGTCTCGGCTACACTGGCTTCGCTCCATCCGTGGCCACCGTTGCCCACGCCCCAGCTGTCGCCACTGTGGCCCATGCTGCCCCAGCCGTCGCCAGCTACGCTGTCGCCCCAGCTGTGACTCGCGTTGCCGCCTACCACGCTGCCCCAGCTGTCGCCACCGTCGCCCACGCTGCCCCCGCCGTCGCTAGCTACGCTGTCGCCCCAGCTGTGACTCGTGTTGCCGCCTACCACGCCGCCCCAGCTGTCGCTACCTACGCTGCTGCCCCTGTTGTTGCCGCTGCTCCAGCCGTGACCAAGGTTGCCACCACCTACGCCGCTGCTCCAGTCGCCACCTACGCCGCTGCCCCAGCTGTCACCACCGTCGCCCACGCTGCTCCAGTCGCCACCTACGCCGCTGCCCCAGCTTTCGCTGCCGTCCACGCCGCCCCAGCTGTTGCCACCACCACCGTTGCCCACGCCGCCCCAGCTGTCGCTGCCTACCACGCCGCCCCAGTCTACGGCTACGGTGTTGGCACTCTCGGCTACGGAGCTGGACACTACGGCTTCGGCCATGGTCTCCTCGGCTATGGCCTGAACTACGGCTATGGCCTCGGCTCTCCCTACCACTACGGCGCTCTTCTCCGCAAGAGGAAGTGTGAGTATATTCTTATTTATTACCCCGCTGTTTTTTAAAACATACGCGCGAAATGGCTCAATGTCAAGCGTTTTAGAAAGAGTGTTATTGCGTCGACTTTGTTCCATATGAACAGAAAAGATAGGAACTTCCAGCCGATTTGCTGTGTCCCCACAACATGAAGTGCCTGGTTAACCAATATCATATCTGGGTCGCTTGGTATCTATATATATATACAGTTGGACACACTGCTTACTTTTTTATTTGAGTTTGCGGTTGAGGGCTGGCCAGAATTGCACCGTGCAAGTGCTGGCGATGTCTGTTATCCCTAAATGTTTCTTTCTCACTTCTCTTGTTTTTCAGAGGTTTTCCAGCTACAACTCGTTGGAACAAAGCAAGAAAAAGTCATGGCTGTCCTTCTCTCTCATTCGTGGGCATCATTCCCATCGCAAAGGGAGAAATAAAACCTGTTCACGCAACTGTACACTCCTTGGATCAACTTTTTCTCACTCAATTTGCACCTATATTTCATAGTCAAGTTTCCCCCACAACTAGATTTTTTTAGATTCCTCCTTCCTATGGCACTTCGTGCCTTTGAAAAGACCACCATCTCTCTATATCACATTAGCGGTCGAAAAATTTGGTTCCTAAACGTGAGTTCAAACGAGCGGACAGGATCGCTGATGGTTCGGGTGCGTCAGCGCTCTCCGCGTGCCACTTCACGTGAACGTCACTGCTCTGAGCGACCTTGAGCGGTCGGCGCGGACTTTTCCGGGCCCGGACAGCGGACCGAGTGAAAAAGACGAGTGCCTTTATCAGTCCGCGGGCTTGGCGGCGGACCGGGATTGTTTTTGCTCTTTTTAGCTTCCAGGTCAGTCAACGTTGGCTCGAGCGCTCGTCTGGCTAGCTATCCGGAATGAAGTAGGCTTTGCTCGATGCTAGCGCCTTTCGGTGTGGCGCGCTCTTAGTCGTATTTGCAGATCGAGTGCAGCATTGTGTGCCCTCCTCTTCGCGTTTCGTTCACTGCGTTGTTCACTGCGTATTTGCTGCACCACGTCATTACTGTGTGTCTCAGCGTGAGCGCTTGAGTGGGCGCCCGCTTTGCTTTGCTGTTTCTGCTAATATGAGTAATGTTGGAAATAAGGCGCGCAGTGACGAAGCGACCGTCGCGTTTTTAGCGCTCGTTGTGAGCTGCCAACGTATATGGAATATTTAACACGCTTATCACCTCAACATGACGCTAATGGATAAATTGTGGCAAAAGATCGCCACGGAAATGGATGTGCGACATCACGAGTCGGCACCGTATACGGCCGGTCCGTAATTTTTTCTTTTTTATTTTCACTGAAACTTTCTGGCTAAGTGGGATCTCGAACTTGCGCTTGCGATGCATTTTACATCGTTACAATTCCCTACGCACGATTCTTTAAGGCGCTGTTTGGAAAATAAGCACCGGACGTTTTGAAATGTACGTAAAAAATTGAAAGCCACGTGGCACCGACGTAGTTTGCGCTGGCAAGTTGAGGTCTCTTGCCAATTTACAACTATGGCTTCGTGCAACATAACCGCTTTTCAGCCGCGAAGGCTTCCTCCTCGTCCTCAGACACTTCAATGAATACAACCAATGCAGCGAGACGACGATTTCGCTCGGCGGTCGTGTTGAAACTCACGGTCGCAGAGTTTTCGGAGCCGCGCAAACAGCGCATGCACGCTGGGAAAGAGACGACGCGTATTGTCCGCTGCATTCGTGCGAATGCTCGCCGTCCGGACTCACTGTCGGATGCTTGGTCACGTGTCACGATAACCGCGGTGACGCGCGCCTACCATCCGCGATCCGGTCCGTTCTTCTGAACCCACCTTTAGCTGCATTTTTTTCGGCCAGAAAAAGTTGTCAAGTTTGTCAAGATAGTTGGAGTCTCTTAGCATGGCGTTACAAGCACGCGGGCTTAGAAGGTTAAAAAGCACCACGTTGCATTTCAAGTGAAAGCGAAGGTCAACGGCCCTAACATCCGCAAGCGCTTGAAGAATTTAGTAGTTTTCAAAAACCAATCAGGTGATTTGGCGTAATGTGTGACGTGAAAAAACTGCCTCTTTTCCAATTTAATAAGCCGTCTTTTCATCTGTCTACACATTTAGTTCCCAGCCAAGGCCAGAAGCACATGTAAGTTAGGTGTGTTGACCTTTGTTCCTAGTTGTCCTTCAGTGTCGCAGTCAAGGCCTCAAATATATATGAGTTACTTGTATCGACCTTTGTTCTCGGATGTTTTCAGAACCTGGGTGGCAAGTAGTAAAGAAAGGACCATTGATAGACAGTAATGCATCCTTCGAAAAAAAAATCTAGCTTTATAGTCTGCAGCCATGAGCCGTAAGGTTTTTGATGTTGAAGTTTTACAGATAGATATTGTAACGTGGTGGTGACGTTGAAGAACAGAGTAGCAATACTGTGAAAGACAAAACTAACTTTTATTGGGCGAACCTGTGCTCACAAAAAGAGGCTACACTTACAGCACAACGGTATAAAGAGAATTTATTGGTACACCAGACCACATTTACATAAGAACACTGGCAGTCACGAACAGTACATAATGTAATTTCAAAAAGAAGCAAAATATGCGCAAACGAGTCACCAATATGCACAGATACAAACAGAAACGGAACAGGCCAACAATCTATATACAATGAATACCATGGCGCGGCATGTTTCCAAATTAAACATACATCTCAGTACGCGATGGTTTAAAAGAGGGGAAGGTTGGGGTGGGGGGGGGGAGTAAAAAGAGGGGGAAAGTTACCATGCGCGTACAACACTTGTTCCCAGATGTGTACATAACTGGGTAAGGGGATGATACCCGTTACCACGACCACGCCAGGGCAAACTCAGCGAGTATTGACTAGTATTGCATGATTGGGAGCACCACTTTGTTAGAATGTACAGAAATAAAGTGGGTCGACCAGCGCCGCAAGAACAGCGCTTCGCCGCCCACTGTTAGTTCTTCCTGTAGAAATTGCCACACAATGAGGCGCACCCTCCTCAAGAGCGGAAACATGGCGCGTTGCCGTCTTCCGCGCACTTCGGCCAAGCCTCGCTGCTTCCAAAGCGCGTAAAAAACCACTGCTAACACAAGGCGCTCAAAGAATGAGCGCCTTCGCGAGTTGCGCTGACGCGGGCGCACCCTAAACATCCTGTAGATCAGGAGCCACAAAGTATACGCGCTACGACGCAGTCTTCCAGGGCGTGCCGCTGTGTCTCAACAACGCCGCAGTTGGTGCAGCGCGCGTTTGGCACGGTACCCCATCTCTCGAGACGCTCTCTCGTCGGCAGTGCTTGCCAACGGCGACACCATTCGAAGTCTTGTACTTCTTTTGGCAACAGGCTCGATGCAAAGGCCTGCCATTTTCTAGGAGAAGTTTTTTCTGCCTGATCAATACTGAAATTCAAAACAGCAACCGCCGCACTAACGCGTGCCACTGGTGTTTCGCGTATATCCGTGTCCGGGAACTGGCTTAGCCAGAACCGGAAAAAGTCAGTTGCCACTTTGTAAATGGGCATAGGTTGCTTTGCTTGAGGCCCCGTGTGTCGCTGCGTTAGGAACAGTTGGCTCCCAGTACCCAACCAATACAGGACTAGTGATCGACCTCTGTACATTTGGGCCGCTAGTAGGTCGAGAACTGCTTTGGTGGCGAAAGCTCGCGCTGTTGCCTGCCAGGAGGGCAGGTTCAAACCTCCTCTATCGCGTTCCACGGCCAACATTTGACGGGACACTGGGGCCGGCTTTCCGTTCCACAGGACTTGTCCTGCGAGCGAGTTCAGCTTCCCTGCCACGCGGCGCGGCAGTGGAGCAACAGGCGCAACGAAGCAAGCGTACGCAGCTGCGCACGTACGGAAGAATAGTGCCTTGGCGTTCAAAGTTAGTTCTAGGTGTGCAATCGAATCTATGGCCCGTCGCGCTGGAGTGATAGCGTCGTCCCACGTTCTCGGTGACACACCTGCTGGCGTGAACACGATTCCTAAAACTCGCACACCATCGACGAACTGGATTCCACCGGGCAAGGGGTCCTGAAACGTGCCAATGCTCCGGGCTTGGCTCTTTGTGGTGTTCAATTGCGCCCCTGAGAGGGCTGCATACTCGTTGAAAACTTGCCAGAAAGCAAGGAAACTGTCCGCATCTCGCAAGAAAAGCGAGATGTCGTCCGCATAAGCAGACACAGAAACTCTTTCCTGCCCCGGAAGGGGAAAACCTCGGATAGCTGGGTGGTCTTCAAATGCACGGAGCAGAGGGTCCGGCGAGAGCACGAAGAGAGCGGGAGAGAGGGGACAACCTTGTCGAACTCCTCGCGTCACACAAATTTCCCCGCTCAACGCCCCATTTAAAACCAGCTGACTAGACAGCCCCGAATATAGAGCATCTACTAAGTTAGTAAATTTGTCCGGAAGGCCCAGACATGACAAGACCGTCAACAAGTAGTCATGCTCGACTCTATCGAAGGCTTTGCTTTGATCGAGGGAGATGAAACAACCGTTCAGTTTTTTTGCCTGAGCGTACGCAAAAAGGTCACGTGTGAGAGCCAGTGAAGTGAAGATTGATCTACCCAAGACTGACGAGCTCTGGAGAGGGCTGACCACATCGCCTAAGCACGGCTTCAAGCGGTCTGTTAAAACCGTAGCGACAACTTTGTAGTCTGTGTTGATGAGCGTTATTGGTCTCCACGAAGTTGGGTCTGAGAGGGGCTTATCTGGCTTGGGGATGAGAACCACGTGCCCCAATGAAAAGGACGACGGCTTCACACCCTCCAGAAGCACTGAATTCACTATGGCTGTCAAGTGCTCGCCGAGAATCTCGAAGAATGTCGAGTAGAACCCAGCAAGAATTCCGTCTGGGCCGGGAGCTGCGGACGCCCTCATACGGGCTAGCGCCGCTCGCACTTCTTCCATACTGGCTGGGCCGCAGAACGCTGCTTCATTTATTTCCGGGCACGAGTATCGCCCACACAAGTCCCGAACCCTGCTCCTTAAATCCGCATTTCTGCTGGCGTGCTCAGAGGAGAACAACGAGGCGTAGTGGGCCGTGAACACTTGATCAATATCTGAATGGGCACTGGACTGCCGGCCGTCTGGCAAGATCACGCCTTCAATTCGTGAAAGTCCTTCGTTGTCGTGTTCCCCGTCTCGGGCGCGACGGCGTTCTTCTGCCGCTACTCGAGGAGACGTTGTTGGGTCGGGCGAATTACTCGAGCTCCGAGCTAGGAGCCTGTAATATCGCACGCGCTGCGATTCAAGGTACTCGCTCATGAAGAGCGTCAGAGTGCCTACGGCCTCAACGATGCGAATGCGCCGCATGAAGTCGTCAAGTTCGGCAGTTATTCTAACGCGCCTGGCTTTGCCTTCCCTTACTAAAATCTCACGCCAACTGGTTTTTAGTTCGTCCCACTTGTCCGCAGTCAGGTCTTCGACCTTTGGGAGGGTCTCTGCTAGTGCTTGGCGAATGGAGGCCAAACTAACTTCATCGTGCAGAAGCGCGGGGTCCATTCTCCACCTACTCGGGTCGGCCGACCTTCCGGGCGATGCGTTCGCGCGTACTGACACAAATGCGTGGTCGCTGATGCCCTGGACGCCTGGCGGCACAATGGTAGCGGCGAACACGGTCGGCGATCGTCCAAAACCTGATCCGCGGGTCAAGCGCGTCGGCTGTTATATAGCAGTCGTCGAATGTTCCAGACTAATCGTTGGGACCCGCGTGCCTTCCACAAAGTTCTGCACCATTCGCGTCAGGCAATGAAATCAGATAACATAAGGTTCGGCTAAAACAGACAGCGAATAGAAGCATCGATGACTTGCCAGAAACTTCGGATAGATGCAGGCACGTCCCGCGCTGTGCGTTAACACTGGTTAGGCGAAGAAACGTGGTCAACCGATAAAGATAAGTACACGTGTCAATATTTTCAGGCTGAATCTAGAGGTACAGCATAATGTAGCAAAGAGCTACGGAAAACTTTCGACCACGTACCTGCTCTGCAACATGCATTTGCTCCGCTTGGCCAGATGCTAAGGAGTAATCACTCTCTTATTACAAATCTAATTTACCTTGAGCCATTCATCACATTTTTGACGAATACTGTTCGCACTTCGAGTTATTGATCAATTCGCTCTCCCATTATTTAAGCTAATCATCCCGGTTAGCTGAATCGGTAGAGCGACCGCTCTGGTGAAGCGACTGTCCCAGGATTGAGCCCCGGGCCTGGACGAATTTTTTTTAACTAGAAAGTTGCCGAGCAATCTCTATATATTTCCTTTGCAGCTGTATGACTGCAGTTGGGCGGATGCTAATGAGTAATTACTCCCTTATTAAAAATCTACTCTACATTGGTGTATCAACCTCATCATTTCACCAAACGACAAGCGTTATTATGCTAAATAGTGATTAGGTAATTCAACCGCATTCATTCGATTTTTGAGGTGGTACATTGTACCTCAGCGGGTTGAAGCGGGTGTATTTGCGATGATTGGGTGTGTAAGGTGCGAATCAGGGATCACTTATCGAGGAAAGAGAGAGAGGTATAAACCCGTCATGGGCCTATGAAGAAACCAGAGCCAAGTAACCTGTCCCCCCCCCCCCCCCCTTCTCAACACCCGCGTGCGCCTGCAGACAGGGGCGGCCTATCAGTGGTGGCGGTCCGGTAACGCGGTCGGGTTCTTGTGTTAAAGGCGAAGCTCGATTATCCTCCAGTTTTTTTTCCTTTCGCTTTTTGCGCAATTCGTTTAGGAGTAACTTTTTACACCGCAAATGAAAGTTGGTTTCTAGGCGGCAGAATGGCAGCAAAGAGTTAGTCTGCTTGCATCGCCAAAACCCACCTTGTCTGGAGACCCCGATTCAGATTCTTGCTGGTCTACCTGAGTTGCATAGCATTTGATCCGCCGTCTCTGCTGCATCCCGTCTGGGCAGGGAACCCTGGTGCTCCCTGCTTGCGCTGCGCCTAAAAACGCGGTTGGATCCACGCGCCGGGTGTGCGCACTTGATGCCATGACACGGCAGTTTGGTTCCAGCCTCGATAGGTCCCTGAAGTTTTCGCTTCGCGCCCGAGCATAGCGTCCAGTGGTCCTTGAGACGTATCATTCCTTCCAGGTTCCTTGCCAAATAGGCTTATCTGGGTTTAAGGCCCTAGAGCGACTCAGGCTATCTGGGACGCCGTAGTGAAGAGCTCCGGAAATTCAGAGCACATGGCGTTCTTTAACGTTATAATAAACTGCACATCTCCAACCAAAAATTATAACTTTAACCCAACGTTTCGAAGCCGAGTCGGCTTCGAAACGTTGGGTTAAAATTAACATTTTTGGTTGGAGCTGTGCAGTTTATTATAAGTCTCCAAACCCAACCAGACAGGCAAATGTTTAGTTCTTTAACGTGCACTTATACCGCACCGTGAACGGACCTCTAGTGTTTCACCATCACCAAAATTCGACTACCGCGGCCGGAGTCGAACCCGCGCCTTTCAGGTAAGCAGCCAAGCGCCATAATCAATGAGCTAGGTCTGTATTCCGAGTTTGTGTCATAATAAAAAGCGTCATATTCTGCCACAGCGGCCGCACCTGATTGGTGGAAACGCCGGATGCAGATGTGGTGGTTCGGACGCAACGAAGAGGGTGAAAGAAACCGAGTGGTGACGTCAAACACGTAGCAGCAAATGCTCAAGGACAGCCAACAAGGTGGCGCGCTCTGAAACGGAGCCTCTCGCTTTGAAGCGAGCTCGTCGGTGTTACTGTGTTTTTCGGCTTGTGAACTGGCTCTAAACTGGGTACGGGGCTTTTGCTTCGTCTTACCTTTCCTATAACAAATTGTATTGACGATAAATTGGCCTGCTTTTATTTCCTTGGACTATTCGCTAGCGCCTAGGCCTAACGAGCGGCAGTTTGTAGTAGAAATTGTTCTCTTCATTCATACCGGATGGCGCCACTATCACTGCAGTTATCTCGTCCACGTACGTTGGATGATGTAACCTACAGCATAATGCGCCGCAAAAATAAACTTGCGTTTACAAAGCGAGAACGTGAATTTCATATTCTAGAACTCACTATTAGCTGTTGAAACGCCCTGTACTATGATCGTGTGTAACTCCTGGCAGCGTGAAACCGCTCATTGGCACGAATGGTGACTCGCCAGCGACGCTCTACTACACCGACGCGTTTGATATGCCAGAGATGATTTTTCTGCGTCCCTTACGATTCTCGATAGCGGTGGTGGTGTGGCTCTGCAATGAGCTTGCCAATTAGCTTTCAAGTTAGTTTTCAGGCGTCACTGTGGGCATCCGTGCGCTTCGTACCATGGCGAATCTATGAAAACTTCGTCTGCGAAGTCTCCCAGCGCATATATGAAGAGAAACAGCGAGAAGACTTTTTCAGCTCATCCCTTTTCTTTATTTGCTGCAGAAATCTAAAGAAGCTAACAGCGGCATGTCGCGGTTCTTGCAGCGCCTGCATAAAACAAATGGAATACTTAAATAGCCGTCTGCAGAACCGTCCGATCACAGCAGCAACTTACGTTTAGCGATGTTGCAGACAGTAAGTCGTCACGACGTCTTGATTGTTCAGCACGGCACGGAGCGCGCATTGTGCAGCGAGTGAGTGCATGCCACAAAATTTTCTATTCGTTTCCTTTTAACGTCAAGCTAAGTGTAAAACGGCGTGTTTTGCGAATAAACTAGCTGCCTTTTATTTACCATCGGTGATCGCCGGGTGTAGCGGCCACCTTCTTTCACTGCAAAGTCGTGCGTAGTAGCGTAAAGCATTTTATTCTTTAAGTAAACCTCTGGCCTTTACAGTGCAGAAAAGAATATCTGAGCTACAGTTTCTATTTGTTGAAGTCTATTGGGTAAATAAAGCTGCTTTCAGATTACTCTTTTACAGTGGAATTCGATGCGCAACTAAGCATGAGGCTGGATTTTTCTTCTGTCGCATTTGTCGCGTTTCATTCCTCGGCAAAGAGCAGTGATGCTACTGGACGTTTCGCTGCGGCAACCGCAATGGAGTGACGTCCTGCCGCCGCTCACAGTAGCAACCAAACCGACATCCGCTTCTGGTGTTTCGACCAATCAGGTGCGGCCGCTGCGGCAGATTATGACGCTTTTTATTATGACACAAACTCGGAATGCGGCCCATAGACCTGTGGCCCACCCTTTCATAAATAAACAAGCAGACTGGCAATATAAGCAAAGGTGGTGCAATTGTAAAGACAACCATCACATCGTCGAAATATTAAAAAAGAATAATCATGCTTTACCATTCTACCTGCTGGCTCAGCTCCAACAAGTTATTTCTAGCGCTAGAGCAACATCGACGCAGAGTGTAGGCTTAGACCACTGGCGTGGGGCATCACGCTTGTCGTGTGGAACTCAGGCCAATTTTCCAATTCGCGTTTAAAAACCTTGGAGAACTCTAGTTTGGGCTAGTTGGTTCATGATTCACACAGAAAACGGCGCGAAATACGGGGACAAAAGAGAAACAAACACGAAAGAACCAGCTGCAACTTACAACCGAATTTTATTTCGCGTAAAAACTGCCTTTTTGTAAGCCAACACGCCGTAACAACCATGTAATGGCGCATTCGCAGAGTCACGCAGCCAACACACGCCGTACAATAGATCACTGAAAGTGATCTAATACATGAAGAACGTTAAATAACCACTAAACATATTTTATCATGGCCGTTCGGAAGAGATATCCAAACGACGTGAAGAAAAAAAAGTAACAAACCGCTCTACACAAGAATGAAAATCGAACGATCATGACATCACAAACCCTTAACAACCGAAAACTATACAACCGCATGAGGAGTGATACCAGATGACCAACCTTGAATCTTCGAGTCAGATCTTGGACCCTGATCTGAAGCTCTGGCTTTTATCTGGCCTACCATGACGTGAAAAAACTTTGTAGTGTCGCTTGTGCCTTGGTGTAGCATTCACCAAGCACTACTCCTTCTTAAGAGGTATGGCTGATAGCCCTGCATGCGCTATCTGCGGGTGACTATAGCCTGCATTCTTTGCGAATGCACTGCCTACAGCGCCGAAAGGCAGTCTCTCTGCCGTGCACTGGAGCGTCTAAATCCGCGCCCACTTACGGAAATGAAGATTCTCGGCTACTAGCCGCGGCGATCGTCGGCGGTGAAGGATTCCAAGGCACTGCTCCGCTTCTTGAGATCTTCTGGCCTGCACGATAGGCTGTGATTTTAGAAAACACTGTGACTTTTGCATAGTTTCTTGAATTTCCTGCTATTATCTTTTCTCCTTCATCTCTTTATCCCCTTTCCCCCGGTGCACGGTAGCAAACTGGTTATTATTCCTTTTAACCTCCGTGCCTTTCCTCCTCCTCCTCCTCCTCCTCCTCCTCCTCCTCCTCCTCCTCCTCCTCCAACAGCAACATCTTGCAACTAAAGCTCCATTTTAAGGATCATGCTTTTCGAGCGCCTCAAGCGGTTCTAAAACGCACGCTGCGGCATAGCAGATGAATAACACTGCGGACGCCCTCGAGTGTCAACACATTATTCAAGTTTTGATGCCAATAAGAAAAACACGGCAGACGTTCCACAGAAAACTGTGGAAAGTCTTATGAATACATTCAATTTTCAATAACATAAAACCTTAAAACATCATAAAGCATAGTGCGGCAATTCAAACATCAAGAATCAACAGCTAGAGTTGATTTGTGCCGCTGGTTTCCCGTAATTCAATTTTAGTATTACGTGCAATCGAAAATCGCCAAATTTAAATCGAACTGCTCCTTGCAATAAATCGTGGTTCCACAGTGTGAACCAAAATAGAAGTCGCCATAAATAATTCAGAGGAAGAAGGTAGACCGAGTTCTTGAGACGTAAGTTTCGAGCCGTTAGTGATGATAATGGTCGCCATGTTCTTCAACCAAGGGAAGTTTTGCCTGCTCTGTCCTTCAGCGGCGCAGAAACTGGAACACCCGTGTCAACGAAGAGCGCTATCTGAGACCCGCATTTAAAATGCCAGAAAAAGGGCAATCGCTCAATGAATGAATTTTTTTTTTTTACACTAAGAGCGCGATTGCCTTCACATCCACCAAAATCTCTCTTCCCTTACTTCGAACATCTGAAATCCGAAAGATAAAGCTAAAACATCCAAAAGATAAAGCGGCCCAATGCCGCCACACAAAAATAAGCTCATTGCCGCCATCAAAAGGAAACAGCTATTTGAACGCATGTTGTCAATTATAAATTTATCCTATGACAAACGCAACGAAAGGGGTAACGCTGATGCCGAGAAAGGGCGACTAAGACATCAACTTTTGACTGCAATTATAATTTATCCTTAGTCGTGTCATCTTTTAAATACCAAGTAAAAAAATGTTCTCTAACTTTCATCATTGATGGGAGACAGCGGGTAAAAGTATCTTGCGAGGACCGATTTGACTGAAATCCACAGCCTCGCGTACAAAGCAGGCAGCGATAATTCAACGTATTCAGAATGAAAAACTCATGGGAACCGAAAACCCTCATCGCCAGAGGTCATGATGTTGATTTTAATTTTTTCTGGCGCGAGGGTATCTGGGGCCAAAAATCGTCACGGCACAAAGTATTTTCCTTCTTCTCAAGGTAGGGTCAAAGACCCGTTTCACAAACCTTTCACCCCTAAGAAGCCGAGTACCAGACAAGGTGAAAACTTGTACCCATTGCATTCACGCCGGGTAACCAGCGGCTCTGAGGATCGAACCACGCACCTGCCGCATGGGAGGCGGGAGCTCAAACCAATAGGCCACTGCAGCAGTAAAAAAAAAATATCAAAACACCAAATGTTGAAAAAGTGAAGTGTTAATTCCCTATGCAAAACGTAGAGAATAAGCAGCTTTGACAGGAAATATTCACAGAAAAACATTTAAAACAAGAGGAGAAAATGATCACACTTAATTTGTGTTTTATGCGAGGACACATGAAATGTTGGCGCAGTATTCTCAGAGCTGTTTGTAAATCAATGTATATTTATGGAACGAATTTAAAATGTTGGCAGTGTGTATGATATACTTTCGTAGAATAATTTCCGCCCACAGTAACCACCTTCAACGTTCAGTCTAAAGAGTAGCACATGAATGCGTGTTTATATATAGATCTGAAAATTCATAAACTTCACATTTTCTTTACTTCCTGCTTGAAGGTCAGCATTCAGTTAAGTTATAATTACCAGCCACCTATGTTGCACCTGCCGAACGTCAATACAAGGTGCTAGGTTTATATACACACAAACAAACATAAAAAACAAACATGGGCAGGCTGCCCACAAACAGGTGGAGTGGTGTGTAGCATGCCCCGAAGAAGCTTCAGACAACAGAAACACGACGGATAACTGCGTTTAATGATTTGTATAAGTTGTAACAAAAAAAATGAATATTATTGCTAGCGCCCTATACAGACAAAAAGCAAATATTTTAACACTATGCCTTAAGGTATGTAATATGAGTAAATCAACTTGAATATACTCAGCAGCACCAATACCGATGGAACGTTTCGACGAGGATTTAAGAATTGTCATCCCCTTCCTCTAAATTGCTCAGCCGTCAAGATAAGTGTGCGACCCTCCCTTGCAGAACGGAGTGCGTATAGCCTCTAAACATGCAGCGGTTACGACCTCTTACGGAGACGTACGAAATGACAAAAATAAAAAAAATTACTTCAGTTGTTTTTAATATTCAGCTGAAGTTTCCTAGAGCCGGAAACGCACGCACTGAGCGAAGGATACACCTTTTTGTATAAAAAAGCCTATGAACTGAGCTCGGTCAGCAGCCGGCTGAACAGCAGCTCAAAGTCACCATGGTAAGCAACTGAAACATTGCATTGCCTGCGAACTAAATTAGGACTGACTTCTTACAGTCGAAAAAGCCAGAAACTGCAGGGCTTTCATCAAGCGGTCCTGTACTTATATATAAAGCTACGCCCGTATGAGTCACTGCAGAGGCTCGTGAAATCTTGTAATTATCCAGAGCACTCATTCACGTATTTTATACGGCGTTGCAGGTAACAACTAGCTGAAGTGCAAGCTCATAGCATGATGCCTTTTAATAACAATACCTACGAGAAGCCAGGAAAAATGCCATGCCTCTGATGTGCGCAGGAACAGGGTTGCAGTTCCGGACGTGAATTAGTTAATAATGTAACCTTTAAATACGTAGCATCATTACAACCTAACTGCCGCATACAGCCCCAAGGTTTTCGAGTTAAGGAGGCTGTTAGCAATCAGTAAAATTGTGACAACGCGGTTTTGCAGATTCGTTTTTGCATTCTTTTGGGTCTTGCCACCACCGCTCTCCCTGACTACACCGGCTACGGCTTTGGCTACGGTGGCTTCGCCTACGCCGGTTTGGCTACGGCCTCGGCCACTTTGGTTTTTGCCACGGTCTTGGCTACACTGGGTTCGCTCCATCGGTGGCCACCGTTGCCCACGCCCCAGCTGTCGCCACCGTCGCCCACGCTGCACCAGCCGTCGCTAGCTACGCCGTCGCTCCAGCTGTGACTCGCGTTGCCACCTACCACGCCGCCCCAGCTGTCGCTACCTACGCCGCTTCCCCAGTTGTGGCCGCTGCTCAAGCCGTGACCAAAGTTGCCACCACGTACGCCATTGACCCAGCCGTTCCCCCTACGCTGTTGCCCCAGCTGTTTCCACCGTCGCTCACGCTGCTCCAGTAGCCACCTACGCCGCTGCCCCAGCCGTCGCCATCGTCGCTCACGCAGCTGCAGTGGCCACCTACGCTGCTGCCCCAGCAGTCACTGCCGTCCACGCCACCCCAGCTGTTGCCACCACCACAGTTGCCCACGCTGCCCCAGCTATCGCTGCCTACCGCGCCGCACCAGTCTCCGGTTACTGTGTTGGTACGCTCGGTTACGGTGTCAATCACTATGGTTTCGGCCATGGTCTCCTCGGCTACGGCTTGAGCTTCTTCTAAATATGAGGTCACTGATCCATTTTCCAAACATTTCACCCTAAAAGGTGCAATCGGAAAGCATATTATCACCGACAAACGTAGCAAGAAACGGGAAACACAGATGTCACCACTTCGCGCACTTTTGCGTGCGCTCCCAGACAGCCTTACAGCGTGTGGGGTTAGCGGTCTCGGTCGCAAAAGGGATGCCCGGAGACCAGCTACCAAGTGATAAGGGGGTTGGTCGTTTGGTGCCCAGCTTTCGCCGGTCGCAAGCCAGAGAATTGGTCGGAGCCAAAGGTTCACAAAACAGAACAAAGTTTATACAGCAGGAAGACGATACAGAAGTTTTCAGAATCACTCGTACGAGCATATTCCAGGTGATTTGCAAATACAATGCAACTCGTGCAAAGTAACCATAGAGGGAGATAACAATTAAACAAAATCTTTGCACCTAAAGTGCACTAATGGAGAGAGGTTACAATTTAACAGAACCTTTGCACCTAACGTGCACTAACACAGAGAGACAAACAAACAAAACACAATTTGTTCACCGGGCACTGCGACAGTCCGATGACCTGAGGAACACGACAGGGCCGATCCGCAGGCTGGCGCACGTTGCCTGGGTGGTCCTCGGCTGGTCGAGTGGTGTTCTCCCTGGAATCGAGCGGGCGCGCTTTTCGGAAGCTTAAACGGCGGCTCGGGCTTACAGATAGTGGTTGCAGCCCCGCATTTATAGGCGCTGCCCGTGTCTGTGTTCTTCGCGCCAAGGCAGGCGCGCACATACACGCAGTATCAACTGCACAAGCTCCTTCTCCTTATCGCGTCGGGCGCGCGACCCCATTGCTCGAGCGCGGAAATCAGTCCAGAAAAATCTAGGTCATTCTCGCCACGCTGAGTCATCGGCGCAGGAGCGAAGGGGAGAGGGTATCACTTTAGAGCGGACAAGGTTACCCCCTTTCCGTCGACAACGAGCAGAAACTTCTCCGACATTTTACTTTGGCGCCCCGCTGGCGAGCTGAGTGAAAAGCCCACGCAAGGTTTACGCGCTCTCCGGGGGTCCTTTCCAACTGTTTTTTTGTTTTATTCTACCGCGCGCGGGCGCGATTTCTTACGCGCAGCGCCGTTTGTTCGAATATGCGCCGAATTTTGTGACAACAGAAACACAGCCGTTTACGGGGGCGAGGCTTGCCGAACCGCCGCATTCATTCGAGCCAAAAGAAGACGTTCGGCCACGCGCTGGGAGGCAGGTTCGGCCACCAGGTGGCGCTGACATAATGTCAGCAGTGTGGCATTGCCCCCCTCCCTTCCAAGAGGTATCGGCTCGATGCCGCACTCGAGGGGGAAAACATACGTAAGGCGGAAGGTAGCAGCCCGAGTGTCATCGCGGAAAGGGGGCTAACGGGAGTAATATGGCTTCATTCGCGCCACGTGGACTACTTCGGATGTCGGTTGTCGAGACGACCGGACAGTTCCTTGAGGGAGCACCTCGTAGGGCACCGCGCTGCAGGAGGCTGCGTAACACCCGGTATGGACCAAAGTAACGGCGAAGAAGCTTCTCAGAGCGCCCTCGCAAACGGATCGGACTCCATACCCAGACTTGGTCACCGGGTGTATAAATCACCTCCCTGCGGCGGAGGTTGTAGCGCTGGCGCTCGGCGTCGCGTTCTTGTTGGCACCGGATTCGCTGCCGAGCAACTTGGCGAGCGGCTTCGGCGTCACGAACAAATTGTTCAGCGTACGCGACAAAAGAGGGAGTAGGATCCGGAAGAAGCATGGCGTCTGTACAGAAATCTTCGCGACCGTGCACCAAATGGAACGGAGCGAAGCGCGTCGTTTCGTTGAACGCAGTGTTGTACGCGAACGTGATGTAAGGCAGTATCCGGTCCCAGTTCGCGTGGTCATCGTCGACATACATAGAAAGCATATCGGCAATTGTCTTGTTAAGCCGCTCAGTGAGTCCGTTTGTTTGCGGATGGTAAGTTGTAGTCTTGCGGTGGCTGGTGCCTCTGAGTCGAAGTACCTCACTTGTAAGTGCCGACATAAACGCGGTGCCCTTGTCAGTTAATACGACTGTTGGGGCTCCGTGACGAAGCACAATGTTGTGATTGAAAAAATGTGCAACTTCGGCGGCGGTGCCACGGGGAAGGGCCTTGGTCTAGCAGTAGCGGCTGAGATAGTCAGTGGCAATAGCAATATATCGGTTACCCATGGAAGACTCCGGAAATGGGCCGAGTAAGTCCATGCCGACCTTTTGAAATGGAAGGCGCGGGGGATCGATAGGCTGCAGGAGCCAGGCTAGTTTAGTCGGCGGCGTCTACCGGCGCTGACACTCACGACAGGTTCGCACGTAGCGGTGGACAACCGCAGCAATCTGGGCCAGTATTACTTGTGAAGTATGCGCGCTAACGTGCGGGAAAACCCGAGGTGGCCCGAGGGAAGGTCGTCGTGGCACGCACGCAGAACCTCGTCACGAAGCGTTGTAGGCACTACAAGCAGATAGACATTGTCCATTGGGCCGTAGTTCTTTTTGTAGAGGACACCATCGCGCAATCAAAACGATGACAGTCCGCGCTTGAAGAGTCGAGGTGGTGATGAAGCGGTTCCCTCGAGGTACTCGATGAGGGGCAGCAGTTCGGAGTCGTCCCTCTGTTGGCGGGCAATGGTGGGTGTGATGACTGCACCGAGAAAAGCGGAATCGTCGTCGGACTCTTCCGTGGGGCAGGGAATTGGAGCGCGGGTAAGACAGTCAGCATCACTGTGTTTCTGGACGGACTTGTGCACAATGGTGACACCAAATTCTTGTAACCGAAGGCTCCATCGAGCAAGCCGCCCGAGGGATCTTTCAGGTTCGCCAGCCAACACAGTGAATGATGGTCCCTCACGAATCGAAACGGGCGGCAGTACAAGTACGGTCGAAATTTCGTAAATGCCCACAGCACAGCCAGGCATTCCTTTTTCGTGGTGGAATAATTTACTTCGGAACGGGATAAAGTGCGACTGGCGTAAGCAATCACGCGTTCTAGACCAACCTGTCTCTGAACAAGGACAGCACTGAGACCAAAGTTACTGGCATCAGTGTGCAGTTCCGTGTCGGCCTCTTCGTCGAAGTGACCAAGCACAAGCGCACATTGGAGACGGAGCTTGAGTTCTGTGAAGACTCTATCCTGGTCCTGGCCCCAGAATAAGGGTTCAGCGTCTATCGTCAGGCGATTCAGAGGCTCTGCTAGCTTGGTGAGATTTTGAACAAACCGGCGATAGTACGCCCAGAGGCCAATAAACGACGCAGGATCCGTTTATCTGTTGGCTGGGGGAAGGCAGCTATGGTGTCCATCATTCGTTGCAATGTGGCAGGGGCCGAGCACAAGCCAAAAGGGAGCACCTTAAACTCGAACACACCGTCGGGAATAATAAAGGCGCTCTTCTCTCGGTCGCGTTCGTCGACCTCTATTGACGAAAAGTAGGTGGCATGGCGCAGGCGGTCTAGGGAGTCATGAATGCGTGGCAGAGGATACACATCCTTTTTGTATCTATGGTGATTAACGGGAGGTTCTGGGGATCGAAACGCGTCCCTCAGGTGTGTGAGGCTAGTCCTCAAACCACTGCTGCAGTAACAAAAAATATCAAAACACCTGATGTTGATAAAGCGAAATGTACCCTATGCAAAGCGTAGAGAAAAAAGCGCTTTGAAATGAACTTTTCGCAGACAAAGATAGAAAAAACGATAAAAAGATCGCACTTTATTTGTGTTGTGAGCAAGTACTCATGAAAGTTTCGCGTAGTGCCCCCACAGCTCTTTCTAAATCAATATCTCATTTCTTGAGTCAATTAAAATGTGTTGGCTGTGCAAATATTACACTTTTGTAGAATAATACACGCGCCCAGTGATCACTTTTCTGTGTTCTCTCTAGCCAGTGGAACATGAATGCCTGTGAATATGGAGATCAGAAAATTCATAAACCACATCTTCCTTAACATTCTGCGTGAAGGCCAGTCCTCAGTTAAGTTATAATTGCAAGCCACTTATGTTCAGCCTGCCACCAAGATCACGTAACGTTGTGACGGCACCACAACCTGCTAGGTATATATACTCACACACAAACAGACATACTGTACACACGCAAACACAAACCTGAGCAGGCCGCACACATCCCGCTGGACTGGTGTGCTGCCTGCAGCAAAGCAAGCTTCATACAAACAAACAAAACATGATAGATCACTGCGACGAATCACAAATATAAGTTCTCACACACAAAAAATCAATACTAGTGCCAGCTCATAAATTGGCTAAAAAGCAAATGTCTCAACGCTAAGCCACCATGCGCGTAAATAAATAAATCAACATGAATACACTTAGCCGCACAAATACCCATGGAACGTTTCGAAGAGGATTTTAAGACTTGTCATCCTCGTTCCTTTAAATTGCTCAGGCGCCAAGGTTAGTGCCCGGCACTCCCTTACACAACAGAGTGCGTATGGCCTATTAACATGCAGCGCTGACGACCGCTTACGGAGATGTGCGGAATAGCAAAATCACAAAAATTCTTGTAGTTTATTTTGTATTCAGCTCAAGCTTCCTGGAGTCGAACACGTGCGCACTGGGCGAAGGGGCACCTTTTTGTATAAAAGAGCCCGAGAACTGAGCTCAGTCAGCAGTCGGCTCAACAGCAGCTCAAAGTCACCATGGTAAGCAACTGAAGCCTTGTATTGCCTGCGAACTAAAATAGGACCTAATTCTTATAGTAGAAAAAGCTAGAAACTGCAGCGCTTTCATAAAATCGTCCTATACTAATGTAGAAAGCTGCGCCCTCATCAGTGACTGCAGAGGCTCGTAAGGTCTTGCATTTATCTAGAACATTCACTCACGTATCTCCTGATTTGTTGCAGGTAACAACTAGCTGAAGTGCAAGCTCATAGCATGATGCCTTTTAATAACGTTACCTACCAGACGCCAGGAAAAAAGCGATGCCTCTGATGTGCGCAGGTCCAGGGCTGCGGTTCTGGAGGTGCCTTAGTTAATACTGTAACACTTAAATACGTAGTATCATTACAACAGCATACAACCTCAATGATTTCGTGTTAAGGAGGCTCTTAGCAATGAGTAAAATTATAACAATATTGTTTTCCAGATTCGTGCTTGCGTTCTCTTGGCTCTTGCCACCAGCGCTCTCGCTGGCTACACCGGCTACGGCCTTGGCTACGGTGGACTTGGCTACGGTGGCCTCGGCTACGGTGGCCTCGGCTACGGTGGCCTCGGCTACGCCGGTCTCGGCTACGGCCTCGGCTACGGTGGTTATGGCTACGGTCTTGGTTACACTGGCTTCGCTCCATCTGTGGCCACCGTTGCCCACGCCCCAGCTGTCGCCACCGTCGCCCACGCTGCCCCAGCCGTCGCTAGCTACGCCGTCGCCCCAGCTGTGACTCGCGTTGCCGCCTACCACGCCGCCCCAGCTGTCGCCACCTATGCTACTGCCCCTGTTGTTGCCGCTGCTCCAGCCGTGACCAAGGTTGCCACCACCTACGCCGCTGCCCCAGCTGTTGCCACCGTCGCTCACGCTGCTCCAGTCGCCACCTACGCCGCTGCCCCAGCCGTCGCCACCGTCGCTCACGCTGCTCCAGTCGCCACCTACGCCGCTGCCCCAGCTTTCGCTGCTGTCCACGCCGCCCCAGCTGTGGCCACCACCACCGTCGCCCATGCTGCCCCAGCTGTCGCTGCCTACCACGCCGCCCCAGTCTACGGTTACGGCGTTGGCACTCTCGGCTATGGTGCCGGCCACTACGGCTTCGGTCACGGTCTCCTCGGCTACGGCCTGAACTACGGCTATGGCCTCGGCTCTCCATTCCACTACGGCGCTCTTCTCCGCAAGAAGAAGTGTGAGTATATTCGTATATGTTACACCGCGTTTTCAAAACTTATCCACAAAATGGCTCAAAATCCAGCGTGTTGCAAACAGTGTTCTACAGCTTGAGTAAGTTCTAAATCAATAGAACTGTTATAAACTTCGAGCCATTTTGCTGTGTCCCTCAACGTTAAGCGCATCCTTAGCCAAGAGAATATCTGGGTCGCTTGATGTCTTTGTATAGATACAGCAGGTCAAAAGCCTACAATTTTTCTTAAAGTTTGCGATGAATATCTGACCAGAATTGTATGGTCCACGTGGTGGCGATACCTGTTGTCCCTAACAGATTCTGTTTTATTTCGCTTGTTTTTCAGAGGTTTTCCTGCTACTGCTCGTTGGAATAACGCAAGAAGACATCATGGCTGTCCATTTCTTTCGTTCGTGGGCATCGTGCACATCGCAGAGGGAAAAATAAAGCGTGTTCACACAACTCCACACTCCTTGGATCAAAATTTTGTCGTCGTATTGCACCTATTTTTTCATTACTATTCTTCCACAACTAGTTTTTTCATACGTCTCCCTCCTGGTACTCTTCGTGGCTTTCACAAGGTCCCCCATCTCTCAATGCCACATTATTTTTGAAACTTGGAAAAAACACCTTGGCAGAAAGAAATCCACATGGACAAAAAAGACAAGGAGAAAACAAAGAGGCGCCAACTTCCAACTGTTTATTAAACAAGAAATGCACATACATTTATAGCCTCAGGCAAAGCCCACTTCTCTATGTTCCTTTGCGCAGCCGTTGTTATTCGCCTCGCATTATTAGTTTCGCACAGAAAATCGCACTCCGCCGCGTACAATTTAACTGAAGCACACAAGGCTGCCTTTTTCTTTATGTGAATGGCTTCCAACAAAAGCTTTGCCTGCTTAATCATGCTCGTGCCTAGAATCCTCGCCTTTTCCAGTCGAGGTTCAAACTTGCACTTGTCATAAGGCATGTGGAGTGAAATAGTGGGCCCAGCCTGAGGTTATAATTGTATGTGCTTTTTTTGTGCGATGCTCAGTAGGAAGTTGGTGCCTGTCCATTGTCTCCTTCATCGTCTCTTTTTTCTATGTGATTTTATTTGTGCCAAGGTTTTTTTCCAAGTTTTGAAATGTTAAAATAAACAAGCCCAGTAGCATGCATTACTATGCCACAATAATGGACAAATTTTTTTTTACATTTTTTCGTCCAAAATTTCTTCTTGCTAGAAGGGTCTGTGCGTTATTTGTCAAGCAAGTTAACACCGCGATTCCAATAATTGCGCAAATTGCGTTCGTTCGCTGCGTTTCTCTCTCTTGTTTTTACATTTAAATAAATTAGACCGGGCAGCCACAAGCCAGGATGGAATACGCTGCGAGAATGCGAGAATTATGTTGCGAGAATGACAAACTGTGATAAGCAAGGAAGAAATACTTAATAATCAGAAATTAAAAGGATACATCGGTCAAATGATTAGGGGATTCTCTCAATGTGGAGTAGATTTGAATAAGAGAGTTCCCATTTCGAGTTATTGTTCAATTCATTCTCGCCCTACCGGTTGCGGTACCGGTTAGCTCAGTTGGAAGAGCGACTGCTCTGGTGAAGTGGTGGTAACGGGTTCGAACTCCTGACCAGGATGAACTTCCCAGGTTTGAACCGAGCCACGCCGGTCGCATTTCCGTGGAGGCGAAAAGCAAAGGCAGCCATGTGATGTCCGATATCAGCGCACGCTGAACATTCCCAGGTGGTCGAAATAATTCCCAAGTCCGCCATGCACTATGGCCCCTTTTTCTCTCTTTCTTATTTCACCCCACTCTTACCTCACGGGGTGGTTTGGGCATCCACCGCCTGTGACACAATTACTGCGTCATTTCCTCTACTCATAAACCAATTTATATTTAAATATTTCGTGGTTAGCATTGCTAAACTGCGAGCAATTCTTCTGTGGTGCTTAGTTGAAACGAAGGTTGTAGGGTTTTTAAGCGTCGCCGTCAGAGATAAGAAATCAACGACAATCGACGCCATATGCGTTTTAAACAACGAAGTTTCGATTCTTGAACGATGACGTCTGTCTTACCTGTTATATTTCGACAGTGAGGATAGTTGTAGTCTCTTAGCGCAGCGTTTCAAGAGCGATGTGCTTGGAAGATTAGAAAGCACCACGTTGCAACAAATCAATTGACAGTGAACTTCAAAGCTCAAATACCTGCAAGCGCCTGTAGAAGTTGGTAGTTTTCAAAAACCAATCAGGTGATTAGGTGTAATGTGTGACGTGAAAAAACTGCCTCTTTTCAAATTTAATAAGCTGTGTTTTCATCTGTCTACACATTTAGTTACCAGCCAAGGCCAGAAGCACATATAAGTTAGGTGTGTTGACCTTTGCTCCTAGTGGTTCTTCAGGTTCCTAATCAAGACCTCAAATATATATGAGTTACTGGTATTGATCTTTGTTCTTGGATGTTTTTCAGAACCTGGGTGGCAAGTAGTAAGGACAGATTCATTGAAAGACAGTTATGGATCCTTCAAAAAATAAAAATAAAATATCTAGCTTTATAGTCTGCAGCCATGAGCCATTAGGTTTTGGATCTGGAAGTTTTACAGATAGATATTTTAACGCTGAATCTACAGGTACAGCACAATGTAGCAAAGAGCTGCGGAAAACTTTCGACCACATACCTGCTCTGCAACATGCATTCGCTCCGCTTGGGAGGATGCTAAGGAGTAATCACTCTCTTATTACAAATATAACTTGCCTTGAGCGATTCCATTATATTTTTGACGAACACTTTTCGCACGTCGAGTTATTGAACAATTCGCTCTCGCATTTATTTGCAGCTAGTCATCCCGGTTCGCTGAATAGGCAGAGCGACAGGTCTGGTAAAGCGATTGTCCCAGGATTAGACACCGGGCCAGGACGAATTATTTTCTAACTACTAAGTTGCCGAGAAAACTCTATACCTTTCCTTCGTAGCTATATGACTTCAGTTGGGCGGATGGTATTGAGTAATTACTCCCTTATTAAAGACCCACTCTACCTTGGTTTATCAGCCTCAACATTCCACCAATAGTTAAGTCTTATTATGCTAAATAGTGATTAGTTAATTCAACCGCATTCATTTGATTTCTGAGAAGGTTCATTGTACTTCAGCGGTTGGAAGCGGGTTTATGTGCGATGATTGGGTGTGTAAGGTGCGAATTAGGCATAACTTATCGGACAAAAAGAAAGAGGTATTAACCAGTCACGGGCATCTGAAAAAAGCAGAGCCGAGTACACTCTCCTCCCCCCCCCCCCCCCCCCCCTTAACACCCAAGTGCGCCTGCGGACAGGGGTTGCCTATTTGAGGGGCGGACTGATAACGTTATCGCGTTCTCGTTTTGAATGCAAAGTTTAAGCGTCCGCCAAGTTTTTTTCTTCATTCTCTTCCTGTGCAATTCGTTTGGAAGTTATTTTTTACGCCC
Organism: Amblyomma americanum; assembly: GCF_052857255.1. Taxonomy (NCBI): domain Eukaryota; kingdom Metazoa; phylum Arthropoda; class Arachnida; order Ixodida; family Ixodidae; genus Amblyomma; species Amblyomma americanum. Next base: position 73,550,439 of record NC_135498.1, read on the forward strand.
CAGAGGGAAGTTGGTTCCTAGTCGGTAGAATGGCAGCAAATAGTTGGTCAGCTTGCATCGCCTGAACCCGGCGTGCGTAAAGACACCATTTCAGTTTCTTCGTGATCAGCCTGAGTTGCAGAGCATATGATCCGCCGTCTCTGCTGCACTCCGTCTGGGCAGGGAACCCTGTTGCTCCCTGCTTGCGCTGCGCCTAAAAACACGGTTAGACCTACGGGCCGAGTGTGCGCCCTTGATGCCACGGCACGGCAGTTTGGTTCCAGCCTCGATAGGTCCCTGAAGTTTTCGCTTCGGGCCCGAGCCTAGCTTCCACCGGTCCTTCAGGCATACCATTCTTTCAAGGTTCCTTTCCAAATAGGCTTATCGTGGTTTGACGTACAAAAGCGACTAGGGCTATGAGAGACGCCGTAGTGACGGGCTCCGGAAAATTCGACCAACTGCGGTTCTTTAACGTGCACTGACATCCCACAGTACACGAGCCTCCCATATTTCGCCTGCATCGAAATTCGACCGCAGCGGCCGGGATCGAACCGGTGTCTTTCGGGTCAGCAGTCGAGCGCTATGAACACTCAGCTACCGCGGCGGCACACCCTTTCGAAGTAAACAGACAGACTGGAAATGCAAACAAAAGTGCTGCTGGGAAGACAACAATCACATTACCGAATAATTAAAAAGAATAGTCATGCTGTTTGAAAATATACAGCGCGGAAAACAAGGACTTTAGGGTAGAAAACACAGGACCCCAACTCTAAGTCCCCGTTTCTACCCTAAAGTCCCCTTTTTCCGCGCTGTATATTTTCAAATATGTATCACCAACTCGCCCGCCTAGCTATGGTATTGAATCATGCAGTACCATTCCGCCTACTGGCTCAGTTCCAACAAAGCGGAAGACCTCGATTGTCAACACATGATTTAATTTTTGCTGCCAATAATGAAATCACTACCGACGTGCCACAGAAAACTGGGAAATGTCTTATGGATAACTTGAATTTTCAATAACTTAAAATGTTGAAACGAAAACTTGATAAGCGAAACCTCATAAAGCATGCGGCGCTCTGGATGCACCCGCCCTTCAAACATAAGGAAACACAGTTGGAGTTGAGTTGTGCCGCATGTTTCTAGGAATTCTATTCAAATTAATTTTCGGGGCCATGGAATACCGCCAAGTTTCAATCGAGCTGTTCCAAGCGATAAATCGTGGTTCCGCGTGATGAATCAAATCGCCATAAATTATTCAGAGGATAACGGTAGACCGAGTTCTTGGGTCGTTAGTTTCGAGTCGTTAGTGATGATAGTGGTCGCAATGTTCTTCAACCAAGGGAAGATTTGCCTCTTGTGTCGTTCGCTGACGAGGAAACCACGACACCCGCGTCTACGGCGTGCGCTATACGAGACCCGCATTTCTAATTAAGAGAAAAACGGTATTCGCTCCATGAAGGCACTTTTTTCCACATGAGGCGATTGCTTTCACACCGACCAAGAAGCTCCCTGCCCATCCTTCGAACATGTGGAATCCAAAAGCGAACCACCAAATATTGCTGAAGAGACACGCATTACAGCGAAAGTAACTTCATAAAAAAATATTGCTAAATCCGACGGATATAAACAATAAGGTGATTGCGGCGATAAAAAGAGAAAAGATATTTGAGTGCATGTGATCAATAATAAATTTGCCCCATGACAAACGCACCTAAACTGAAAACGCTTATGTCGAGATATGACGAATTAATACATCTGCTTGTCACTGCAATTGCGAATGATATTTATTGAAGTCGTCCACGAATATCCGTGGCAGTTATTGATACTGGCCGTCAATTGGGCGAAAGCAGTTAGTACAGGCAACAAGAAGGAAAATGACAGAGATGAATAAGTAATTAAATAGAGGCAGGTGGCCAGCAAAAGACATTCGTTATCATAACGCCGAACTACAAATTAATGCGCGAAAAAGCGCAAGGAGTATGACGGTCGAATTACGTTGTTAAGAAAAATCTGAATTAGTAGCGCTAGTGCTGTGGGCACATGGTTTTGCATTGCTTATAGTTCAAATAACCAGTAAATATTTTTTTAATTCTATCATTGATAGGGGAGACTGCGGGTAAAAGTCTCTTGGGAAGAGCGACTTGAATGAAATGTAACACCCCCTTTACAAAGCAGGAAGCATAATCTAACTTGTTCAGAATACAAAATTCATCAAAAAAGGAAATCATCAAGCGCAGACATTATATGGTGATTGTGATATTTAATGGCGCAAGTGCATCTGGGGAAAAAGCACGCAATGGCACGAGGCATTTTTCTTCTAAATGTGGGGTCACTGACCCATGTTCCAAACATTTCACCCTAAAAGGAGCGATCGGAAAGCATATGCTCATTGTATCCCCGGTGGGTAACCGGCGGCTCTGCGGATCGAACCGCGCACCTCAAGCGTGTGAGGCTCATCATCAAATCACTGTTGTAGTAACAAAAAAATATCAAAACACCAAATGTTGATAAAGCGAAATGTACCCTATGCAAAGCATAGAGAATGAAACGTTTTGACATGAAATACTCAGAGGGATAGACAAAAAGGAAAAAAAGATCACACTGTATATGTGTTGTAAGCAAGGACACATAAAATGTTCGCGTAGTGTTCTCATAGCTGTTTGTAAATCAATATCTCGTTCTTTGAATCAATTTATAATGGTTGGTTGTGCATATATTACATTTTTGTAGAATATTATACGCGCCCAGTGATCACTTTCCTGTGTTCCCTCTAGCCAGTGGCACATGAATGCCTGTGAATATCGAGATCAGAAAATTGATAAACAACATCTTCCTTGACTTTCTGCGTGAAGGCCAGTCTTCAGTTAAGTTATAATTGCTAGCCACCTATGTTCAGCCTCCCACCAAGATCACGTAACGTTGTCACATCACCACAACCTGCTAGGTATACATACTCACACACAAACAGACATACTGTATGTACACACGCAAACGCAAACCTGAGCAGACCGCCCACATCCCGCTGGACTTATGTGCAGCCTGCCGCAAAGCAGGCTTCAGACAAACAAAATATGATGGATCACTGCGACGAATAACAAATATCTTTTCATCAACAAAAATCAATATTAGTACCAGCGCATAAATTGGCAAAAAGCAAATCTCTCACGGTAACCCCTCAGGTACGTAAATAATTAATTCAACCTGAATACACTCAGCCGCACAAATACCCATGGAACGTTTCGATGAGGATTTTTAGACTTGTCATCCTCGTTCCTTTAAATTGCTCAGCCGCCAAGGTTAGTGCCCGGCACTCCCTTACACAGCTGAGTGCGTATGGCCAATTAACATGCAGCGCTTACAACCGCTTACGGAGATGTGCTGAATAACAAAATCACATAAATTCTTGTAGTTTATTTTGTATTCAGCTGAAGTTTCCTGGAGCCGCACACGTGCGCCCGGAGCGAAGGGGCACCTTTTTGTATAAAAGGGGCCGGGAACTGAGCTCACTCAGCAGTCGGCTCAACAGCAGCTCAAAGTCACCATGGTAAGCAACTGAAGCCTTGTATTGCCTGCGAACTAAAATAGGACATAATCCTTATGGTCGAAAAAGTTTGAAACTGCAGCGCTTTCATAAAATCGTCCTATACTAATGTGGAAAGCTGCGCCCTCATCAGTGACTGCAGAGGCTCGTAAGGTCTTGCATTTATCCAGAACATTCACTCACGTATCTCCTGATTTGTTGCCTGTAACAACTAGCTGAAGTGCTAGCTCATAGCATGATGCCTTTTACTAACGTTACCTACCAGACGCCAGGTAAAAAGCGATGCCTCTGATGTGCGCAGGTCAAGGGCGGCGGTTCTGGAGATGCCTTAGTTAATACTGTAACCCTTAAATACGTATTATCATTACAACAGCATACAGCCTCAATGATTTCGTGTTAAGGAAGCTCTTAGCAATGAGTAAAATTGTAACAATATTGTTTTCCAGATTCGTGCTTGCGTTCTCTTGGCTCTTGCCACCAGCGCTCTCGCTGGCTACACCGGCTACGGCCTTGGCTACGGAGGCCTTGGCTACGGTGGCCTCGGCTACGGTGGCCTCGGCTACGGTGGCCTTGGCTACGCCGGTCTCGGCTACGGCCTCGGCTACGGGGGTTATGGCTACGGTCTTGGTTACACTGGCTTCGCTCCATCTGTGGCCACCGTTGCCCACGCCCCAGCTGTCGCCACTGTGGCCCATGCTGCCCCAGCTGTGACCACCGTCGCCCACGCTGCCCCAGCTGTCGCTAGCTACGCCGTCGCCCCAGCTGTGACTCGCGTTGCCGCCTACCACGCCGCCCCAGCTGTCGCCACCTATGCTGCTGCCTCTGTTGTTGCCGCTGCTCCAGCCGTGACCAAGGTTGCCACCACCTACGCCGCTGCCCCAGCTGTTGCCACCGTCGCTCACGCTGCTCCAGTCGCCACCTACGCCGCTGCCCCAGCCGTCGCCACCGTCGCTCACGCTGCTCCAGTCGCCACCTACGCCGCTGCCCCAGCTTTCGCTACTGTCCACGCCGCCCCAGCTGTGGCCACCACCACCGTCGCCCATGCTGCCCCAGCTGTCGCTGCCTACCACGCCGCCCCAGTCTACGGTTACGGCGTTGGCACTCTCGGCTATGGTGCCGGCCACTACGGCTTCGGTCACGGTCTCCTCGGCTACGGCCTGAACTACGGCTATGGCCTCGGCTCTCCATTCCACTACGGCGCTCTTCTCCGCAAGAAGAAGTGTGAGTATATTCGTAATTATTACGCCGTGTTTTCAAAGGTTATCCACGAAATGGCTTAAAATCCAGCGTGTCAGGAAAAGAGACCTTCCGCTTGACATAGTTCCATATGAAGAGAACAGCTTAGGACTTGAAGGCTAGTTGCTGTGTCTCCTAAACCTTAAACGCATCCTTAGCCAAGATTATACTTGGGTTGCGTGATATCTTATGTAGATATAGTAGTGAAAATGCCTATATTTTACTTAGAGTTTGTGGTTGAGGGCTCCCCGGAATTGTATGTTGCATGTGCTGTTGATGTGTTTTGTCTATAATAAATTATTTTTGATTCTGCTTGTTTTTCAGAGGTTTTTCTGCTTCAACTCGTTGGAATACAGCAAGCGGAAGTCATGGCTGCCCATCTCTTTCATTCCTGGGCACCGCGCCCATCGCAAAGGGAGAAATAAAGCCTGTTCCTACAACAGTAGTTCCTTGGGACTAAGCTTTTTTCACTCGTACTGCACCTGTATTGAGATCATTTTTGCACGATTCATTTTTTCATACCCCTGCCACCTGGTACTCTTCGCGCATTTCGCAAAACTAACATGTCTCTATGCGACTTTAATGGTAGAAAAATTTGTTAGGTTGTTAAGTGCATTCTTTCAATGAAAACTTTCGCGTCTTTCAATTATAGCACGGCCATGCCTACTGGCTGCTAGTTATGATATGATGCTGTTAGAGAAAGGCTCATGCTGCATACCACCGTTCCGCCTTCATCGTGGCCCGTAGCGAACACCTTCTAAGCAAATGCAGTGACGTGCCGACAGCTATTAGTTCGAAAGCCCTGCTTCACTAGTAATCCTGTGAAATGCGATGTCTGGCTAAGGCCTCTCAGATGCCTGCAGAAATAAAATAAACATTGCCGCGTATTGGTTTCGTAGCAACGCAGGCGCGAACAAATCAGCTTTGCTGGCTGCTGCACGAGAGAACTACACTATCGCCACCGCAAATCGTGCGTCGAGTTAAACTGCCACACTCCTGCACTGTGCATTGCACGTCGTCGTGTTCATCAACTTCATCTGTGACCAAAATCCACGAAACGAACATAAATGCACCTAAATGGCTCCCTGGGTCAGTGCTGAACCGAATCGTGCCTTAAACTACGTGGCAGAAGTCACAGCGAGGTGAGCGCTGCTTGCGTTCGCGTGCGTTAACAATTTTTTGGCAGAAACGCAGCAGTGGAATCATAGGCCGACGGCGTGATATGGGTTCATCGGCGTTGGCTCTGACAGCGTTGTACACTCCGCTTATTTTGATGAAAGGAAAGGCGCCTAACTGGCTGCCTGGGTCAGCGGGCATCTCGGTCTCCCTTTCGGGTACATGGTGCTGGTGTCAATCTTAAAAAAATGTTTTCGCACATTACTTTGCACTTAGCAATGCTAAAACAACAGCAATATTTTTTTTTGCTCTGCGCTGCGTAGTTACAACGTTGATTGTAGTGTTTTTATGCAATCGCTGTCCGAGATTAAAAATCAATGATAGTCGACAGCTTATGTGTTTTCAACAATGACGCTTAGATTGAGAAGCTTTTACGACCGTTTCACCTGTTATATTTCGAGTGTAAAAGTTGTTGGTGTCTGTAAGCATCTGCATTGCAGACGCACTGGGCTTAGCCCAAACGCTACATGTACACGCGTAAGAGTAACTCGCCAAGACTGGGGCGCGAACGCGGTTTTCTTCCACAGGCGTACTCAAGCCAAACTCGTGAGTGGTGAAAGCCCATGAGTTAAACTCTAGGACTGTCATGGCGGCACCAGCCGCAGCGCAACCTGTGGCCATCGCTTCGAGCTGCAGCAAACATCTATAGGAGCACATAGGGGACGGAGCCACAGCTGGCGCCCTCCGTGATCTCCTGCTCATGCCGGCGCCATGCCGGCGCCCTCCATGATCTGCTGCTCGTGCCTGGCGCACACACTGCCGGCGCCATGCCGGCGCCCTCAATGATCTCCTGCTCGTGCCGAGCGCACACACTGCCGGTGCCATGCCGGCGCACTCCATGATCTCCTGCTCGTACCGTGCTCACACACTGCCGGCGCCCTTCGCGCTGCGAGCGCACGAGAACCGAGACTCAGTCGGTAGCTGTGCTCTGCTCGCTGCGGAGCCCTTTAGAAGTTAATTCTTAATACAGTCCATTTTGTAGATTTTGCGAGAACGTGTGTTTTCTTGTGTTTACGTAGTTATTCCTTGTAAACACGAAGTACGCTACGTCTACATATCAATATGACTGACTGGAGCCGTTTAAAGACATAACCAGTAAAGGTTTTCAGTGTAATCTTTGGTTGTCGAAATAGCCGATGCACTGGCTGCGCCACGAGCTAGGCGTGGTGGTCGTAAATCGCTCACTGTAGAAAAGCAACGCCTCTGTGCTCTGCGATTCTACAGGAACGGGAGTTTAGAGGCAAGCGTCGGCACAGACCGGTACATTGCCCCTCACCAAAACACTGTGTGTAGTTGTATAAGGGATGTCGAAGGGTGGTCTCACTGAACCCAAGACTGTAAGCGACCGCGCTTGCATGAAGTAATACTCGCTTGTTCATGGAAGAGTCACGCATGTTGTGCGATACTTTCGGCGGCACATACACCGGAATAACGTCTCCTTCAAAGAGTAACAGTGACGAGACCAAATTATCAAAGAGATCTCGCATGAGCCAGGAAGGCAAGAAGAAAGGAAGGAATCGTGTACGTTCACTCGCTTAAACTTTTGAGAGGTGCATAGACAGGGAATGAAAACGACAGCATTTATCACAATGGCCCAACACTTGCGGCTGTTAAGGTTTCCTGTAGTTCATATTTAACAATGAACACAATTGAACTCTGAAGGCGTGTATAGGCATAAACTAAAACTGTTTTGTTTATGGCAGCTTAGCTCGCTAGCTTTGCTGTGCAAGTTCTTTATTGCGCGATTAAGCTGTGTGCTTCAGCAAGGATATTTTGTGAAATATGCACTTGCTGTCCAAGAAAATGCTGCACGAAGGTAGGCATCTGGAAATTAGCTACGACCACAGTTTCAGATGATTGGAATTAGGCATGAAACCATGTAATGCCCCTTCAATCTACGTGCCGCTATTTTGCGTACTGTTCAAGCACAGGTGATATTTAAAGCTCAATTGTGTTCAAAGCATTCCGAAGCGAGCTATCCCTCATCCGTATACCACAAATCACACATTACAAAATGAACGCTATTCAGCAAGTAATGAGCCTTCAGTAACTATATTTCTCTTGACGTAGACTTAAAACTATTGCAGTGCACGAGACCTAAGCTCCCAATCTTTCCCAAAAAGGGCAAAGAAACTGAAAATAAAGTAAGCGGAACGATTAGAGAATAAGAGGCATATTGTGAAATTTGGAATTTAAATACTGAAACATGCATGGCTAATTCACGGCTCTGGATCGTCGCTATTTCACCGATATATTTTTCTTTCGCACCAATTCAAGGCGCAGAAGCTATTGCCAAAACGAAAGAAGCTCAACGAGCTGCACACAGATATTTTCGACGTAACTCCGGCGCCGGTACAGGCGCTTCGTCACCGTTGTTCACTCCTTACTGCGCGCAGCTAACCTGCAGAACCCCCGTTTCATTGAAATCATGAGCGCCGTCTGCCAGGTTACGTGACAAGAGGACGTCCCTCTACCTGTAGAATTTTTGCGGCAAAAGTCAAACCCACTACAGTTCGGGAAGCGCCCGTCGCGTTCCCTTGCGGCATAAAGGAAAATGTAATGAATCATAAATTGTTCGAGAGTGTATTCAATGCACGTATTGCATAGTATCAAATGCTTATTATAAATTACCATGAAGAGCGTAATAATAACAAAATAAAACATTGTTTCCATTATTTATTTACTGAAGAAATGCACTCAAGGGAAGAATAAACGCATCAAAGAATGCATCGACAGTGTGATCAATTGAGTCTTACTTTTTCGACAACCCGCAAAACACGTGAGATTACACTCAACTTCTGATAAGCCTAGATTAACTCTAATAAGACAATAAAACTGCAGGAGTGCCGATAGTTTAATTTTTGTCACGATACTACTATTTTATTCATCTTAAAAGTGTCATCAGAGTTCCGGCAGATGCCAAGTGTCACCATATTCGGAGCATACTGCAAAGCGCACCAACACACCGCACACAGGACACCTATCGCGCAGAGGAGGTAGACTACGGGGCTGCAAGTCGATCCGACTCAGTCACGTTGAAACTGCCGAAGAAGTAGCCGTAGCCATCGCATTACCGGATCATCCTCAGGCAGTCATCAGCTCAGACTGTCACAACACCAGGAGAAACTACATCAAAGGCGGCGTAGCTGAGCAGGCCGGTTAGATCATCAAGATTACAAACAATGGAAGAGCCGTCATAATATGGTCCTCTGAACATTATGCGGCGCAACGGACTTTCCCACCACCTCTCCATAAATTACTACCCCAAGCACAGCCACAAAATTTTCATAATCGTAATGTGTCCCTCTACACATTCGCTGAAATCCAGCAGAACGCCAAGATAGATAAGAATTTCCCAAACCCTCGAACAAATTGAGCACGCAATAAGAAATGACATTAGGAAGGATACACACAAACACTTTCACTCCCCCATCTCACTACACGCGTGGTATCCAAAGCTTTACAAATGTCGGCGCCGTGGAGAAATTTTGGATTTCTACCACACGACATGGCCCTGCTAAAAAACAAGGCTGTATGCCCCATCCGTTCCACCATCCCTAACAAGTGAGAGGCTGGGCTCTGCTCACGCAGGCCGTCAGGGCTCGAAATGGCTCGTAAACACTTTCGCCTAGCAGTGTCGAGCAATGGAGGGCTAAGATTCCAACCACGGGATTCGTACTCCATATGGAATATGCATTTCAGACGAAGCACAGGAACTAGAGCACACACGCCACCGAGACATTTCGTTCACATCGTCGTCATGGGTATTATCATTTACGCGCGCCACCAGCCGCAGAAAAACCGATTCGCTCCAGTTTTTGCCTCTATAGTTAGGGCGTGAAGGCAGAGGCGTAGAGGTAGAGCAGGGTCCGAGAAACGTGTATTACATCACGCTGAGCTTGAAGCTAGGTGGTCAACGGAATGGGCTGCGCGATCACGTATTTGACTGCGGTAACCTGTTCCAAGTACATGGCACGGGCCGACATAACAGGACAGACGTTTTCGGAGAGCCGATCTGGCGAGATAGCAACCAAAGCAAGAGGAGAGAGGCAAGGGAGGAGAAGACATTGTGTTGACGGCAATTTAAGGATCCCTGCTGCTGGACCTGCGATGCTAGTAGTCGGGAGCGTGTTCGGTGACGGAAGAGCTGAGCACGGACAGTTACGTCATAGGCGCATTTAGAAGGCGCAGCACCCTGACGTGGAAACAGCGTGTCCAGAGGCAAGAGCGGCTGACGGCCGTGCCAAAGGTTAAAAGTGAGATACCGGAAATGTCATGGCGGGGGAGTTGTATGCGAATGTAACAAATGGCAAAGCAATATCCCAGTCGCGGTCATACTGTGAAACGCAAAAAATAATTTGGGGCTCAGGAGAGGCAGTCACTCGACGGCGGAGCGCCCTTTCGGGAGACTTCCCACAAACTCTAGTCGTGGTCCGCCACAAAAAAGAGCCAGCATCGTTCCCTAGTCAACCCAGACTATAGCGCGGCGCTGCTCACTTTTTACAAATGCACGAAGACTAGGGGCCCTCTTTGGGAGTTTGGCGCCGTTATCATCGGTCATAGCGCTCAAACGTCATGCTCCAATCGCTGCATGCGCCCTCCGCGGTTTGGCTAAAGTTAGCACTAGCGTACCCTTTTTAACGCGGTAGCGTTAAGGAGCTCGTGAAGAAGGACTTTTCGCCGTGGTCGTCACCGTCGCCACAGTGTAAGACTGCCACGGTTGCCGAGTTTTGATTGCGTCGTTCGTGCCTGAAAAATCTCAGGAGCACCAGAGGGGGAGGGCTTGCGCATCTGCTCCGTCAACGCGTGGAACCGCGCCCTCTTGTGCCCAGAGCGCGGCTGCCCATAAGCAGCGGCGGCCCGATAACACTATCGTGTTCTAATATAAGAGACGAAATTTAAGGATCCTCCAATTTTTTTTTCTTCTTGGGAAATTCGCTTGCAAGTTATATTTATTTTGCTCTTAAGAAGAAAAGTGGTTTATAGCTGCTAGAATGGCACCAAAGAGACATAGTCAGCGTCATCGCCTCAAGTCAGCGTACCTGGAGAACCCGATTCAGTCTCTTGCTGCTCAGTCTGACTTGCGTATCACATCGTCCTCCATGGCTGCTGCACCCAATCTAGGCGGGCGGTTTCGGAGCACCCTGCTTGAGCAGCACCTAAAAACGTGGTCGGACGACCAAGAAAATCAAGCACGCGCCAGCCATGCGCGCTTGACGCCACGGCAGAGCGGTTTGGCGCAAGACTCAATAAGTTTCTGGTGCTGTTTTCACTTCGCGACTGAGACTAGCGCCCATAGATCCTTTAGGCGTATCGTTGCTTTCAGATTACTTTGCAGGTAAACATGCAGACAGCAAATACAAACTTGCATCTAGTGTGACGACAACCGGCATATTCTAGCAATATCGAAAAGAAACAGTCATGCTGCCCCATTTTGCCTGCAGGCAAGTTCTGCCATGAGACTTATAGACCTTCACTATCACCTTGGGAACAAAGCCGCAATCAGGATCATGCTTTTCGAGTTGTTTAGCAATTCTATACCAGATAACACAGGTGATGAACAAAGTGGTCACCCTCGATTGTCAACAGATTATTTAATGTCTGCTGACATTAAGAAATGCATGAGAGACGTGCAGCACAAATCTGGGACAAGTCTAATGAACACATTCAATTTTCAAGAACATATAATGCTCAGCCTGAAACGTGAAAAACAAAACATACACTTTGTTCGTAAAGTTCCAAAACTGAGTCAATAAAAAAATGCGTGTAACGTTCAAATCATTTGGGCAGCAACCTTTCGAAATAGTCTCCCTTGCAGTCTATACACAGCTTCCAGCGCTTCATGAGTTCTTGGAAACAGTTGGAAAACGGTTCTTTTCGCAGGAATGTAAGCTGCTTTGTCTTGGTGTCTTGAATGGCCTCCACGCTCCCCATTTAGCGACCTTTTAGGGCTCTCTTCATACGAGGAAACTGGAAAAAATCGCATGGGCGAGGTCAGGCGAGTATGGCGGATGGGGAAGAACAGTAATGCTGTGCTTGGCGAGAAATTTTGTCACGCTGAGAGCAGTGTGCAGCCTTGATTTATTCTGAAGAAGGCTTCATTGTCCAGATGCTCATAATTCAGGGCGACGGCGTCGCAGTGCATCATTTATGTGTTGGAGCACGCGGATATAAAACTACCGGTTCCCCGTCTGCCCTTGTGGGACAAACTCTTTGTGTATCACACCTGTGCACCGGAAAAAACTATCAGCATCGTCTTTGTTTTGGTATTCTGTCGTCGCACCTTTTTCTACGCCGGACAGCTTGTGGACTGCCATTCGGCGCTCTGCCTCTTTGTTTGAGGATCGTATTGAAAACACTGTGTTTAGTCTTCAGCAATGATGCTTTCGACAAGCGCAGCATCCTTCTCTGCCTCGGAGAGCAAATCAGCGCTCACTGATGCCCGCGTGTCTTTCTGGTCCTGTGTGAGGGAGTGCGGTACAAGCCTGGCATTCAGCTTTCGTTTTCCCCAAGTTCTCACGCAAAGGTTTCTATTTCGTCTTACTAATGTCGAGAGCATCTAATTGGATGAGGACTGTAATTGTGCGGTCTTGCTGTACGATTTCCCTGATCCGAGCCACGTTGCTTTCATTCCGTGAGGTTGAAGGGCGCCCCTGCTTTGTGTCGTCTTCCTCAGACGTTCTTCCCGAAACGAACCTCTTGTGTATTCTACAACTCGCGCTCGCGATAATGTCTCGTTGCTGTAAGCGTCACAAAGGAGCTCATCCATCTGTGTGGCTGTCTTGTCAAGCTTCACACAGAATTTCATATTTACAGGCTGTTCGAGTAAGACGTCCATCTCTCCACATTCGCTCACAGTAGAATGCGCAGACGACTAATGACAACGCATTTTTCTACATTTAGTGCCATCTAGCGGCTTCCGAAGCAATTAACATAAATAGCTCCTGTTAGCCCGAAAAGATGGCGCTACACATATGCACCAACATTTGTTTAATAATAATAATAATAATTGGTTTTTGGGGGAAATGAAATGGCGCAGTGTCTGTCTCATATATCGTTGGACACCTGAACCGCGCCGTAAGGGAAGGGATAAAGGAGGGAGTGAAAGAAGAGAGGAACAAATAGGTCCGTAGTGGAGGGCTCCGGAATAATTTCGACCACCTGGGGATCTTTAACGTGGACTGACATCGCACAGCACACGGGCGCCTTAGCGTTTTTCCTCCATAAAAACGCAGCCGAATCATTTCTAGAGAAGAAAATAAATCAGTCTGGAAACTTCACGGACAAAGGTTGTAATACAGCAAGCGGCGCTCTGGATTTCCCGAAGTTTCAAACCTGGAGAAACAACAGCTCGAGTCGATTTCTGCCGCATGTTTTTAGGATGATATTTTAATTTTTTGTGCCAGGGAAAACCGTCACTGTTCCTGGCGTTATTCGTGGTTTCATAGGATGTGTCAAGACAGAAGTCGCAATAAATTATGGAGAGGAAGAAGCAACGCATATATTTTGTGCAAGGCAGCAGTCTTGAGTCTTTATTTTAGTGATGATAAAGGTCGCCATGTTCTTCAACCAAGCGAAGGTTTTGCCTGCTCGGTCGTTCAGTCACTACAAACAGTAACATCCGCGCCTACGAGGAGCGCTGACCGATACCTGTGTTTCAAATTGTCACGAAAAATGGCAGTCACTCAACGACCGAATATATTTTGCATACAAACAACGCGCTTCGCGTCACACCAACCAAAGCTTGCCCTGCTCTTCCTTCGAACATCGGGACATCAATAGCTAAACCATCGAATATGGCTAAAGAAACCCGCATCTTGCAAAACTCTCTAACAACAAAAGCAAAGTAATTGCCGCCATGGAAATGCACACGCTATTTTATAGCATGTGCCAATAATGAATTTAATAATTGGAGTAAAAAATAGCTGGCGCCTTAGAGTTGCTAAGTGCGATATATTGTGAGTAGTTTTTTGCCAGTAGACAGCACCGCCGCGTACTTGAAAGTGCGAATAAGGTGTCCACTGACCCAGGGGGCCAGTTATGCGTGTATTCAAATTTTTCATCGTCAATACCAATTTACCCAATGTATACCGGTGGCCTATGCTCCATTTCCGTGCTCCTGCAACAATATTGTCACGCCAATGCGTATTCCTCTAGTGTCGTGTTTCTGCCACAGCATTGTCAACGCTAACGCATGCACAGCACATCATTTTGTCGCTACCGGCCCATAGCTCAAAGCAAGATCATTAGTTTGATAGTAGTATTAGTTGACGAAGAAGACGATGTGGAATGCGAAGTGCGAAAGTATGTTGCATTTTAACAAGAAGTGTGTTCGGCTGCTGCGATAACCTATATTGCTCTCTAGCGCTGGCCAGCGAAGCTGTTCAGTTAGCGCTGCCGCCGCGCTTTGAAATCCTAGACGCGGAGATTTATTTGATTTCTTACTTATTTCTTTCACTCGGGCACAAAACCCCAAACGCCGCAAGGAAATTGCTTGCGGTAAACCCATCGCAATATTCCTTTCGCACGAAATGCTGCGAAATTTTAAACGCACATGCTGAGAATCGATTATTGAAAACATCAGCTTTTCATTCCATTTGAATTTTTTCTTTCGTTATCTCATCCACGAAAGTGCGCGGCAACTTCTGACCGCTACTGCTTATTGGACTAATATATTGAGTTAAGGTAACAACAGAAAAATGAGAAAATAAATAAAGAAAAGAAAAAGAGAGAAAAAACAATTTTATGGATCTCTTCAGTTTAAGGAGTAGTTCTCAAAAGTTCGGGAGTCCAGTGGCGGTTGCTGCAGTCGTATTATGCAAATCAACGGCAAGGACATCCCTTTAAGACAATATTTTATCGACACAAGTTGACGTGGGCTTAGTAGGAAACACAAATGAAGATCGGCGAAAGAAATACCCAATATAATAGTACTCAACTCTAAACTTAAGGCTCCTGCCCTCTTCATCTTTCGCTTAGCATTATCATACGTTAAGGAGCGCCAAAAAAACTCCATAAACCACACGATATCTATAGCAAGCTTGGCATGAAATACAATCTAATATTTTACAAGATTTCCGGAATATTGCTTTGAGATATACCCAAGTACCAACAACGCCAAACAAAAGTTCTCATAGCCTGCCCAAATTAATAAATAAAGTTATTCAGGGAAGTGTATTCATGATTCCTCTTTCAGTGAAAACCAGTTAATAAATTATTTTGTTGTGCATTCTAAGTTTCAGCATAATTAGGTTTAAGTTTACTGAGTTATATGTTTTGATTCCTCCATGCCGTATGAATACTTGTATCAGAATGTTTTTTCCTCTTTTTTGTTTTTGCCACATAATACATGCTTAAGCCATATGGTTCTGCTGCGACTGCCACGAATATTTTTAAGGACCAGTCAAGTTGCTCTTTTGCTACTTTTTTCCTTATATCCTCCATAAAATTGTATATTATGGAAATAAATTCATTCATTCATTTAAATGTGCGAAGAAAATGGCGGTTGATTTGCCTGTTTAGCCAAATTACATTGTTTTACATTGTTCATCCTCCACCGGCCACCTGTCTCACGTGACCTTGTGACGTCATCCGAAAAGTGCCAGTTATATAAACCAGCTATGCGTATGCACATACAAACCCGGTCATTTTCCCATTACCCGGTGGGTAGGTGGGCAGCCTGCCGGAAAGCATTCTTAACTCAAACAAGCAAAGGCAAAATGAGCGGAATGGCCACTATATGCCCTAACGCACTAAAGGAATGATTATTACCATCGCACTAGTGGCAAAGAAGCAAATAACTGAACTGTAAAAGTTGAAATACGTAAAACCAGTAAATCAGACTCAATGCAGTGAGCCACACCAATACTAATGGAGCGATTCGACGAGAATTTAAGAAGTGACATCCTCCTTCCTCTAAATTGCTCACTCGTCAAGGTTAGTGCTTGGCACTCCCTTCCACAATAGTGTGCGTATGGCCTCTTAAAATGCAACGGCGACGACCGCTTACGGAGACATACGGAATAACAAATTCACAGAAATTCCACAAGTTTTTTTATATATATTCAGCTGAAGTTTCATGGAGCAGCTTACGTGCCCACTGCGCGAAGGGGCATCATTTCGTATAAAAGGGCCTGGGAATTGAGCTCAGTCAGCAGTCGGCTCAACATCAGCTCAACGTCACAATGGTAAGCAAATGAAGCCTTGTATTGCCTGCGAACCAAAATAGCACTTAATTCTCAGCGCAGAAAAAGACAGAAAATTTGCTTGTATAAAACGGCCCTCCGCTTATATCTAAAGCTACGTCCCCATGATTCGATACAAAAGCCCTAATATTCCTTCCTTATTCAGAGCTCTAACTTATTTTCTACGCCATTGCCGGTAACAACTAGCTGAAGTGCACGCTCATAAAATAATGCCTTTATATGACGATACCAAAGAGATATCAGAAGAAAACAAATGCCTTTTATGCGCGCAGCTCCAAGGCTACGTATTTCTGGAATTGCTGTAGGTGATACTGTTATTCTTAAATACTAAACATCATTCAAAACCTGAATCACTCATAGAGCTCCCATTTTTTTTACTTAAAGAGGTATTTAGCGAAGAGTAAAATGCGAACAATATTGATTTTTTGCAGATTCGTGCTTGCGTTCTTTTGGCTCTTGCCACCAGCGCTCTCGCTGGCTACACCGGCTACGGCCTTGGCTACGGTAGCCTTGGCTACGGTGGCCTCGGCTACGGTGGCCTCGGATACGGTGGCCTCGGCTACGCCGGTCTCGGCTACGGCCTCGGCTACGGTGGTTATGGCCACGGTCTTGGTTACACTGGCTTCGCTCCATCTGTGGCCACCGTTGCCCACGCCCCAGCTGTCGCCACCGTCGCCCACGCTGCCCCAGCCGTCGCAAGCTACGCCGTCGCCCCAGCTGTGACTCGCGTTGCCGCCTACCACGCCGCCCCAGCTGTCGCCACCTATGCTGCTGCCCCCGTTGTTGCCGCTGCTCCAGCCGTGACCAAGGTTGCCACCACCTATGCCGCTGCCCCAGCTGTTGCCACCGTCGCTCACGCTGCTCCAGTCGCCACCTACGCCGCTGCCCCAGCCGTCGCCACCGTCGCTCACGCTGCTCCAGTCGCCACCTACGCCGCTGCCCCAGCTTTCGCTGCTGTCCACGCCGCCCCAGCTGTGGCCACCACCACCGTCGCCCATGCTGCCCCAGCTGTCGCTGCCTACCACGCCGCCCCAGTCTACGGTTACGGCGTTGGCACTCTCGGCTATGGTGCCGGCCACTACGGCTTCGGTCACGGTCTCCTCGGCTACGGCCTGAACTACGGCTATGGCCTCGGCTCTCCATTCCACTACGGCGCTCTTCTCCGCAAGAAGAAGTGTGAGTATATTCGTAATTATTACGCCGCGTTTTCAAAGGTTATCCACGAAATGGCTTAAAATCCAGCGTGTCAGGAAAAGAGACCTTCCGCTTGACTTAGTTCCGTATGAAGAGAACAGTTTAGGACTTGAAGGCTAGTTGCTGTGTCTCCTAAACCTTAAACGCATCCTTAGCCAAGATTATACTTGGGTTGCGTGATATCTTATGTAGATATAGTAGTGAAAATGCCTATATTTTACTTGAAGTTTGTGGTTGAGGGCTCCCCGGAATTGTATGTTGCATGTGCTGCTGATGTGTTTTGTCTATAATAAATTATTTTTGATTCTGCTTGTTTTACAGAGGTTTCTGTGCTTCAACTCGTTGGAATACAGCAAGCGGAAGTCATGGCTGCCCATTTCTTTCATTCCTGGGCACCGCGCCCATCGCAAAGGGAGAAATAAAGCCTGTTCCTACAACAGTAGTTCCTTGGGACTAAGCTTTTTTCACTCGTATTGCACCTGTATTGAGATCATTTTTGCACGATTCATTTTTTCATACCCCTGCCACCTGGTACTCTTCGCGCATTTCGCAAAGCTAACATGTCTCTATGCGACTTTAATGGTAGAAAAATTTGTTAGGTTGTTAAGTGCATTCTTTCAATCAACTCTTTCGCGTCTTTCAATTATAGCACGGCCATGCCTACTGGCAGCTAGTTATGATATGATGCTGTTAGAGAAAGGCTCATGCTGCATACCGCCGTTCCGCCTTCATCGTGGCCTGTAGCGAACACCTTCTAAGCAAATGCAGGGACGTGCCGACAGCTATTAGTTCGAAAGCACTGCTTCACTAGTAATCCTGTGAAATGCGATGTCTGGCTGAGGCCTCTCAGATGCCTGCAGAAATAAAATAAACATTGCCGCGTAGTGGTTTCGTAGCAACGCAGGCGTGAAAAAATCAGCTTTGCTGGCTGCTGCACGAGAGAACTACACTATCGCCACCGCAAATCGTGCGTCGAGTTAAACTGCCACACTCCTGCACTGTGCATTGCACGTCGTCGTGTTCATCAACTTCATCTGTGACCAAAATCCACGAAACGAATATAAATGCACATAAATGGCTCCCTGGGTCAGTGCTGAACCGAATCGTGCCTTAAGCTACGTGGCAGAAGTCACAGCGAGGTGAGCGCTGCTTGCGTTCGCGTGCGTTAACAATTTTTTGGCAGAAACGCAGCAGTGGAATCATAGGCCGACGGCGTGATATGGGTTCATCGGCGTTGGCGCTGACAGCGTTGTACACTCCGCTTATTTTGATGAAAGGAAAGGCGCCTAACTGGCTGCCTGGGTCAGCGGGCATCTCGGTCTTCCTTTCGGGTACACGGTTCTGGTGTCAATCTCAAAAAAATGTTTTCGCACATTACTTTGCACTTAGCAATGCTAAAACAACAGCAATATTTTTTTGCTCTGCGCTGCGTAGTTACAACGTTGATTGTAGTGTTTTTATGAAATCGCTGTCCGAGATTAAAAATCAATCATAGTCGACAGCTTATGTGTTTTCAACAATGACGCTTAGATTGAGAAGCTTTTACGACCGTTTCACCTGTTATATTTCGAGTGTAAAAGTTGTTGGTGTCTGTAAGCATCTGCATTGCAGACGCACTGGGCTTAGCCCAAACGCTACATGTACACGCGTAAGAATAACTCGCCAAGACTGGGGCGCGAACGCGGTTTTCTTCCACAGGCGTACTCAAGCCAAACTCGTGAGTGGTGAAAGCCCATGAGTTAAACTCTAGGACTGTCATGGCGGCACCAGCCGCAGCGCAACCTGTGGCCATCGCTTCGAGCTGCAGCAAACATCTATAGGAACACATAGGGGACGGAGCCACACCCGGCGCCCTCCGTGATCTCCTGCTCATGCCGGCGCCATGCCGGCGCCCTCCATGATCTCCTGCTCGTGCCGAGCGCACACACTGCCGGTGCCATGCCGGCGCACTCCATGATCTCCTGCTCGTACCGTGCTCACACACTGCCGGCGCTCTCCGTGATCTGTTCGCGCTGCGAGCGCACGAGAACCGAGACTCAGTCGGTGGCTGTGCTCTGCTCGCTGCGGAGCCCTTTAGAAGTTAATTCTTAATACAGTCCATTTTGTAGATTTTGCGAGAACGTGTGTTTTCTTGTGTTTACGTAGTTATTCCTTGTAAACACGAAGTACGCTACGTCTACATATCAATATGACTGACTGGAGCCGTTTAAAGACATAACCAGTAAAGGTTTTCAGTGTAATCTTTGGTTGTCGAAATAGCCGATGCACTGGCTGCGCCACGAGCTAGGCGTGGTGGTCGTAAATCGCTCACTGTAGAAAAGCAACGCCTCTGTGCTCTGCGATTCTACAGGAACGGGAGTTTAGTGGCAAGCGTCGGCACAGACCGGTACATTGCCCCTCACCAAAACACTGTGAGTAGTTGTATAAGGGATGTCGAAGGGTGGTCTCACTGAACCCAGGACTGTAAGCGACCGCGCTTGCATGAAGTAATACTCGCTTGTTCATGGAAGAGTCACGCATGTTGTGCGATACTTTCGGCGGCACATACACCGGAATAACGTCTCCTTCAAAGAGTAACAGAGACGAGACCAAATTATCAAAGAGATCTGGCATGAGCCAGGAAGGCAAGAAGAAAAGAAGGAATCGTGTACGTTCGCTCGCTTAAACTTTTGAGAGGTGCATAGACACGGAATGAAAACGACAGCATTTATCACACTGGTCCAACACTTCCGGCTGTTAAGGTTTCCTGTAGTTCATATTTAACAATGAACACAATTGAACTCTGAAGGCGTGTATAGGCATAAACTAAAACTGTTTTGTTTATGGCAGCTTAGCTCGCTAGCTTTGCTGTGCAAGTTCTTTATTGCGCGATTAAGCTGTGTGCTTCAGCAAGGATATTTTGTGAAATATGCACTTGCTGTCCAAGAAAAGGCTGCACGAAGGTAGGCATCTGGAAATTAGCTACGACCACAGTTTGAGATGATTGGAATTAGGCATGAAACCATGTAATGCCCCTTCAATCTACGTGTCGCTATTTTGCGTGCTGTTCAAGCACAGGTGATATTTAAAGCTCAATTGTGTTCAAAGCATTCCGAAGCGAGCTATCCCTCATCCGTATAACACCAATCACACATTACAAAATGAATGCTATTCAGCCATTAATGAGCCTTCAATAACTATATTTCTCTTGACGTAGACTTAAAACTATTGCAATGCACGAGACCTAAGCTCCCAGTCTTTCCCAAAAAGGGCAAAGAAATAGAAAATAAAGTAAGCGCAACGATCAGAGAATAATAGGCATATTGTGAAATTTGGAATTTAAATACTGAAACAAGCATGGCTAATTCACGGCTCTGGATCGTCGCTATTTCACCGATATATTTTTCTTTCGCACCAATTCAAGGCGCAGAAGCTATTGCCAAAACGAAAGAAGCTCAACGAGCTGCACACAAACAGATATTTTCGACGTAACTCCGGCGCCGGTACAGGCGCTTCGTCACCGTTGTTCACTCCTGACTCGCGCAGCTTACCTGCAGAACCCCCGTTTCATTGAAATCATGAGCGCCGTCTGCCAGGTTACGTGACAAGAGGACGTCCCTCTACCTGTGGAATTTTTGCGGCAAAAGTCAAAGCCACTACAGTTCGGGAAGCGCCCGTCGCGTTCCCTTGCGGCATAAAGGAAAACGTAATGAATCATAAATTGTTCGAGAGTGTATTCAGTGCACGTATTGCATAGTATGAAATGCTTATTATAAATTACCATGAAGAGCGTAATAATAACAAAATAAAACATTGTTTCCATTATTTATTTACAGAAGAAATGCACTCAGGGGAAGAATAAACGCATCAAAGAATGCATCGATAGTGTGATCAATTGAGTCTTACTTTTTCGACAACCCGCAAAACACGTGAGATTACACTCAACTTCTGATAAGCCTAGGTTAACTCTGATAAGACAATAAAACTGCAGGAGTGCCGATAGTTTAATTTTTGTCACGATACTACTATTTTATTCACCTTAAAAGTGTCATCAGAGTTCCGGCAGATGCCAAGTGTCACCATATTCGGAGCATACTGCAAAGCGCACCAACACACGGCACACAGGTAACCTATCACGCAGAGAAGGTAGACTACGGGGCTGCAAGTCGATCAGACTCAGTCACGTTGAAACTGCCGAAGAAGTAGCCGTAGCCATCGCATTACCGGATCATCCTCAGGCAGTCATCAGCTCAGACTGTCAAAACACGAGGAGAAACTACATCAAAGGCCGCGTAGCTGAGCAGGCCGGTTAGATCATCAAGATTACAAACAATGGAAGAGCCGTCATAATATGGTCCTCTGAACATTATGCGGCGCTACGGACTTTCCCACCACCTCTCCATAACTTACTACCCCAAGCACCACCACAAAATTTTCATAATCGTAATGTGTCCCTCTACAAATTCGCTGAAATCCAGCAGAACGCCAAGATAGATAAGAATTTCCCAAACCCTCGAACAAATTGAGCACGCAATAAGAAATAACATTAGGAAGGATACACACAAACACTTTCACTCCCCCATCTCACTACACGCGTGGTATCCAAAGCTTTACAAATGTCGGCGCCGTGGAGAAATTTTGGATTTCTACCACACGATATGGCCCTGCTCCAAAACAAGGCTGTATGCCCCATCCGTTCCACCATCCCTAACCAGTGAGAGGCTGGGCTCTGCTCACGCAGGCCGTCAGGGCTCGAAATGGCTCGTAAACACTTTCGCCTAGCAGTGTCGAGCAATGGAGGGCTAAGATTCCAACCACGGGATTCGTACTCTATATGGAATATGCATTTCAGACGAAGCACAGGAACTAGAGCACACACGCCACCGAGACATTTCGTTCACATCGTCGTCATGGGTATTATCCTTTACGCGCGCCACCAGCCGCAGAAAAACCGATTCGCTCCAGTTTTTGCCTCTATAGTTAGGGCGTGAAGGCAGAGGCGTAGAGGTAGAGCAGGGTCCGAGAAACGTGTATTACATCACGCTGAGCTTGAAGCTAGGTGGTCAACGGAATGGCCTGCGCGATCACGTAGCTGACTGCGGTAACCTGTTCCAAGTACATGGCACGGGCCGACATAACGGGACAGAAGTTTTCGGAGAGCCGATCTGGCGAGATAGCAACCAAAGCAAGAGGAGAGAGGCAAGGGAGGAGAAGACATTGTGTTGACGGCAATTTAAGGATCCCTGCTGCTGGACCTGCGATGCTAGTAGTCGGGAGCGTGTTCAATGACGGAAGAGCTGAGCACGGACAGTTACGTCATAGGCGCATTTAGAAGGCGCAGCACCCTGACGTGGAAACAGCGTGTCCAGAGGCAAGAGCGGCTGACGGCCGTGCCAAAGGTTAAAAGTGAGATACCGGAAATGTCATGGCGGGGGAGTTGTATGCGAATGTAACAAATGGCAAAGCAATATCCCAGTCGCGGTCATCCTGTGAAACGCAAAAAATAATTTGGGGCTCAGGAGAGGCAGTCACTCGACGGCGGAGCGCCCCTTCGGGAGACTTCACACACACTCTGGTCGTGGTCCGCCTCAAAAAAGAGCCAGCATCGTTCTCTAGTCAACCCAGACTATAGCGCGGCGCTGCTCACTTTTTACAAATGCACGAAGACTAGGGGCCCTCTTTGGGAGTTTGGCGCCGTTATCATCGGACATAGCGCTCTAACGTCATGCTCCAATCGCTGCATGCGCCCTCCGCGGTTTGGCTAAAGTTAGCACTAGCGTACACTTTTTAACGCGGTAGCGTTAGGGAGCTCGTGAAGAAGGATTTTCCGCCGCGGTCGTCACCGTCGCCACAGTGTAAGACTGCCACTGTTGCCGAGTCTTGATCGCGTCGTTCGTGCCTGAAAAATCTCAGGAGCACCAGAGGGGGAGGGCTTGCGCATCTGCTCCGTCAACGCGTGGAACCGCGCCCTCTTGTGCCCAGAGCGCGGCTGCCCATAAGCAGCGGCGGCCCGATAACACTATCGTGTTCTAATATAAGAGACGAAATTTAAGGATCCTCCAATTTTTTTTTCTTCTTGGAAAATTCGCTTGCAAGTTATATTTATTTTGCTCTTAAGAAGAAAAGTGGTTTATAGATGCTAGAATGGCACCAAAGAGACATAGCTTCATCGCCTCAAGTCAGCGTACCTGGAGAACCCGATTCAGTCTCTTGCTGCTCAGTCTGACTTGCGTATCACATCGTCCTCCATGGCTGCTGCACCCAATCTAGGCGGGCGGTTTAGGAGCACCCTGCTTGAGCAGCACCTAAAAACGTGGTCGGACGACCAAGAAAATCAAGCACGCGCCAGCCATGCGCGCTTGACGCCACGGCAGAGCGGTTTGGTGCAAGACTCAATAAGTTTCTGGTGCTGTTTTCACTTCGCGCCTGAGACTAGCGCCCATAGATCCTTTAGGCGTATCGTTGCTTTCAGATTACTTTGCAGGTAAACATGCAGACAGCAAATACAAACTTTCATCTAGTGTGACGACAACCGGCATATTCTAGCAATATCGAAAAGAAACAGTCATGCTGCCCCATTTTGCCTGCAGGCAAGTTCCACCACGTGACTTATAGACCTTCACTATCACCTTGGGAACAAAGCCGCAATCAGGATCATGCTTTTCGAGTTGTTTAGCAATTCTATACCAGATAACACAGGTAATGAACAAAGTGGTCACCCTCGATTGTCAACAGATTATTTAATGTCTGCTGACATAAAGAAATGCATGAGAGACGTGCAGAACAAATCTGGGACAAGTCTTATGAATACATTCAGTTTTCAAGAACATATAATGCTCAGCCTGAAACGTGAAAAACAAAACATACACTTTGTTTGTAAAGTTCCAAAACTGAGTCAATAAAAAAATGCGTGTAACGTTCAAATCATTTGTGCAGCAACCTTTCGAAATAGTCTCCCTTGCAGTCTATACACAGCTTCCAGCGCTTCATGAGTTCTTGGAAACAGTTGGAAAACGGTTCTTTTCGCAGGAATGTAAGCTGCTTTGTCTTGGTTTGGTGTCTTGAATGGCCTCCACGCTCCCCATCCAGCGACCTTTTAGGGCTCCCTTCATACGAGGAAACTGGAAAAAATCGCATGGGGCGAGGTCAGGCGAGTATGGCGGATGGGGAAGAACAGTAATGCTGTGCTTGGCGAGAAATTTTGTCACGCTGAGAGCAGTGTGCAGCCTTGATTTATTCTGAAGAAGGCTTCATTGTCCAGATGCTCATAATTCAGGGCGACGGCGTCGCAGTGCATCATTTATGTGTTGGAGCACGCGGATATAAAACTACCGGTTCCCCGTCTGCCCTTGTGGGACCAACTCTTTGTGTATCACACCTGTGCACCAGAAAAATACTATCAGCATCGTCTTTGTTTTGTATTCTGTCGTCGCACCTTTTTCTACGTCGGACAGCTTGTGGACTGCCATTCGGCGCTCTGCCTCTTTGTTTGAGGATCGTATTGAAAACACTATGGTTAGTCTTCAGCAATTATGCTTTCGACGAGCGCAGCATCCTTCTCTGCCTCGGAGAGCAAATCAGCGCTCACTGATGCCCGCGTGTCTTTCTGGTCCTGTGTGAGGGAGTGCGGTACAAGCCTGGCATTCAGCTTTCGTGTTCCCCAAGTTCTCACGCAAAGTTTTCTATTTCGTCTAACTAATGTCGAGAGCATCTAATTGGATGAGGACTGTAATTGTGCGGTCTTGCTGTATGATTTCTCTGATCCGAGCCACGTTGCTTTCATTCCGTGAGGTTGAAGGGCGCCCCTGCTTTGTGTCGTCTTCCTCCGACGTTCTTCCCGAAACGAGCCTCTTGTGTACTCTACAACTCGCGCTCGCGATAATGTCTCGTTACTGTAAGCGTCACAAAGGAACTCATCCGTCTGTGTGGCTGTCTAGTCAAGCTTCACACAGAATTTCATATTTACAGGCTGTTCGAGTAAGACGTCCATCTCTCCACATTCGCTCACATTAGAATGCGCAGACGACTAGTGACAACGCATTTTTCTACATTTAGTGCCATCTAGCGGCTTCCGAAGCAATTAACATAAATAGCTCCTGTTAGCCCGAAAAGATGGCGCTACACATATGCACCAACATTTGTTTTGGAGAATCATTTCTAGAGAAGAAAATAAATCAGTCTGGAAACTTCACGGACAAAGGTTGTAATACAGCAAGCGGCGCTCTGGATTTCCCGAAGATTCAAACCTGGAGAAACAACAGCTCGAGTCGATTTCTGCCGCAAGTTTTTAGGATGATATTTTAATTTTTTGTGCCAGGGAAAACCGTCACTGTTCCTGGCGTTATTCGTGGTTTCATAGGATGTGTCAAGACAGAAGTCGCAATAAATTATGCAGAGGAAGAAGCAACGCATATATTTTGTGCAAGGCAGCAGTCTTGAGTCTTTATTTTAGTGATGATAACGGTCGCCATGTTCTTCAACCAAGCGAAGGTTTTGCCTGCTCGGTCGTTCAGTCACTACAAACAGTAACATCCGCGCCTACGAGGAGCGCTGACCGAGACCTGTGTTTCAAATTGTCACGAAAAATGGCAGTCACTCAACGACCGAATATATTTTGCATACTAACAACGCGCTTCGCGTCACACCAACCAAAGCTTGCCCTGCTCTTCCTTCGAACATCGGGAAATCTATAGCTAAACCATCGAATATGGCTAAAGAAACCCGCATCTTGCAAAACTCTCTAACAACAAAAGCATAGTAATTGCCGCCATGGAAATGCACACGCTATTTTATGGCATGTGCCAATAATAAATTTAATAATTGGAGTAAAAAATAGCTGGCGCCTTAGAGTTGCTAAGTACGATATATTGTGAGTAGTTTTTTGCCGGTAGACAGCACCGCCGCGTACTTGAAAGTGCGATTCAGGTGTCCACTGACCCAGGGGGCCAGTTATGCGCGTCTTCAAATTTTTCATCGTCAATACCCATTTACCCAATGTATACCGGCGGCCTATGCTCCATTTCCGTGCTCCTGCAACAATGTTGTCACGCCAATGCGTATTCCTCTAGTGTCGTGTTTCTGCCACAGCATTGTCAACGCTAACGCATGCACAGCACATCATTTTGTCGCTACCGGCCCATAGCTCAAAGCAAGATCATTAGTTTGATAGTAGTATTAGTTGACGAAGAAGACGATGTGGAATGCGAAGTGCGAAAGTATGTTGCATTTTAACAAGAATTGTGTTCGGCTGCTGCGATAACCTATAGTGCTCTCAAGCGCTGGCCAGCGAAGCTGATCAGTTAGCGCTGCCGCCGCGCTTTGAAATCCTAGACACGGAGATTTATTTGATTTCTTACTTATTACTTTCACTGGGGCACAAAACCCCAAACGCCGCAAGGAAATTGCTTGCTGTAAACCCATCGCAATATTCCTTTCGCACGAAATGCTGTGAAATTTTAAACACACATGCTGAGAAACGATTATTGAAAACATCAACTTTTCATTCCATTTGAATTTTTTCTTTCGTTATCTCATCCACGAAAGTGCGCGGCAACTTCTGACCGCTACTGCTTATTGGACTAATATATTGAGTTAAGGTAACAACAGAAAAATGAGAAAATAAATAAAGAAAAGAAAAAGAGAGAAAAAAACAATTTTATGGATCTCTTCAGTTTAAGCAGTAGTTCTCACAAGTTCGGGAGTCCAGTGGCGGTTGCTACCAGTCGTATTATGCAAATGAACGGCAAGGACATCCCTTTAAGACCATATTTTATCGACACAAGTTGACGTGGGCTTAGTAGGAAACACAAATGAAGATCAGCGAAAGAAATACCCAATATAATAGTACTCAACTCTAAACTTAAGGCTCCTGCCCTCTTCATCTTTCGCTTAGCATTATCATACGTTAAGGAGCGCCAAAAAAACTCCATAAAGCACACGATGTCTATAACAAGCTTGGCACGAAATACAAGCTAATATTTTACAAGATTTCCGGAATATTGCTTTGAGATATACCCAAGTACCAACAATGCCAAACAAAAGTTCTCATAGCCTGCCGAAATTATTAAATAAAGTTATTCAGGAAAGTGTATTCATGATTCCTCTTTCAGTAAAAACCAGTTAATAAATTATTTTGTTGTGCATTCTAAGTTTCAGTATAATTAGATTTAAGTTTATTGAGTTATATGTTTTTGATTCCTCAATGCCATATGAATACTTGTATCAGAATGTTTTTTCCTCTTTTTTGTTTTTGCCAAATAATACATGCTTAAGCCATATGGTTCTGCTGCGACTGCCACGAATATTTTTAAGGATGAGTCAAGTTGCTCTTTTGCTACTTTTTTCTTTATATCCTCCATAAAATTGTATATTATAGAAATAAATTCATTCATTCATTAAAATGTGCGAAGAAAATGGCGGTTGATTTGCCTGTTTAGCCAAATTAGATTGTTTTACATTGTTCATCCTCCACCGGCCACCTGTCACACGTGACGTTGTGACGTCATCCTAAATGTGCCAGTTATAGAAACCAGCTATGCGTATGCACATACAAACATGGTCATTTTCCCATTACTCGGTGGGTAGGTGCGCAGCCTGCCGGAAAGCATGCTTAACTCACACAACCCAAAGCAAAATGAGCGGAATGGCCGCTATATGCCCTAACGCACTAAAAGCAATATTATTACCATCGCACTAGTGGCAAAGAAGCCTTTAACTGAACTGTAAAAGTTGAAATACTTAAAGCAAGTAAATCAGACTCAATGCAGTGAGCCACACCAATACTAATGGAGCAATTCGACGAGAATTTAAGAACTGACATCCTCCTTCCTCTAAATTGCTCAGTCGTCAAGGTTAGTGCTTGGCACTCCCTTCCACAACAGTGTGCGTATGGCCTCTTAAAATGCAACGGCGATGACCGCTTACGGAGACGTACGGAATAACAAATTGACTGAAATTCCTGTAGTTTTTTTATATATTCAGCTGAAGTTTCATGAAGCCGCTCACGTGCCCACTGCGCGAAGGGGCATCATTTCGTATAAAAGGGCCTGGGAACTGAGCTCAGTCAGCAGTCGGCTCAACATCAGCTCAACGTCACAATGGTAAGCAAATGAAGCCTTGTATTGCCTGCGAACAAGATAGCACTGAATTCTTAGAGCAGAAAAAGCCAAAAACTTTGCTTGTATAAAACGGCCCTCCGCTTATATCTAAAGCTACGTCCCCATGATTCGTTACAAAAGCCCGTAATATTCTCTCCTTATTCAGAGCTCTAATTTGTTTTCTACGGCATTGCCGGTAACAACTAGCTGAAGTGTACGCTCATAAAATAGTGCCTTTATATGACGATATCAAAGAGATATCAGACGAAAACAAATGCCTCTTATGTGCGCCGCTCCAAGGCTACGTATTTCTGGAATTGCTGTAGGTGATACTGTTATACTTAAATACCAAACATCCTTCAAAACCTAAATCACTCATAGAGCCCCAATTTTTTTTTTACTTAAAGCGGTTTTTAGCGCAGAGTAAAATGCTAACAATATTGATTTTTTGCAGATTCGTGCTTGCGTTCTTTTGGCTCTTGCCACCAGCGCTCTCGCTGGCTACACTGGCTACGGCCTTGGCTACGGTGGCCTCGGCTACGGTGGCCTCGGCTACGGCCTTGGCTACGGTGGTTATGGCTACGGTCTTGGCTACACTGGCTTCGCTCCATCTGTGGCCACCGTTGCCCACCACGCCCCAGCTGTCGCTACCTACGCCGCTGCCCCAGTTGTGGCCGCTGCTCCAGCCGTGACCAAGGTTGCCACCACCTACCACGCTGCCCCAGCCGTCGCCACCTACGCTGCTGCCCCCGCTGTCGCCACCGTCGCCCACGCTGCCCCAGCCGTCGCTAGCTACGCTGTCGCCCCAGCTGTGACTCGCGTTGCTGCCTACCACGCCGCCCCAGCTGTCGCTACCTACGCCGCTGCCCCAGTCGCTAGGGTCGCCTACGCTGCTGCTCCAGCTGTTGCCACCTACGCTGCTGCCCCAGCCGTGACCAAGGTCGCCACCACCTACCACGCTGCCCCAGCCGTCGCGACCTACGCTGCTGCCCCAGCTGTTGCCACCGTTGCTCACGCTGCTCCAGTCGCCACCTACGCCGCTGCCCCAGCCGTCGCCACCGTCCACGCCGCCCCAGCTGTTGCCACCACCACCGTTGCCCACGCTGCCCCAGCTGTCGCTGCGTACCACGCCGCCCCAGTCTACGGCTACGGTGTTGGCACTCTCGGCTATGGTGCCGGACACTACGGTTTCGGCCATGGTCTCCTCGGCTACGGCCTGAACTATGGCTACGGCCTCGGCTCCCCATACCACTACGGCGCTCTTCTCCGCAAGAGGAAGTGTGAGTATGCTTGTATTTATTACACCGCGTTTTGAAAATTTATGCAAGAAATCGTTTAAAGTCTTCAGCGTATTAGAAACAGTGCTCTTCTGTATGACTAAGTTATAAATGAATAGAAAAGTTTTTTTACTTAAATCCGATTTGCTGTGTCCCCGCAGCATTACGAGCCTCATAATCCAAGACCATATCTGGGTCGATTACTGTTTTTATACACAGTAGGAAATAGTACTTAGGGCTTGAGGCTAAGGGCTTACCTGATTTGTACGGTGCAAGCGGTGGCGATGTCTGTTATCCTAATAATGTGGTTTTATTTTGGTCCTTTTTCAGAGGTTTTCCTGCTACAGTTCACTGGAGAAAAACAAGCCGAAGTCATGGCTGCCCATCCCATTCAATTGTGGGCACCGTGCCCATCGCAGATGGAGAAATAAATCTTGTTCACACGACAGTACACTCCTTGTCATAATGTGTTGTTCCTAGTAATGCACCTATTCACATAATTATTTTCTCAATATTCGTTTTTTCACACCCCTCAATGCTGGTAGTCTTAGTACTTTTTGCGAAACGACCGTCTCTATATGCTGACTATCGCTCGAAAAATTTCATAGCCTTGTAATTGCATTCTTTATCTCGAAAATTTTGCTTCACTGCCAGACAAGTTGTCCTCGTCAAGGGAATTCACATCGCGATCCTGAGCATTGCGTAACCAACATACATACCTCCATGGCGTTGTTGTGTTCTCTTTACGTTTTCGAAAACTATGCCCGACAGCCACAAGTGTGGATGAAGAAAACAGTAAGAACAAAAATGAACAAATGTCGCAGCTAAGGCGAGGAAGAAACAGCTCCGACAGCATTGAGATTCGAACTGGTTATTTGCGCTGCTCGTTCTGTGGGGCCTAGCCAAACTTCGGCTTTCTTGTCCGGCGCCGCGTACCATGGCCTGCGAGCCGAGCGCGGCGCGAGGGGCGCTACAGGGCTCCCGCCCTTAGAGCGAGGCCACAAGATTCGCCGAGCGGATGTGCTTAGAGGAAGCTGCGCACAGTGGTGGCGCAGTCGAAGTGAAAGGGAGTGTAGGGCCGACAGGCAGATGAGTGGAAATGTAGGCTGCTTTGAGGCGGTCATCAGCCACGACGTCTTCACGGCCGTTGACGTCTAACGTGAAGGTCTTCTGCGCATGGTGTAGGACACGGTACAGGCCATCGTAGGCCGGCGTGAAGGGTGAACAGAAGACGCGGTTACGGCGGATGAAGGCATGGGTGTAGGAGGCCACGTCCCGGCTGACGAACACGGACTGAGGGTGACGGGCGGCAGAATGACAGAGGTAATGTGTCGAAATGTGTTACGCAGGTCTACAATGTTGGTGGACGCGTCATAAATTAGCGGAGAGGAAGAATGTGAGAATTCCCCAGGGAGACGCAAGGGAATACCGTAGACTAGCTCAGCAAAAGAGCTGCAGATATCAGCCTTCAGGGCTGAGAGAATGCCCAAGAGGACGAGGGGAAGGTGGTCGGACCAGTGTTCCCTTGGCTGATTAGTAAGGGCAGCCATCAGTTCCCGATGCAGACGTTCCACCATGCCATTGACCGAATGATGGTAGGCATTCGTATGGAAGTGCGGACGCCCAGAATATTGGCAAGGGCAGTAAACAGGGCCGATCGAAACTGGCGGCCGCGGTCGGTGGTGACGACAGACGGGCAGCCGAAGCGAGAGACCCAGCTGACCATGAAAGCCGAAGCAACGGTCTCGGCCGTAGTGTCTGCAATGTGCGATGCCTCGGGCCAGCGGGTGAAACTGTCCACACACATGAGCAGATAACAGGCCCCGCATGAAAACGGGAGCGGCCCAACAATCTCTGTGAACGTGGGAAAACCGCGCGTCGGGCGCCCGGAAAGGAGAGGCAGGCGTGACTGTATGCCGGTGAACTTTTACGCGCTGGCAGCGAAGACAGGTTCGTGCCCAGTGGCGAACGTCGGCGTTGATGCTTGGCCAAAGGAAACGAGATGTGAGCAGCTTCTGCGTAGCACGAATTCCACGGTGGGTCAGGCGGTGCAGTTTTTCAAAAATGGTGCGACGGAAAGCCAAAGGTACGTAGGAGCGCGAGACGCCAGTGGATGTCTCGCTCGTAATGAACTGGGAGGAAAACGGCAATGGACTTCGGCGAAGGACAGGGACGTGGATGAGGAGCGAAGACGTTGCAGATATGGGTCATTGCGCTGTGCAGCCACTAGCTCTTTCATGTCGACTGGTGATTAGGACGCCATGGCACTAACACAGAAAAGCGCATCAGCAGTAGCAGTCTCCGGGCCATGGACGTGACGGAGATCCACTGTAAACTCAGAGATAAAACACAGTTGGCTGATTTCACGTTCGGTGTAGGTGCTGTGGTTTCTTTGGAAGGCAAACGTCAAGGACTTGTGTTCCGTGATGACGTGAAAGTCCCGGCCCTCCAGGAAGTGGCGAAAGAGCTTGATGGCGAGGTACACAGCGAGCAATTCTCGACAGAAGGTGCTGTATTTAGTCTCAGGTGGCTGCAGCTTTTGGGAGAAAAACCAAGAGGCTGACAACTAGAGACGTGCTGCTCGTGAACTGCGCCGACGGAAATGCTCCAGGCGTCGCTGACGAGACGCAGTGGAGCACCAGGAACTGGATGTATGAGCAAAGTGGCTTCGGCGAGTGCCTTCTTGGCAGCAGCAAATGCAGCGCCAGCGTTCTCAGTCCACTCAAGTTGCACAGCAGAATCTGTTTTTTCGTAGTCAAAAGATAGGTCAGAGGCTTCAGGAAAGAAGCGCACTTCGGGAGAAAACAACGATGAAAGTCCAGGAGGCCCAAGAATTTTCTGAGATTTTTTAGTGAGGTGGAGGCGAGAAAATCTTGAATGGCTTTGATTTTGCTGTCGAGAGGCCGAATGTCGTGTGGAGTGACAAGATGACCGAGGGACTCTATTGTAGCTACGCCAAAGAGGCACTTGTTTGTGTTGATGACGAGCCCAGTCCAGTCGGTGGAAGAGGGCGCGCAGATGAGCTTCATGCTCAGAACCGGGTGAACTTACTACGAGATCATCGATGTAAGCGAACACGAAGTCGAGGCCTCACGTAACCTCGTTGATAGCTCGCTGTAAAGTCTGTGCGGCATTGCGCAAGCCAAAAGGCATCCGGACGTACTAAAAAAGGCCGAACGGTGTGGTAATGGCCGTCTTCGGAATATCAGCGAGCAGCACCACAGGAATTTGATGATAAGCCTTCACTAAGTCAATTTTAGAGAAGATCACGCACCCAGCCAGATTTGATGTGAAGTCCTGTATGTGAGCAAGTGGATAGCGGTCTGATAAACTGTGAGCGTTGAGGGCGCAGTAATCTCCGCATGGTCTCCAGTCGCCCGGATCTTTCTTTGCACCATGTGAAGTGGCGATGCCCAGTTGGTGGAGGAAGGGCGTACTATGCTGAGTTCCAGCATGTGCTGGAACTAACGGTGAGCAATAGTGAGGCGTTCTCCCGACAAACGGCGAGGGCGAGTAAACACCGGAAGTCCCGAAGTCATGATGTGGTGAGCGATCGAGTGGTTTACCGGTGACTCTCTGGTATGCGGCTTTGGGAGGATGGGAAAATCAGCCAGAACTTTCGCATGCGGTGAAACAGGGACGAGAGCGCGAAGCCCTGTCGCCGCAGTGGTAGAGAGCACGCCGTTGACGAAGAGGTGTGTACTGAGACGAGTTGAGATGAGTGAGACGTGCTGAGAATAGGTGCGTGCTGAGACGTCGGGTTGCTGTGAGTAGTCCGCAACATGGTCAGCGAGTTCGGCAACCTTGTCCAATGAGATATCACCCGCAGCCGCGAGGATGAGGACCATGCTATGGGGAAGACATTGAATGAACAACTCACGCAGAAGGGAGTCAGGATGAGCAGCGGAGTCTCCGAGGAGCTGGCGCAAACGACGGAGGAGCTGTGAAAGGCGGCTGTCACCAAGCTCTGTAGCGCTGAGAAGCTGCTGGAGC
The DNA here is from genome assembly GCF_052857255.1 of Amblyomma americanum. NCBI lineage: Eukaryota > Metazoa > Arthropoda > Arachnida > Ixodida > Ixodidae > Amblyomma > Amblyomma americanum. The sequence goes on from NC_135498.1 coordinate 73,584,115, forward strand.
TCTGTGCGCTCGGACACTGACTTGCGGTCGATAATAGCCGCCTTCAACGTGTCGAAAGGTCGAGGCGAGTACGGCGAGCTGGTGACGTCCAGTAAGTCCTCAGCGACGTCAGGAGGCAAGGACGACGCGAGGTGAAGGAACTTGGTCTCCTGACTGGTGATACGTCGAAGGTGAAAATGCGCCTCAACCTGCAGGAGCCAGGCGGGGGGGCTATATGGCCGAAATGGCGGCAGGCTGACTGGCTGGAATGTGGCCACCGAAGCACCGAGAGGCTGAGCGTTCTGGGGCGTGTCGTCACTGGCAGGTCCAAACACTGTGGGAAGGTGGCTGACACCTACCACATGGTTTGGGCTTGCCAGCGCAACTCAGCTCTCTCCCCCCGCCCCAACCCTACCAGAGAGGAAGGGGAGGCGACCCTGCTGGCTGTTCGGACCTTCAGGCCCAAAGGCTTTGGTCTAGAGGGCTAAGCTGGCGGCTTCGACCAATGGGGTCCTGGCATAAGGACTCCACTCATTGCGGGGCTCTTTAAATAGCCTCACCTCTTTCATTCAATAAAGGCTTTGCACCTCCACCACCGCCGGTAGGCAGGGCGGAAGAGCCAGCGAAATCCATGTAGGAGGATGGGGTTCCGTATTCGGAGCCGGGTCACCAAATCCTTCGGTGCTAAGGCGAGAGAGAACCAGCTCTGACAGCGTTGAGGTTCGAACTGTTTATCTGCGCTGCGAACTGTTTGTCTATCATCTTCCTTCTCCGGCGCCGCGTGCAATGGCCTGCGAGCCGAGCACTGCGCGAGGGGCGCTACACAAACATTAGAAAAAGTTGTGGTATGGTTTTAACGTTGTCAAAACGAGTAGACGTGCGAAAGCAAGGGACCTTTGCAAAAGTCACCCTCAAAGTCACCCTTCCATTGCCTGCAGCTGGCGCGACGGCCATGTGAACTTACCCGAGCTTCCTCCCATTGGCTGCATCTTGAGCGATGCGCCTCCGAACTAGAGCTCACCCGAGTTACTCCGAGGCTTCACACAAGATTTTTGTTAGAACCGTATTAAATAGTGATTTCGCACTAAATTAAGATCTATAGTGTACTGTAATAAAGAAATACGACTGTCCCTCTAACTCCATTCATATTGTCACGCGTGAATGCGGTGATCACTTAACACAGGAACGCAGGATCCGGCGAACGTCTGCACCACAGCTCAAGATCGCTGACACCTCCGCTTCCTCTTCTTCGAGACGGCGCGTGCTTCAGGTCAGCGCTAAGCGAAAATGCGGAATGCACTGTGTCACTGGCCCCCGGAAAAAAAAGAGCATCGTCCCGATGCGTAGCCGGTGTGTTGAAAAAAAAAGTTCACCAAGGGGAGTTCACGTGTTATGCGGCCGTAAGTCCAGCTCTAGCGCTACCGCTCGTAGTAGGGCTTGTGGCGGACAACGTGTACCACCTCAGGGTGCTGGGAGTGCCGAGTCTTCTGAAAGCCGTCAGGAACGACCTCATAGATCAGGTCTCCAAGTGGCCTGATGATTTTGTAAGGTCCAAAATACCGGCAGAGGAGCTTTTCGCTAAGTCTGCGTCGGCGAATGGGAAAGCAGACCCACACACGGTCTCCTGATGAGTACCGAGCATCACGGCGTCGGAGGTTATAGTGTTGGGCATCTCGGCATTGTTGGTCAGAATCCTCACCCTGGCCTACTGACGAGCCTCTTCAGCGAGGTGCAGGAAGGTGTGAAGATCCGCATTCGGGTCGATGTCGTCCACATGCGGTAACATGGCGTCTAGCATCGTGGTCACGTGGCGGCCGTAAACGAGACAGAACGGTGGCATGTTTGACGTTTCCTGAACGGCCGTATTGTATGCAAAGGTGACGTATGGGAGCACTTCGTCCCAAGTTTTGTGCTGAACGTCGACATACATGGAGAGCATGTCACCTAGCGTTTTGTTTAAGCGTTCCGTTAAACCGTTCGTCTGAGGGCGGTAGGATGTCGTCCTTCGGTGGTCTGTATGACTGCGGAGTAAAATCTGCTTTAGGAGGTCAGCCATAAAAGATGTACCCCTGTCGGTGATTAGGGTCTCCGGGGCACCGTGACGCAAAACGATCTGATAGATGAAATATTTTGCTACGTCAAGGGCTGTGGCACTTGGCAGAGCTGATGTTTCTGCGTATCAGGTCAGATAGTCAGTTGCCACGATGACCCACTCGTTTCCCGAAGGATGTCATGGCTAGAAGCATCGACACCGCTGGTAGACATCAGCGACGGCGGACGCTCGTACTGTCTGGATCTCATGTCGAGCATCTTTTCCATCGTAGTGGCTTCGGAAACAAATTCGGCGACCGTTTTGGGCGGGCTTCGAGCTAACCCAGCGAAGATCTGCTCCTTGATGCCCGTCATAAGAAAACGCAGCTTCTTCTCTTCGGACATGTTGGGATCAGCCCGGCGGAAGAGCTTCGCCATGTCCTCGGAGTAAACGAGGACGGTCTCGTTTGGTAGTTGGACGCGTGTCTGGAGGAGCAGCTCGGAACGTTCTTTCCTGAGGACGGTGGTAAAAGCCTGCAAAAACTGAGTCTTGAAGGAGCCGCATGTTGTTATTGTGGGTTCTCGGTTCTCAAACCAAATACGAGCTGCACCCTCCAGTGAAAAAAACACGTGCTGCAGCTTCGGGTCGTCAGCCCACCTGTTGTATTAGGCTATGCGCTCGAACTTCTCGAGCCAGTCCTCCGGGTCCTCACCTGGGAAACCTTGAAAGGTGGGTGGTTCGCGTGGCTGCTGCAGCACGACCGACGGCAAAGGGATGGCATCCGGCATACTGACGGGAGTGTTTGTGGGCACTGATGGTCGCGCTGAGGTCAGTTTCCTGGCGGTCGGACGAGACTGCAGAGGCCCGAACTCTGGTTGCAGTCCTTGCAGCCGCCGGCTACTTTGATGGGTGGGCGTAACTTCGACTCTCAAGGTGTCAAGCAGGCTGGAGTCCCGGCTCCTTGGAGGGGTCCTGAGCATGGGGTGCACTACCCAGTAAAGCTCCACCAAAATGTCACGCGTGAATGCGGTGATCACTGAACACAGGAACGCAGGATCCGGCGAACGTCTGCACCACAGCTCAAGAAGGAAGGAAGGAAGGAAGGAAGGAAGGAAGGAAGGAAGGAAGGAAGGAAGGAAGGAAGGAAGGAAGGAAGGAAGGAAGGAAGGAAGGAAGGAAGGAAGGAAGGAAGGAAGGAAGGAAGGAAGGAAGGAAGGAAGGAAGGAAGGAAGGAAGGAAGGAAGGAAGGAAGGAAGGAAGGAAGGAAGGAAGGAAGGCCTCAGACGTTGCTGGCACATACCCACTACGGGGGAGTGGCCAAGACACAGGCGGTTAAAATCGCTGACACCTCCGCTTCCTCTTCTTCGAGACGGCGCGTGCTTCAGGTCAGCGCTAAGCGAAAATGCGGAATGCACTGTGTCAATATTATTGTATTCTGCAGCATAGCCGGGTTGTATTTGGTTGGCATTAATGTTAGCTTTGGGGCTCACATGAGAAAGCAACGACTCAAGGAGCGTTCTGATGTAGTCTATATATCCAAACGCTCCCTGGCGTCCTTGTGCATTAGGAGGTTGTCACCAAGAATTGTGAATCCGTCACTGCATTCCGTACCTAGAAAGCGCATATAAAAAATGCATATCGCGAACATTCGTTATTCTAAGTAACTCGTAAGCGCATACCATGCTTCGATCACAACTGCACCATCAGAAAAGCAACCGCTTTCGTCGACAAGATAGTAACCTTCGTGTGCGTGGCCTGAATGGGAGGCGTTTGTGTAAAACGCAAAGAAAGCCGACGTAGTGTGCCGACGCGAATCCTCCTTTCTAGCAGAAAGGTCCCATGTTTTGTAATATTATTCAGTTCCTCTGATAACTGAGCTGATAATGACTGCACGCGGCACATTGTTGGTAAACATTGTTGGTAAGCTGTAAACAGTTTCTAAAAGACGCGATTTTCTGTCCTTTATATGTTGAATATGCTAAGGAAAACTATTTCTTACACGATAAGCGACAAAATCATTACTTTTGGGTCGTTGCATGCTCAATGGCAATTTTTTCTTCCGTATACCTAAACAGTCTTTGTTTCTTCTGACTGATGCAACTGGCGTCAACGGCAAGACTAGATTTTAAAAACCGACAGGCAGTCGATGGCTGATCCGACAAAAATGTGTAGCTATAGACTTTATTGTCCTATTGTATGACATGATGCATCACACCTATTTCTTTACGACTTTTATCGCACACTTAGCATTTCTTGTACTTCTCTGCACTTCATTTCTTTGCAAATTTTTTTTCTATTCTATGTCTGGCCCCTGTAGCTAAAGACATCGGTTCCAGAGGTCGCTCGAACACAACCACTTCAAGGAAAGAGTGTCGTAACGGGCGTGCGCGCGCTGCTGTGCTATCCCGCTTCTCTCCTCGCCTCATTTTTCTGCTCATCCTCCTCAAGCTTCCATGGTTGGCACCCACCCGGTTGTTTCCTGGGCAATCAACCCCAGCTCGAAAATTCCTCCGGCATTGTCAGAACCTCCTCCGTCCATTGTAGCCGCCACCTGAGCTCTTCCTTTGGCAGACACCTTCCGGCCTCTCTCTCCTCTCCCCTACAAAGGAAAATGGGAGTTTATCTCTGTCCACTCTGATACCTACAAGCTATGACAGGTGGTTCTTGTAAGTAATTGAGAAAAGAAAGGACGCCAGACAGTTTTTACGGGTGTTCCAATGAAATCGCATTAAAAATGTATTATTTCTTGTTATTAAAGGTAAAAGAGTTTTCGGAGGGCCCCGTGACTGCGTTTGCGGCAATGACCTTTGACAAAAAGAAAACTGACGGAGATGCTCTTTTAAGGCAGTGGCTCTAAAAGAAGGGAGTAATTACTCATTAGCAACCATCAAACCGAGGCTCTACGGTTAGAAAGGTGAGGAATTCAGCATTAACGGAAGCTTCGTAGTTGAAAAAAAATATCTCCTTGTTCGTGTATAGATCCTGAGACCACCGTTTGTACGAGCCGGTCGCTCTTCGCAAGACGCCAAATGAGTGCGCTAATGAGCAATTACTCCCTCCTTTCAAATCTTCGCCCAATCGGTGGGTTCCCATAAGCAGACTGCAAAACGGTAGTTATACTGCAAACAGAGGAGGAAGATCAAAAACGCAGACGCAAAGAAGTGGAACATCTTTTTGAGAGGACATAGTAAAAAAATAGCTCAAGTTTAAAATTCTAAAGCCCGTAAGTTGGTTGCCCATGAGTTTACGTAGTCGATGACAAGCCTTAGGTGCTTAAGAACTTGTCTGCAACTCGCGAAAATCGCACACAGACGAGTTGTTTAACCTGTACATGGTTTGACTAACACTCCAATGAGCGTTTTTTTTCATGTTCTTTGTTTACAGCAGGTGGTGCCACTCCTTGTCAAGATTGCCTGTTACGCGAGACGCGACCGGAAAGCCTATATATGGTTGATGATAAAGACCGGCTGCTTTTGCTATGTTCAAAACTTTTATCTTTTTCTTCGGCTCTTAGTCTCGAGCGTTTCGTTTTACTTTTACACTGATCGCTCCCCAGAACACCGGACATTCTTTCCCCGACAGCCGTCGAACGTTCCTGCTGCTATCGTCGCTGCAGAGTTGTTTGGCGTTCGTGGGTACAAACAACTTCAGCATATAAACAGTTTCCCGCCCAAGACATTTCTTGTCTGCATTCGTGTCGTTCTCAACTCGGGACAATCTGTCCTTAAAGGATAGCGGCATGTACAGGCCCGCAACACAGCATCATTTGAAGTGACTGCATGAAATTATTGGTTGCCAGAAAAGCCCGAGTAATATCGAGAGAACACCGATACAAGCAATTACCGATCTGTAGCACAATGGGCAAGGCACCAATATCAATTGAAACCGAAAAAATGAAGGGTTGATTGATGAAAAATACCTTTAAACCTCTAAAGCTTGTGCAGCGATCAATATGACATTGTGCATAGAGTATGCTGCAATTCCACTTTATTCGCTCGCAACAGAACGCCTTAATTTTACCGCAGCGCTGTCGTCACAGGCGGTTATTTTTAAAGCAGCACCATCCGCACCTTACGGTCTCTGAAAGTTTCTTCATTTAATAGTACCAAATCGCACGAGTGCAAACAGACCTCCAGCCTCGTGTGATATAAAAACGCCGCGCAAGAAACAAGAAAACTCGCGAGCTTCAAGGCAACGCGTGATCGAACTTGATTTTAAGCGTCCTCGCCGCGAAAGACCGCGTGGCGACCTTGCCAAGGAAGCGCTGCCCTGGAAAGTGGTTCATTGCCATTCCATTGCGACTACACTCGTCACTCTAGGCCGGCTCCACGGAGCAGTTGCTTTTTACTACGCCATGTTTTCGCATTCTGGCCAGTTGCGGCCTGTCCCTTTCGTATACTAACGCATCTCCCGTTCCTACCCTGATGGGGCACTATCAGCGTCGCCGATGCATACCGATTAGCGGCCTGTCCAGCTGCCCTGCCCCAGGACTCGGCGCTGTTTTCACAGTGGCGCGATATCTTGCGAGGCAGGCTGTGACATGCCGCAAGGACACACCAGGATCCGGCTGGCTGAAAGCAGCAGTGTCTTTTAATACGGTGATTTCGTCACCATCATTTGTCTCCCGGCTTCTGATGATGCCATCGATCGAAGAAGAACGCGCATCGCATACCACATCTAAGTCCCTCAATGAAGGACGGACGCAATCACACAAATTAAGGGTAGTACCGAACGTGATGCAAATGTTATTAGCACTTTCTATAAACTCACACACGTCATTCACTTTCTACATGCTTGTAGAGCAGCTCTTTTTCTATATAACGGTACCACTTAATCTAGGCTCCATCACATGTGATACATTTGGGCGAGCGTCAATTCATCTACGTGCTGGCTGATGATTCATGTCAGTGGCCGCAGTTTATGTTTTCCTACTGCATAGTTTGTATTCAACTTTGGTATTTAGTTTTTAAACTTATTAATCCATCTCTGCTCATTGTTTTTTGTGAGTAGTGTCATTTTCGCAAGGATTCAATAGCCTTCTGTGGACGTAGGACAGTCTGCGTCCTTCCATCGTCAGAAATTCTATCATGGCCCGTTGCTTCTTCTTGCTATTCATTAACTATACACTCTGACAAAAATCCATAATGTACCAGCCAGAAAAAACGACTGTTTTTTTAGAAGTAAACTTACTCCACAAAGACGTAAAATTTTAAGAGGTATGTCAGGTAATAACGACGTTATGTCAACTTTTGCGTCGCTTTCAGCACAAACTTTGTTGTCAGCGCGAAAACGAGAAACAGCGCGCAACGCATTACACGACAGCAAGAAAGCTTTCCGACATGTGCAGCCAATAAAGATGAGAACTGTCCGCAATCGGTGCTAAAGTGGTTGGGCATTTAGAGTTTCACTCGCATAAATAAAGGTTTCCTGATGGCGCTTGTCGCATCTCAGGTCAAGTTCAGAAACCGTGTTGAAGTTCGTCAAAGATAGGACCGTTCACAAAACACCGACAACCAACTTCAGGTTAAGCAGCTTTTCTGTGACCAGTTAGGAGACGACATCAGGCAAGCAATATGGTGGCTAAATATGTCCATGAAAACACTGTGCAAGAAATCACAGCGACAGCCTACAAACAAAGATAATCCAGAGGACACCTCACGACAATTTCCTGTCAAGTGCTCGTCTCTGGCTGCCGTTTCCTTTTTTCTGTAACACTCTTTTCGCTATGCAGCAGGTTCCTAAAGAACCGATACTTCTACAGTGCAGCACTCATCGAATTTGCAGTTTCGTCTTTGAAGCGGAGCCCACCGATACGAAAACCTTGTGATACTGGCGTGAAAACGTAAAAATGAATACGGGATTAATTCATGAGTTCACAATGGTAACGCTGGGTGCCAGTTCGTTGATCATTTTCGCAAACGTATGAAAATAAATAAATAAATAAATAAAGAATTACTCTGCTTAACGACCGACGAGGCACACCGATGCAGCCGGTGCGGATGGTAAACCATAAAACAGGTGACTGCAATTAACAGTTTTGCATTATACAAGTTCAACTTTGGGATTTCATTATGTGCTACCGTCCCTTCTGTGAAGTGTTGTTCAGGAAAGGTATGTCGAACAACTTGAAACTGAATCTGAAAAGCCATATTTTGGACAATATGCAAAAAAAAAAGTCAGCGTGGTTCTTTAACCGCAAATGCGGTCGGAAGGTGGTGAGGGCACCCGGCCCCATCTATCTTTCTTATGAGACCACACCAATTATCGCATGAGCCACAATCAGCCTGATCTTACAGCCTGTACCTCGAAATGAATAAAAAGAATAGAGACGTCCTGCTGTAGGGACTCGCACTCTTGCGAACTGATTGAACGCCGAGCAACGCAGACTAAACGAAGCCGTAGCGTATTGATATGTCAATCATCCAACGTTTGTAGTATTGTGCGTGCAGAAAATGACATTATGGTAGGAGATCCTCTAGGGAAGGCATTATTCAGAGATTAAAATCCAAGCGTCTTCATGAGGGATGTCTTTGAGGTCTTAGGGACCGTTGTTTGAAGTCTGCATATGTTTTGATCGCGCAAGCAAACAGGGTTGCTGGAAAGGAAATACAGGACAAGGCGCGGTCCTGCCTCTATTTTCTAGCATTCCGTATGCTACTCAGCAAGGTCAAAAATACCCGTTCACGTTCGAGTCACTAACTAGGCCGCCGGACTGTATTAATTCCGTTCGTTGGCAACTTATTACTGAACTTGACCAATGGGACTCTCTTTTCGGCAGGAATGGGTCTCTACTGCCAGAAGTAGCTGCTACGCCAGAAACTGCAATATCGGCATCAACATCATTTGTGCTACAAGCACTAATCTTTCGCATACGAAAGCAGGAATTGCATCATCGGAGTCACTTTAATCGATAGTCATGCTCCAAGGCCGTCTCAGCGGCATTTTAAATTTACACATCGGTATACATTCTTTCGGGGCTGAAGGAGGCCTTCATGCTGAGTTATTTCTTCCTCAGAATATGTTAAAAGCACAGCCGTACATTCGTGGAGTTTACCTTGCAGCACGAAAATTTCGAATGTTTCGCAGGACGACTGTGTGTACGCTTCAGATGCGGAAAGCAAGCTCGCAAGAATATCAACACAACTTAAATTGAGATACATATTTTGCCTAAACCAAATAAGATAGCAGGTCTTTGCTAATGTCTGCACACTCGCCGTGATAAGCAGAAAGCGGGCATGTACAGGGTCGAACATGACAGCTGGAGGCTTAAACCGAGTTTCACTGACATGAACGCAGCAACCTCTTTCAAGCAACGTTAGGTACGTTGGTTCAGTAATATTTTGTTCTTATGCCTTGTTTCTGCGAAAATTTGTCTAATGATGCTTGCGTGCACACCTAACGAAACTTTGTGAACCTATAAAAAATATTTTCGCATTCAAATTAACGTTCTATTTATCGAAGCTTAAATTTGAGCAAGTAAGTACGTATTCTTTGTGCGTGGACGACGCAAACAAAGAGAGTACGTAGACTGTACTTTTATGTGTTTCCGTGTACTTTATTCCTTTGTTTGCGCTGTGGACGTACAATGAGCACGTTCCTCTTTGTTTGGTGCATCCTTGTTAAAAAGAAAAGAAGAGGTCATTGCACGAGTAAACATCTTTCTGACGAACAAATCTGGCCTCGAAAAAATAACGCACTGCCTCAAGCTTAGTATAATGACAGCTGTGTAAGTGAATTGACATTCACGCTTTCTTTGCTTAGGGCATAATAATATTCTGATGTTTTCGATAAGGTTTCACTATTCATTTCTTGTTTTGTGATGGCGATTGCCAATACTCTAAATTTAAAATAAAAGTATGCATCGGTTGAAAAAGGATGAACTGAAGGGAGAAGCAAATTATATGACAAAGGAGACAACGTACAATGGTACAAAAGATGTTATTTCCCGTTGCATACCATTTACAATTTTTATAACGCTGATAGTTCGGATGAAAAGCATTATATATGCACACAGAAAATGGAACCTTAAAGCAGATTTAGCGCTTTTCCATGAAGTTTAAAATGAATAAGCAAGTATTTGGCGTTACAAAAAATCGTATCGTCTGTGATATATGCGGAAGTGCATATGCATCTGTTCCGATGTGTTCTTTTCATTCGCGTGTGACAGCCGGCGATGCACGTTTTTTCTTGGTTACAAAATGGTTGATTAAAAGTTCGCAGTAAAACATCCGGCCTCCATCCTTCTCTTGGTGACCTTGAATGGTGAGAACCTTTGTTTGCAAGCTCTTTTTTCGACCTGCCCTGGAGAATGTCCCGCATACGAGGCATGTTCAAACCTTTCGACAACCCCTAGCTGGGGTCTAGGCAGTACTTCTTAAACCACACCAAGACTTTCAATTCTATGAATTTTTGATGCCACTGAAATAGCGGAAATATTTTTCGGGCACAAAAGCGATAAGCGATTGAATTTGAACAAGAAAAGCCAAAATTTATATATTCTAGAAACTAGAACTGTGCAGAGATAAGCTAGAGATAGGCTATTGAATTTGAACAAGAAAAGCCAAACTTTATATATTCTAGCAACTAGAGCTGTGCACGAAGAGATAGAGAAATAAATCCACCTGGCGGAACTACAGGCCATCAGGCCGAAAACCTAAAATAACTGAACTACACAAAATGGAAACGAAAACAAAGGAAAGGAATCGAAATTAAGCAGACAATGCCCAGTGGGCCATCCTGAAGATCGGCAGGAGATGTAAAGAGAGCAAGATAAGAGAAGCAGTTCACCTCGTTAACCAGACTAATTAACACGACAAATTAACCTATTAATGAAAATGTTTCACAAATTTTGTAACTTGATCATTTGTTTGTGCAAGTCTGCTTTTTTTCTGCATAACTCAAATCACTGCGTGTCGTCTGTGTAGCTGTATCGTATGTTCAAACGTTGCTAAAAAAAAGACCATTATAGGACAGTCCTGCGAATTCGGATCATTCTGCATGTGCTAGTCAATCTACGTGCGTTCATTAAAACATAGTTCACTCTGTCTCCTAACAACGGCAGCAGTGTATTGTTGAGGCAAAGTTACCGAGCAGTCATTAAAGCCGAGCAAGCGGTTCAAGGAAAAGGTTCAACGTTAAAATCTTGTTGACGTTGCGTTTCACTTTAGCTTCGCGTCTCTTACTCGCAGTTTAACATTCCATTTTTCTTGGCGCTTCCAACAACCTAAAATAAACTTGCTCATGGCTCCTAACACTATGCAAAACGAATAGCCCATCCTCCATCTACATAGACTGACAGCAGGAAAGAAAATGTATTGCTTGTTATCAATGCTGATTTCCCTCGTTTGGGGCTTGATAGCAGACTTCGCGTATAGGCCGAAGACGTTATGATGCAAGTACACAAACTCTCAGCGCATGTTCTTCACCTGAATAATTTCTTGGTTTACTAAGCTCCCTTAAACAGTATTTCCACTGACGTACGCAAAGCCTGACCAATTTCTTGCACTTTCTAATCTTCATAATGCTTTAAAGTGAAGTAAAAATGTTGAGAGATAAGGTGGCTTCCCGTGGAGCTGAGTTAATCTTAATGATTTCTCAGCGAAATAGGCACAAGCGTGCTATATCTTCTCTAAAAATGGACATCAGCCAATATCATCACTTTATTCCGTAACCCCAAGTTTTGTGTTTTTTTTTATAATGAAGAACTTGGATCTAAACACAGAAGAGGTCTCACGCCACCACCTCGTGTTCGTGCCATGGCCTTCCATACACAATCATTTTTCTTTGCACGCCCATTGTGAACTTTGCTTTTCTTTACGGTTTTCTTCCTCACACCTTTCAACTGAGTTCTCGTCGCACACTTAGACTTACGCGTCCTGCTGCGTTGATGCCTCCTGACCCCTGTTTCGCAATGCGCAGTAGAGCACGTCTCATGCCTCTCCATTTTTCCACGATCTGTCCTCCTCTCACCAGCGTCCTCGTCAAGGTTAAGGCGCGGTGCTCCATTGCAGTTCGAAGCGCGTACGGCTTCTCATCATGCAGCCGCTGCGGCAGTTTGCGGAGACGCGCGGAATAACAAAATCACAGAAAATTTTACCGTTTCGTTATTTTGTTCAAGGTTGCTTGCGGCAGCCCACGTGTACACAGTATGAAGAAGCAGATTTTGCTATAAAAGGGCCCCCGAACCGAGCTCAGTCAGCAGCAGCTCAAAGCCACCATGGTAAGGAGCAATTCTTGGTATTCTTATAAGAAAGATACTCTAAATGATTCAGATAGTGAGCTCGGCCTGAATATCCCCTGTCGCGTTTTACATGAAAATTCGGTACGCTTCACGCTTTAGCCACACGCTCATTGCTTTGAGCAGGAGTGTATATAACATGAGGTATATCATTGCTGACGCTTTTGAATTAGCATGTTTCTCCGGCATTTTGCGTAGCAACAGGGCGAACAGAAAGCACATGTGAGGATCCCTGCTCCTGCTGGGCCAAAAGACGCGTAAATAGAGCTAGCTCTTTGTACCACAGCCAGATGTTAGGTACCTTCAAGGGACCCACAACTGCACACGTCGTACGAGGCAGATCGTCAGCATTCATGGCAGGCCACCTGTGGTTTGTTTCGTCTGCAATTGTTGCTGAAATTATTGTCAAATTTTATTACGAAGTTTCTCATGTCCACAGAACCACAGTTATTTACTTCATACGTGTAATTTTAAGCATATAATTGTCTTTATGCTTAAAAACCACTCATCATTTATACTCTACTACAGCATGAACCCACTAAGATTTGCTGTAAATTAGCACTTTTCGCACATTAAAATGAGACCAATTTTTTTCTCCAGATCCGTGCTTGCGTCCTCCTGGCTCTTGCCACCAGCGCTCTCGCTGGCTACACCGGATACGGCCTCGGCTACGGCCTTGGCTACGGTGGCTTCGGCTACGGAGGCCTCGGCTACGGAGGCCTCGGCTACGGAGGCCTCGGCTATGGCCTCGGCTACGGCCTTGGCTACGCTGGCTACGCTCCATCTGTGGCCACCGTTGCCCATGCCCCAGCTGTCACCACTGTCGCCCACGCTGCCCCAGCCGTCGCCGCTTACCACGCTGCCCCAGCTGTGACCACCGTCGCCCACGCTGCCCCAGCTGTGGCTAGCTACGCCGTCGCCCCAGCTGTGACTCGCGTTGCCGCCTACCACGCCGCCCCAGCTGTCGCCACCTACGCTGCTGCTCCAGTTGTTGCCGCTGCTCCAGCCGTGACCAAGGTTGCCACCACCTACGCTGCTCCAGCTGTGACCACTGTCGCCCACGCTGCCCCAGCTGTCGCCACCTACGCTGCTGCTCCAGCTGTCGCCACCGTCGCTCACGCTGCTCCAGTCGCCACCTACGCCGCTGCCCCAGTCGCCACCTACGCTGCTGCCCCAGCTGTTGCCACCACCACCGTCCACCACGCCCCAGCTGTGGCCACCGTTGCCCACGCTGCCCCAGCTGTCGCTGCCTATCACGCCGCCCCAGTCTACGGCTACGGTGTTGGCACTCTCGGCTACGGTGTCGGCCACTACGGTTTCGGCCACGGTCTCCTCGGCTACGGCCTGAACTACGGCTATGGCCTCGGCTCTCCATTCCACTACGGCGCTCTTCTCCGCAAGAAGAAGTGTGAGTAATCTTCGTTATTACGATTTGTATTCAAAGTCCGCACCGGAAAGGCCGTTAACACAGTTAGAAAAGCGGAAACTTACACTTCTATAACATGAAATGCTAATTTAATTTCTCTAGTTCGTGCAAATTTGCTGTGGTGGCATCTTTATTTAACCCTAAAGATCTCATCAGCTAAAAAGGAAATTTTTTGCCTCGTGCTTTTATGTAGGTGAAATAATTTACCTAGATTATTATACGTAAATGATAAACGTTTGCGAAAGAATTTACATGACTGCTCGCGCACTTATATGGCGTCTGTGTGTGATAGGTCTAACTGTTGTTTTCATGTTTCTTCTCTTTTCCAGAAACTGTCCAAGCGTAACTTATTTGAACCCCCACAAGACAAGTCCTAGTAACGCATTCCTTTTAGGCCTTAGCCTCAAGGATGGCACCGATGAGGAAATAAAATCAATATTTACGGCACTAAATCCCTGTGTCCATGTTTTTATGCGAACTGACACTCTATTCTCATACCAAATTTGTAACATGTTTTTAAAATTTTGCCACCCGCACTGATTCATCTCGCCATGCTCCTCTCAGGCGTGCAATAAAATGATGCAAATATCTGTGGAGTATTTGACTCATAGGAGAAAACATTTTATTATTTATATTTGGCTCTTCACAATACAGATAAATGAATTTAGTGATTAAATAATTTTATTATTTAGCGTTTGGCCCCCATTACGCAGGTCTGTTGCCAGCGATCTCGACAGTATTTGCGCCATGCCTTCCACACCAGTGTTAATCCGCCTTACGACAAGAGTCGTCGCTAAGCCTTTGGCGATTGTATACGTTCCACTGTAATAGTCACCTAGCAGTTTTATGTTGAGTTTCTTTTGCCGAAAGAGACTTCGGAAGAAGTCTGTATTATTCTAATCGCTACTACAAACGCCGGTGCCCACACCTTGAGGTGCCTGTAGAACCTTCGCATGAAGGCCGCCGCTGTTAGTGGCACAGCTGCACGAGTACCCGTAGGAAGCAGGGCCGATCTTAGATGCCTGCATGCTTGGAGACATTTTTATTCAAATATATAGTTTGTATCCCAAGGAGTCAGTTTGGCTAAGTTTCTGTGACATAGCTATGGGTAAACAGCACGAATGGAAGACAACATAAAGCAAGCGGCAAAGAGTAGCGCCGCTGCAGTGTCCTGTCATGCTCTTGTGCCATCTACCTTCTGTGCTGTGTACTTATCGGTGTAGTTAATATTATGCGATCGTTGATAATAAACAACTATTAGCAGCACGGCATTTGGGGAGCGAGAGAAAAGGCCCTGTGAGGAAATAAATCGCGAAAGCAGCGGAGTGTGTGAAGGCGCTCCCTGAGCGGTAATCAGCACCTCGGATTCCTGCTCATTTTTCTGCGTGGTGTTCCGAAAAGCGATGCTCCCAACCCGCATGCTATTGATCACATATGTTCACCTCATACTATTCATTCATCTATCCTCGCTGGTAAAGCCTTTGAAGACCAAAGACCACGTGATGGGTCCGCAATTATGACTGGCGAGAGCAGCCGCGTTTCCCTACTGAACATGAAGCTTTGTTTCTCTTCATCACCTTTGCTGTGGGAAGAACTAGAGGAGGCTTGCAAGTTGGGCTACTTTTCTGACGCTCATGTTTGATAGAAAACAAACTAAAATCGAAAATTGGTTTCGGAGGAAAGGAAATGGCGCAATATCTGTCTTAAATCTCAGCGGACACCTGAACCACGGCGTAAGGAATGTGATAAAGGAGGGTGTTAGAAGAAAGGAAGAACGACATGCCGTAGTGGAGGGCTCCGAGATAATTTCGACCCCCTGGGAGCTTTTAACGTGCACGGACGACGCATAGCACACGCGCGCTTTTGCGTTTCGGCTCCATGGAAAAGCGACTAGAATACAAACAAGAAGAAAAACAAGGAAGGATGAAGAAAGAGTACAAAACACAGTGTATATGTTTCGCAATTTTTTCGTCTTTCGTTGCTTTTGCGTTGGATGTATTTTGTCAAACAGAAAGAACTAGGTATAAATGGTAATCAGAACACCTCTGTAACCTCTCGCTTCTCGTGATATTGTACCGCTTAATACTTAGCGAGAAAAAATGGATAGCCTCATTGCGAGCCTAAAAACGTAAAGTGGAATGGCAGGCTAATGCTAGATATTAGCAAAACACATAAAGTATGGAATTCACGAAAATGAGCAAATTTTTGCTATATTCAGCAAGGTAGTGAAAACTGTTAAAAATTCACTTTATCTTGGCGCACAGTTACCGTAGAAGTGGATATCGCGAAAAAAGTTACCGAGACAGGAAGAGCGGGTTGAAGCGTGTTTCAAAGGCAGGCTAAAATTGCGAACATTCGATTCAGGTTGGTCACACCGTGAAATAGAGAGTATGGAACACAAGAATCAGGGCCTTGTAATGAACATTCGTTCGCTAATACGCCTCAAAAGCAAAGTGTATCTACCAGCAGCCCCGATTGCTGATGCCATTCGAAAGTGGACGGGAGGCAAGGGCTTCACAAAATGCATGATATCCACACACGTAACATTCTTGAGGCCAGCAAAAAGAGTAAAAAAACAAATGAGGGAGCACTACTTTAGTATGCTGTCAGCGCTGTTGGCGGGAAAAAAATACTTACCTTGGGAAGTGATTAAAACAAGAACCCAACCTCCCTGAATGAGGCCGCACCACGTGTTATTTTGCTGTGAGAGAGCATTATGTGCGTATTCTGGAGCAGCAGCGCTGTTGTTGTGTTAGTAGGTCGCTGAATTTATTACTACTACAGTATTTCCAGCTCAGTTTATTCCGAACGCCAAAATATTTTATCTGATTGCCATTCAATTTAATCTAGGTGCCACAGAAATTAATCGAAGGCCCAAAGCATTTAATCCAAACGCCGGCGAATTTAATCCTCAAGCATTTTTACACTGGACCGCTCAAACTTAAAACGCTGTCAACAAATCACAGGCGCGTTATCGACGAGTTGTAGTTGTTACTGACGAAGCAATAAATGCCCAATGAGCAAGTAATAAAAACAACTTTTTGTAATCGTAACAAATAAGGGCCTGGTATTCATACCACCCACCACATCAACCGAAGTACAGTGTGAGCGCGAAGAATATTGCAGATATGCATCGGCGGTGTCCTGCAACTCTCTTCATCATGTCATACCTTTGTTATCCCGATAAGGTTTATGGTTTATGGGGCTTGAACGTCCCAAAGCGACTCAGGCTATGAGAGACGCCGTAGTGAAGGGCTCCGGAAATTTCTACCGCCTGGGGTTCTTTTACGAGCACTGACATCGCACAGCACACGGGCCTCTAGAATTTCGCCTCCATCGAAATTCCACCGCCGTGGCCGGGATCGAATCTGCGTTATTATCCTGATAAAATGAGCGACTCACACTAAGGTGATGACTAAAATAAACTCCCTGTGATCAGCCGATACTCCACTCACATGACTTCGCATCACTTGCAACCTGACGTTCCACATTCTCAACCAAAGTCATGAGGAATATGGAAGGAAACGTTATGTCGAATGCAATTACGCTATCACTTCGACACGCCTTTAGCTAGCACATTCAGTATGTTCCTACATGACACTAATAAACTGCTCAAAGATGTGCAATTCTTGCCGCCTTATAATGTCACGTGATTTTCAGCAAAGGGGGAGTCACTTTCGCCACCCAACAACATTGGTATCGGATTTCCCTGGACAATACGGCTATCCTTTGCACACAGCTATTTCGTTGATTCCACTCTCCGGTCTCACGCGACTTGCAGTATCATGCATCATATCAAGTCACTATTGCAACGATATCTCTATCGCTAACACTATCGCTCTATTGCTATCGCTGCGTCATTACAAGTTTTGACGTCACAAGGAGCGACTTTCATCATGACGGGACGTTATGGCAACCCTGCAGTGATGAGTGTCAAACTAATCTGTTTTCCCTGTGTAATAAGGCTGTCGTGACGATCATACGTGTTAGCCAAGTCATCATTCGCCGTCATGTCACTTGCAGTATAATGAATGAAGACATGTCGCTTTCGCAACCTATGATGATGGGTGTGAAACGAATAGGTTTTTCGTCCGGAATAAGGCTGTCATGAAGAAAATACATTTTCCCAGAATCATCATCGCTGGTCACGAGACTTGGACGATCGTGAATCATGACAGGTCACTTTGGCAACCCTATGAATTTGTGTGTCAAACGATTAGGTTTTCCTAGTGCAATAAGGCTGCCGTGAAGATGATGATTCATTTTAGCCAAGTCATAATCCGTGGTCACGTGACTTGGAGGATCGTGAATCACGACACGTCACTATGACAGCCCTATATGATGTTGGGTATCAAGCCAATCGCTCTTCCTAGCGTAATAAGGCTGTCGTGAAGATGATACATTTTCCTTGAGTCATCATCCGCAGTCACGTGCTTGCGTCACTTTGGCAACCCTATAAATTTGAGTATCGAACCAATCAGTTTTACGTGTGGAATATGTCTATCTTGAAGACTACATTTTCACCCGAGTCAGCATGTCGTGTCACGTGACTTGGAGTATCGTGCATCACGACACGTCCCTTTGGCAACCCTATGAAGTTGTGTGTCAAACGAATAGGTTTTCCTAGTTTAATAAGGCTGTCGTGAAGAAGATACATTTTCGCGAGTCAGCCTCCGGGGTCACGTGACTTGCAGTATCATGCATCACCGGCTTTCCATCCCCAGTGCCGTCGGGTACCCACTGGTGATACAATTGGTACAACCTTTGCCCTGGCCTGGTGCTCGGATAGTAAGGGGTGAAATGCTTGGAAAATGCGTCTTTGATCCCATCCTGAGTAATCGAAAAATACCTTGTGTTATGGCGCTCTTTAGCCATAGACGCCCATGCGTAATAAAAATTCATAATCGTCAGTATCATGCATGACGAAAAGTCTCTTTGGCAACCTTTTGATGTTGGGCGCTGTGGGTACAAAATGAATGAAATGACTTAATCAAACGAATCAGTTTTACGTGCAGAATAAGACTATTGCTACGTCTGAACACTTTCGCTTCGGCATTACCAGCTGGGACGTCACATGAAACGACTTTGATCCTGACGGGGCATTATTACGACCTTGCAGTGGTGGGCATTAGACGATTCGGTTTTCCCAGTCTAATAAGGTTGTCGTGAAGATTATACATTTTCGCCGAGTCTTCATCCGGGGTCACGTGACTTGCAGTATCATGCATCACGATACGTTACTTTGGCAACCCTATCATCTTAGGTGCGAAAAGAATCTGGTTTTCGTGAGGAGTAATGCTATCGCTGGGTCCAAGCACTTTCGCAGCGTTTTTACGAGTATTCAGGTGACATGAAGCAACTTTTTATGATATGTATATTAGTGACAATATAGAGATTGTTGTGAAATGAATCGTTTTTTTTCCAGAGTAATAAGGCTGTCGTAGGGACGATGCGTTTTTGCAGTGTTGCAGACCCAAGTGACATGTAGTATCGTGCGCCATAACACGTCACTTTTGAAATCCTGGTATGCTTGTTATGGAATTAATCTGTTTTCAGAGAGTAAATAAACTGTTGATTGGTCTGCACCACAGCATTTTTGTGGAGGCAACACAAATTTGCTCCACAATAGGTATTGCTAGTTTGGCGCAGAGTGGATGATTTGAATGACTTACACACAGAATAATCAAGAATACTTCGCCGCCAAATCAGCGTCAGTGTGAAGTGTTAGCCTTTCAGGGATTTTCAGGAGTTCCATACCTTTTTGTAAACCTTGTATATATTCATGTCCATGTGAACTTGATGAAAATACATGCGCTCCGAAACTGGGTAAATTTATTCATGGGAGAGAAGGCTAGACTTTTTCGTTAGCCGCGAGAGTCAAACTACTCAGATGCGAAGGGTGATTTAATTGCAGTTCATAGTGGACGTGTGTGGGTCACCTTGCATTGCGAGTTCCATGTCACATGTCATCACAATCCAGCGCGGGAGACAGGAAGGAGAAGTTGTGCCTGTCGTATGCAGCGCACGCAGAAGGAGTAATTTGCTGCAAGGATCCTTCCGCGGCCCTGGCCAGCTTTGCGCGCCTATGGGCTTTCTTTGTGAGATTCACTGGATTTGTCAGCAAATCGTGTTCATGCTCACGGAGGAAGCCTTTTACGGAGGATTTGAATTTTGAAAAACATTCTTTTGTAGGATTGAAAAACGGACAGTATGGAGGAAGGTGCCTCACAGAGTGGTTTTCCGCAGAGGGGATTGCACTTTCGCAGCGGCTGTGCGCTGGCGCGTTGTGGAATATGAACACTGCCTGTGTATCGGGGTCCTGTTCGCGTACCTTTCGCAAAGCCTCAGCAAGGAAGTCGTTGTATGTGGCCCAGTGAACTTTGTGCACTATGCTGTAGTGGAGCAGTCCTTCTGAAGATATGCAAACCAAGATATTCAGGTTTGCGCCTTTCGTGCTTGGCACGCGTCGCACAGCTGGCATGCCCCGCTGGGCTCTCGCAAAGCTTAGTGAACACCAAACATTGTAGTTCGTTTCACTGCGCGTAATTTCTGCGGTCGCGCTACACGTCAAGGCGGTTTCTTTCAACTGGCCTTGGCGTTGCAAGTTTCAGTGCGTAGCCGTGCCCGTCGAGAAGGCGATCAACAGTAGACTTGCTGATCTGAAACTCCGGGAACCTCTCAATCAGGGCGTTTCTAATCTCATCCAGTGTCGAAGCAGAATTGCTGTCAACAATGTCGCACAAAGCCTTCTTCACAGTCTGGCCGAAATTTTGGTTTCAGCCACCGCGTTTCTTTGCCTCTTTTCTATCAGTCACTGCTATCGACCGGACAGTCTTGATATTTATATCAAGTGCGGCAACGAGCTAGTTGAGGTCGCCACCGCGCCTCGACACATCGACGATCCTTGCCCGGTCTGCTGCGAACACCGGCCGGAAGTTTTTCTTCTGCTCGCCAGGCAGTTTTCTAGGTCGTCCTCGTTTCTTCAAGCTCACCATCTCAGTCGATTGTGGAGTGTGCCCTGTACCGTCAAGCCAACAGTTGGCTTGAAGCTTCACAAGAAGACTGCAACAACGGACCACACAAATTGCGCTGCCAGCGGCACTTCTGTTCGTCTGCTTACCCGGGCACACGAGAGCATCTGTACACTTCTGCTTTAAAAGGTCCCTTAGGTTGCGAAAGTGACGTGTCTTAATTCATGATACTGCAAGTCACATGACGCCGAATGATGACTTGGCTAACAAGTATCATCATCAGGAAAGACCTATTACGCAAGGAAAACCGATGGCTTGACACCCATTACTGCAGGGTTGCCATAACGTCCCGTCATGATGAAAGTCGCTGCTTGTGACGGCACAACTTGTAATGGCGCAGCGATAGCGATAGAGCGATAGAGATAGCGATAGCAATAAAATTTCAATAGAGACTTGATGTGATGCATGATACTGCAAGTCACGTGAGACCGGAGTGTGGACTCAACGAAATAGCTGTGTGCAAAGGATAGCCGTATTGTCCAGGGAAATCCGATACCGATGTTTTTGGGTGGCGAAAGTGCCTCCACTTTACTGAAAGTCACGTGACATTTTAAGGCGGAAACAATTGCACATCTTTGTGCAGTTTATTAGTGTCATATAGGAATACACTCTATATGCTAGCTAAAGGTGTGTCGAAGTGATAGCGTCATTACATTCGACATAGCGCTTCGTTCAGTACCCCTCATGACTGGTTGACAATGTGGGACGACAGGTTGCAAGTGATGCGAAGTCATGTGAGCGGACTATCGGCTGATCACAGAGAGTGTATCTTAGTCATAACATTAGTGTGAGTCGCTCATCTTATCAGGATAATAAAGGTGTGACATGATGAAGCGAGTTGCAGGACACCGCCGATGCATATCTGCAATATGCTTCGCGCTGACCCTGTACTTCGGTTGATGTGGTGGGTGGTATAAATACCCGGACCTTATTTTTTATGATTACAAAAAGTTGTTTTCATTACTTGCTCATTAGGCATCTAATGCTTCGTCAGTGATAACTCATCGATAACGCGTCTGGGATTTGTAGACCGCGTTTTACGTTTGAGTGGTCCAGTGCGAGTATGCATGAGGATTAAATTCGCTGGCGTTTGTATTAAATGCTTTGGGGCTTTCATTAATTTCTGTGGCTACTGGGTTAAATTGAATGGCACCCAGATTAAACCAGATTAAATATTCTGGCGTTTGGATTAAATTGAGCGGGAAATGCTGTAGTAGTAATACATTCACCGACCTACTAACAAAACAACTGCGCTGCTCCTCCACAATGCGCACATAACGCTTTCACCGCAAAATGACACGTGGTGCGGCCTCATTCAGAGAGGAAGGATTTTTGTTTCAGCTACTTCCCAAGGCAAGTATTTTTTTTGCGTCAACAACGATGACCGCGTGGTAAACTAGCGCTCCTTCATTTGTTTTTATTTTACTCTTTTCGCTGGCCTCATGAACGTCACGTGTGTGGATTCCATGCATTTTGTGCAGCCCCTGGCCCCAGTTCACTTTCAAATGGTATCAGCAATCCCGGCTGCCAGTAGATATACTTTGCTTTTGAAGCGTGTTAGCGAACAGATGTTCATTTCAAGGCCCTGATTCTTTTTTTTTTTGAAGCTATGTTTATTGCCTCAGGGCATAAAAACTATGAAGTGAGAGACGAGTAAGATGCTTAAATAAATGAAACAAGGTGGGCTGGTTTGATGAAATCACGAAGTGAACGATGATATGGACCCTGTGGCCAGGCGATATAGCAATCCAGGTTGTCCGGTGAGAGTCCCACTGCCGCCATGTGCCGAATTCTCGTCGGCTTCAGCGCCGGGCAGTCCCACAACAGGTGGTGGATATCCACCTCGCAGTCTCTGTTCTTGCAGACTGGACATCCGGGGCGGGGATATAAATCTTTGAAATGCGGCCACTTGCGTGTCATAGCTGGAGTTAGGGCAACCCTGACCCTTATCCTCCGAAGTGCAATATCCTCTGCACGGGTAAGACCACGGGGGAGGTTTGCCGCACACGGAACGATTAGAGCACGTGTGCCGTGCCCGAGGTGTTCCTTTCTTGTTAAAAGGATGGTGGTGTCATCCAGAGTGAGGACTCGAGGCAAAGCCGAGGTAGGGGTCGAAAGGCGGGTCGCAGAATCTGCGCGGCTTTGTGCGCTCAGGAGGTCACACGGGACCCACTCAATACGGATTTGCTGCGGGATGCGTGCCGCTAGACGATGGATGTTTTGGAAGATTTCTGGGGTGCGAGAGACTCTGCGTAGTAGGCGTGTGACGTGAAATGCGTCGGTGCGAATGACAATGCGGGCCGTCGGTAGCATGGGAACGGCGGCCACAGAGCAAAGTGCCTCTTGAACCGCAAGCATCTCCGCACAGAAGGAGGAAGGAGGTTCTGAGAGGCGAAACCTTGAAGTTTTGTTCAGAGCAGGCTTGCAAGGACAGTAGACTGCCGTTGTTGTTTCGCAGGCCTCAATGATTGCGTCAGCGTACATAACGATGGAGCCATGCGGCAGATTGGCGTATTGCTCTAATTCGGTCGCGAAACAACGATGCCGCGCGGGTAGATGATGGCCGACGTAGATCAGTTGGCTTGTTGTCGCTTAGCTGCACAAAACGCCAAGGAGTAAGAACTGGCGGGGGCGGCTGTAGAATGGAGTGCGATGAAGCATATGCCCTGAGTGCACACATTGCGTAAGTCCTGACTTTAGGCGGCGAGCATCGCGTCGTTACTGCAACAGCTCATCCAGTGTATTCAGCTGCGCATGTTCTTACAACGCCACGATCGGGGTAATGCGGGAAAGGCAAAAGATGACCCTTATTGCCTCTCGATTAAATGCTTCTAGGCGATCCCGTTGAGCCCTCGTCAAATCCTGGAATTGGCTTTGGTAAACGAGGCGCGGTTGCACAAACGCCCGCACCAACCGTCGAGCAACATGAGAGCGGGCTCCGCCTGTTTTAGGAGCAATGCGTCTAATCAGACCCAACGCCTGAATTGCTTGCTTTTTAGCCCGAGAAAGCCAAGCAGTACCTGTTCCTGACTCGTGTATTGTCAAGCCCAAGATTTTTACGGTCGAACTTCCTTGAATTTGAGCTCCGGAAAGATGGAGACGAATCGGTGTTGCAGCCAGTTTACGGCGCGCCAGCGGTTGGCGACTGACACGAACGCGGTTTTGCTCACTGAAATCTGGAGACCAATTGAAGGAGCAAAAGTCGACGTAATATCTATGGCTGATTGTAGGCCTGCTGCTTGAGTCATCAGGTCGTCGTGAGTGCTCCACAACTTTATATCATCAGCATACAATAATAAATTAATCTCAGAGACATCATGTTAACGCCAAGGAAAGGAGATGAAAGCAGTATTAAATAATGTTGGCGATAACACCGATCCTTGGGGAACGCTACGAAGAAGCACAAATGATCCGACGGCCTCACCACAAAGGCGTACGGCAAAGTGTCGGCCTTCAAGGAAGGATTTAACAAAATTACGCACTGTAACGGGGAAATACAGCATGTCAAGCGATTCCAGGATGGCAGCATGACTGATATTATCGTACGCCTTTTCAACGTCCATGGCCAGTACAGTACGTGCACTGTGGCTGCGAGTTGAGGCCAGAACTGCTGACGCCAAGACAGCCAGTCCATCTTCGGTACCTATGGACGTACGAAAGCCAATTTGGGCGGGATGGTAGAAACCGTGGTGCTCAAGCCACGGCGACAGTCGCGTGGCAAGCATCTTTTCGGTAAGCTTGAATAATGTTGGCGTAAGCGATATAGGCCGCAAATTTCCGAGGTCTTTCGGCGTCTTCCCCGGCTTTGGTATGGCGATCACTATAGCCTATTTCCAGGTTCCTGGTACGAAGCCTTCTATCCATACCTTGTTAATGGTGGCGAGGAGTTGAGGCAGTACAGCGGAACTTAAGTTTTTGTAAACCTCGTACGGAATGGAGTCCGGACCGGGCGCAGTCTTCTAACGGTCCTCGTCTATTGCTGCAAGCAACTCGGGCATTTAAAATGGGCTTGCAATTCTCTCGGCGTCGGCTGTAGATGGGAGCTTATCGACATATGCTGGAATGGCAGCCAAGGGGGCTCCTATGACCCTTGGAGGCAACACATCATACTTGGGGAAAAACTTCCGCGCTGCCTCTCTGGCGAAATCATCCGGAGCTAAATTAGCTGCGAAGCATGCTGTGGCCGCTGCGTCCGGACGACGGGAACCATGTTCCATTGCACAAAACGTTCGCCAGAGAGCAGCTTTCAATGACTTTGTCGAGACCTGTTCACACCACGCATGCCACTGCCGTCACGAGAGATCTCGTTCATATCTGCGATCCTTGGCAGTAAGGTAAATCAGCCTTGTCCGTTCTTGCGCAGAAGTCGGGTCTCGGGAAGCTGCCATCTCCGTTTGTCGGCGAGCAGCCCACAGGTTAAGCAGACCCACAACCGGCGCCGGGCGATTCACGTCCGTCCAAGTGACAGCAGTAGCCTTATTCAGCGCCGTTTGTATGCAGTCCACATATAGTGTAGATGAATGCAGAGAGATATCTTCGACAGTGGGGAGAAGCGTGTCCCAATTGACCACAGAACACCTACGGCGTAATCGGTGGGCCCTTGATGGATGGACACCGATGATGATAGGATGGTGGTCACTATCCCAGCAGTCTGGCTCCAGGTGCCACGATGGAGTCCCGGGTCCTGACCACCACGTAAGGTCCGGAGCATATGTTGGACTGCGAGCATGGCGCACAGTCCGCATTGCTGAATCTGGATGGTTGAGTAAAACTAACAGCGCATCAGCGAATGCGTCCCAAACACGCCTACCACGGGGACTTGAGGTGGGGTACCACCAGTCCGGATGAGGAGCGTTAAAGTCACCACCGACTAAAGCAGGCCACCCTGGGTGCTGTCGTCTTAGAGTTAATAACCACCCCAGATTAATGCGGCGGGTCTTACATAGTATGACACGACCACAAGAGTTGCCTTGGGAAGCTTCACAACCACTGCGACTATCTCCTGATATGAGGCGCACCAGTTTTCCGGAGGGAAGAAAACGTGAGGAAAACGCGCATCAAGGTACACCGCCGCCTTTCCCGGAGGGGCAACAGTGCGCACACGACGGTCGTTCATTGAAGGAGACATGTATCCATCAAAGCCCGGAATGGATGGCAAGGCATTGGTCTCCTGCAGTAGCAGCACCCACACCTGGAGCTTGTTCATGCGAAGTCGAGATTTCAGCTCTCCCAGTTTTGTGGAGAGGCCTCTGCAGTTCCATTGGAGCACACCACAACTACGTGTACTCGCCATTTTCGATTAGGCTTCCAAGCATTGTAATAGAACTGATGTCAGGTTAGATAACTGGTTTACCATAAATCGGAGGAGGGATGTTGTTGAGCTATCGTGCAGTGCAGCAGAAGACCTTGTAGAGTCGGCGAAAAACGCATGAGGGCTGGACGTAGTCGAAGGCGCTGCAGCATTAATTGGCTTGGAGTGGGATTCCACTGGTTGTCTACGGCGAGCAAGCAGTTCACGGCGTTGCCGTAGCTTAGAGACCTCGGTTAAAAGGCATGCGATTTGGTCGTCAACTGCTGCCATGTCCTCATGCAGAGGTTAAAGTATGCTCTGCTTTTGTGTAGCTTAAAGGCGACGGCAATCCTTGCGCACTTTATCCCTGTACGACTGGTGGGCAGGGGCTGCAGGTGGATTGGGCTCAGAAAGCTCCGGCCTGTCGTCTTCATACCAGTGAAGAGCCGAAAACCTGTTGGATGTCTGTATCGGGGCTCTGTTTTCATTAGGAGGAACTTGCTTACGGATCCCACGAAGAACCTTCTCAGTTGCTTTCTGTTTTGTTGGGCAAGTTGGAGAGGTGATCTCGTAGTCGTCAGTATGAGGCTCGGCCACAAGGCACACCGTCTTACAGGGGCGGACTTTATAATAATAATTGGTTTTTTGGGGAAAGGAAATGAGACAGATACTGCGCCATTTCCATTCCCCCAAAAACCAATTATTATTATAAAGTCCACACCTGTAAGACGGTGTGCCTTCTGGCCGAGCCTCATCTTGCGTTGCAAAAGGGCATTATGGGTGCATGTGGCCAGGTCTGAAACAGCTGTAGCAATAGACAGCCCTCGGTTTGTAAGGCCGAGGCCGCAGAATGCAGCCATAGTAGTAAAGCCGTTCTGGGAGAGTTGGTGGGCCCTATAGTGTGGCGATGCACGAGCGCCCCTTTCCCATATACAGCGCTTGGATGACACGGTGGGTTGGACAGTACAACTCACGCAGGAGGATCGCCTGGTCTTCGGCAACGTCGACGTTGTAAACAACACAGCGTTGTAGGTCTGAACCTCCTACTAGGTACACCTGGACCGGCACCGAGAACAGGCTTGTAATCGATATGCACTTGAGCGTTTGCAGACGCTCGACAGCAGCCAAAGTCGGGAGCCACACAGCGATGGTATTAGATATTGCTCTAGACGTGAAGCCACGAAAACCTTTGGTCCCAAGTCACGCGTCGTGGTTCGCCTGAAGAATCCTGTTCGGAATGCTTGTCAGGCTTTTGGCTGCCCGAGCTTTAAAGGCCACTTTATACGATACCGATCCCGATGTCGGCACAGCCACCTGGTTGGCATACGCTGGGCAGGAACGCTTGCCTTGTGAGCTGCAGTTGGCAGAAGACGAATCCCATGCAGTGCCCCCTGATGGGCGCTTTTGAGAATTGCGGGAAGCCGGTGGCACGGATGGAGGTGCTGAAGACAGGTCCATTGGAGAGCTCTCCTCCTCATGCTGCACGGTTGAAGCCCCATCCAGCAGTAGAGGCTGGGCAGCCATTGCCGACTACCACCCTGAGGGCAGATCGCTCACCGGCTGAGGCGCATTTGGAGAAGGCGGAATGCGCGCTGCCGCTGATGGACCGGGAGCAGGGACCGACGCCGACGAAGCCACCTCTGCCAGTGCGTCGCCGGTGGCTCTAGGCCTAGCCTCGGAGCCCAGTCCAGCTGCCGGGATGACCGAAGGACATTTGCTTACTGCCAGATGGTGCATAAGCCTAGGGAACTTCGTCAAATGGTGCGAAGTCAGTTCTTTTGATATAAGGAACGTATTTATGCGGATGGCGAGATTTTTCACTGGAGCGATGTGCAGCCACCTTAGCAGGGACACTTCGTCTTCCTCTTAGGCCATGATTCTCGTGCTCCATAATCTCTATATCATGCTGTGACCAACCTTAATCGAATGTTTGCAATCTTAGCGTACCTACCTTTGAAACACGTTTCAACCCGCTCTTCCTGTCTTGGTAATTGTTTCCGCGATACCCACTTCTGAGGTCACTGTGCGCCCAGATAAGTTAAATTTCTAACATTTTTCACTACCTTGCTGACTATAGCAAAAATTTGCTCGTTTTTGCAAATTTCATAGTTTGTGAGTTTTCCTAATATCTAGCATTAGCCTGCCATTCCACTTTACGTGTTTAGGCTCGCAATGAGGCTCTCCATTTTTTCTCGCTAAGTATTAAGCGGTACAATATCACGAGAAGCGAGAGGTTACTGAGGTGTTCCAATTACCATTTATACCTAGTTCTTTCTGTTTGACAAAATACATCCAACGCAAAAAGCAACGAAAGAAGAAAAAATTGCGAAACATATACACTGTGTTTTGTACTCTTTCTTCATCCTTCCTTGTTTTTCTTCTTGTTTGTATTCTAGTCGCTTTTCCATGGAGCCGAAACGCAAAAGCGCGCGTGTGCTATGCGTCGTCAGTGCACGTTAAAAGCTCCCAGGGGGTCGAAATTATCTCGGAGCCCTCCACTACGGCACGTCGTTCTTCCTTTCTTCTAACTCCCTCCTTTATCACATTCCTTACGCCGCGGTTCAGGTGTCCGCTGAGATTTAAGACAGATACTGCGCCATTTCCTTTCCTCCGAAACCAATTTTCGATTTTAGTTTGTTCTCTATCAAACATGAGCGTCAGAAAAGTAGCCCAACTTGCAAGCCTCCTCTAGTTCTTCCCACAGCAAAGGTGATGAAGAGAAACAAAGCTTCATGTTCAGTAGGGAAACGCGGCTGCTCTCGCCAGTCATAATTGCGGACCCATCACGTGGTCTTTGGTCTTCAAAGGCTTTATCACCGAGGATAGATGAATGAATAGTATGAGGTGAACATATGTGATCAATAGCATGCCGGTTGGGAGCATCGCTTTTCGGAACACCACGCAGAAAAATGAGCAGGAATCCGAGGTGCTGATTATGGCTCAGGGAGCGCCTTCACACACTCCGCTGCTTTCGCGATTTATTGCCTCACAGGGCCTTTTCCCTCGCTCCCCAAATTTGCTTCTAATCGTTGTTTATTATCAACGGTCACATAATATTAACTACACCGATAAGTACACAGCACAGAAGGTACAGGGCACAAGAGCATGGCATGATACTGCTGCGGCGCTCCTTTTGGCCGCTTGCTTAATGTTGTCTTCCATTCGTGCTGTTTACCCATAGCTATGTCACAGAAACTTAGCCAAACAGACACCTTGGGCTAGATACTATATTCATGCAGGCATCTAAGATCGGCCCTGCTTCCTACGGGTACTCGTGCAGCTGCGCCACTAACAGCGGCGGCGTTCATGCGAAGGTGCTAAAGGCACCACAAGGCGTGGGCACCGGCTTTTGTAGTAGCGATTAGAATAATAGACTTCTTCTGAAGTCTCTTTTGGCAAAAAAACACAGCGTAGAACTGCTAGGTGACTATTACAGTGGAACGTATACATTCGCCAAAGGCTTAGCGACGACCGTTGTCGAAAGGCGGATTAAAACTGGTGCTGAAGGCGTGGCACGAATGCTATCGACAGCGATGGCTGCAGACCTCCGTAATGGTGGTCAAACTCTAATATATTAAAATTATTTAGCCCCTAACTTTATTCCTCTGTATCGTAAAGAGCCAAATTTAAATATTAAAATGCTTTCTCTTGTGAGTCAAATACTCCACAGAAATTTACATCATTTTATACACACGCCTGAGAGGAGCATGGCGAGATGAATCAATGTGGGTGGCAGAACTTTAAAAACATTTTACAATGTTCGTATGAGAATAGAGCAGTAGTTCGCATAAAAACATAGACACAGAGATTTAGTGCCGTAAACACTGATTTTATTTCCTCATCAGCGCCATCCTCGAGGCTAACGCCTAAAAGGAATGGGTTGCTAGGACTTGTCTTGTTGTGGTTCAAATAAGTTATGCTTGGACAGTTTCTGGAAAAGGAAAAAAGCAAAAACAACGGTTAGACCTATAACACAGAGACGCCATATAAGTGCGCGAGCAGTCATGTAAATTCTTTCGCAAACCTTGAGCATTTACGTATAGTAATCTCGGCCAATTATTGCACCTACATAAAGGCACGAGGCAGAACATTTCCTTTTTCGATGATGAGATTTTTAAAGTTAAATAAAGATGCCACCACAGCAAAAGTGCACGAACTAGACAAATGAAATTAGCATTTCATGTTATACAAGTGTAAGTTACCGCTTTTCTAACTCTGTTAAGGGCCTTTCCGGCGCTGACTTTGAATATAAAGCATAATAACGAAGAATATACTCACACTTCTTCTTGCGGAGAAGAGCGCCATAGTGGAATGGAGAGCCGAGACCATAGCCGTAGTTCAGGCCGTAGCCGAGGAGACCGTGGCCGAAACCGTAGTGGCCGACACCGTAGCCGAGAGTGCCAACACCGTAGCCGTAGACTGGGGCGGCGTGATAGGCAGCGACAGCTGGGGCAGCGTGGGCCACGGTGGCCACAGCTGGGGCGTGGTGGACGGTGGTGGTGGCAACAGCTGGGGCGGCATGGACGGTGGCGACAGCTGGGGCAGCAGCGTAGGTGGCGACTGGGGCAGCGGCGTAGGTGGCGACTGGAGCAGCGTGAGCGACGGTGGCGACAGCTGGAGCAGCAGCATAGGTGGCGACAGCTGGGGCGGCGTGGTAGGCGGCAACGCGAGTCACAGCTGGGGCGACGGCATAGCTAGCCACAGCAGGGGCAGCGTGGGCGACGGTGGTCACAGCTGGGGCAGCGTGGTAAGCGGCGACGGCTGGGGCAGCGTGGGCGACAGTGGTGACTGCTGGGGCATGGGCAACGGTGGCCACCGATGGAGCGTAGCCAGCGTAGCCAAGGCCGTAGCCGAGGCCATAGCCGAGGCCTCCGTAGCCGAGGCCTCCGTAGCCGAAGCCACCGTAGCCAAGGCCGTAGCCGAGGCCGTAGCCGGTGTAGCCAGCGAGAGCGCTGGTGGCAAGAGCCAGGAGGACGCAAGCACGGATCTGGAGAAAGAAAAATTTGGTCTTCTTTTAATGTGCGCCAAGTACTAATTTAACTGCAAGTCTTAGTGGGTGTAGGTTGTAGTGGAGTATAAATGATAAGTGATATTTAAGCATAAAGACAATTATGTGCTTAAAATTACACGCATAAATTAAATGACTGTAGTTCTGTGGTCATGAGAAACTCCGGAATAAAATTTGGCAATAATTTCAGCAACAATTGCAGGCGAAGCAAACCACAGTTGGCCTGCCATGAATGCTGATGATCTGCCTCGTACGACTTCTGCAGCTGTGGGTCCCTGGAAGGTGCCTAATATCTGGCTGTGGTACAAAGCGCTCGCTCCATTTACGCGTCTTTTGTCCCAGCAGGAGCAGGGATCCTCACATGTGCATTCTGTTCGCCCTGTTGCTGCGTAAAATTTCAGAAAAACATGCTGATTCAAAAGTGTCAGCAATGATATAACTCATGTTATATACACTCCTGCTCAAAGCTATGAGCGCGTGGCTAAAGCGTTAAGCGTACTGAATTTTCGTGTAAAAAGCGACAGGGGATATTCAAGCCGAGCGGACTATCTGAATCACTTGGAGTATTTTTCTAATAAGAATACCAAGAATTGCTCCTTACCATGGTGGCTTCGAGCTGCTGCTGAGCTGACTGCTGACTGAGCTCAGTTGGGGGGCCCTTTTATAGCAAAATCTGCTCCTTCATACTGTGTACACGTGGGCTGCCGCAAGCAACGTTGAACAAAATAACAAAACGGTCAAATTTTCTGTGATTTTGTTATTCCGCGCGTCTCCGTAAACTGCCGCAGCGGCTGCATGATGAGAAGCCGTACGCGCTTGGAACTGCAATGGAGCACCGCACCCTAACCTTGACGAGGACGCTGGTGAGAGGAGGACAGATCTCCGTGGAAAAATGGAGAGGCATGAGACGTGCTCTACTGTACATTGCGAAACAAGGGTCAGGAGACATCAACGCAGCAGGACGCGTAAGTGTAAGTGTGCGACGAGAGCTCAGTTGAAAGGCGTGAGGAAGAAAACGGTAAAGAAAAGCAGACTTCACATCCAGCATTGTTACCCTCCAGCATTTTTAGGCGCACCATAAAACTTCGCGAAGTTGACCTTCATTGTCCATTTCTGAAAACCGATTCTTTCTTTAAGGCAAGAAATGGCCATACTATTCTTGCCAGCTGTGATTTAAAATGTAGGTGCCCTCACTGACTTCGTGAAAACTGGTCCACACGCTCCGAAGAAAAAAAGCTTAGAAAGTTGCGTCTACAATCGTATAAGTCGTGGACTACAGTCTCGTCATCCTCGCAACGAGTTTATACCCAGTTGAGATGTGAAAAAGTTGTGTGGTAAGATGGCACAGGATCGCGTAGGGCAGGCTGCTTTGAGATCAGTGCAATCGCCTCTGTCGGGGACGTAGTCAGATAAATGATGAGACTGATGGTGTTGATCGCAATGCTAACGATAATGTGTTTTCAGCAAGCAGGTGCCACGAATGGGAATGTCGGCGCTCGATACATCATTATTACCGACGTCATAAAATGCATACATTTTCAAAGGTGTCTACAAGCACATAGGCCCGTAGCAGCGGGGGTTTTTGTTCTGATTATAGGATTGTTTTCTTTTTAGAAGGATATTTACCTCAGTAATGTATGTTACCGGGCTAGTTGGTTTCACATTTTTGAGAAAGAAGAACATCTGTTTATTCATACAGAAATACAGTGGGGGAATTTTAGCAGGGTGGGGAAGAATCGAGAAAAAAAAAAGAAATTGCACAAATCGCAGGCTAAATGAAAGCAGCGACAAGGACAAGAAAACAACGGCGGAGCTATGCAAAAAATGCGCGTGTCTAAAAGGAAATACTATTCATGA
This sequence comes from Amblyomma americanum, assembly GCF_052857255.1. Lineage (NCBI taxonomy): Eukaryota > Metazoa > Arthropoda > Arachnida > Ixodida > Ixodidae > Amblyomma > Amblyomma americanum. Next base: position 73,616,975 of record NC_135498.1, read on the forward strand.
TTTTAGCGCCACCGATTAATTGTACACCGAATGGGCCACACATCACGTATTCCTTAGTAGGGTAGATAGCTTTACCAGTAAACGATGACAAATTAAAACTGGCAGAGAAAATGTGCATTCAGACGAAGCACACCACAAGAGAGCTCGCTGATAGAAGCAGCCGTGACGCATTATTCGTACAACTTACGCGTAAAAAAAGCCAAAGGGCGTGTGAAAGCGAACGGCGATTACGCCATACGCGAAAAGGGAATAAAAGCCGCTAGCAGAGGCAGTAGCGCCATCTGTGAGCTTGCTCTGCAACTCACTCGGCTACAAGGGCCACAAGCAAGCTTTCCCTCTCAACAAGTACCCTACTGCTTCATCGAGGATCGCGGAAGTGATCTCAGCTTCATGAAAATGCCGCAACGCGGACGCCTCCATCGTCTGGAGCACGGACCGCGACGTGACCGCTATGTCGCCGATCTTACGCCAAGATTTCCAGTGCGAAAGGCAACCTGATCTCCGACGCCCATATCATACTTTCGTCATTCTGATCCGTTATTTTACTGAAGGGTTTCACCTCATGTGAATAGTTCTTGATTTTCAAGCAACATATGCAGGTGGCAGGACGTAATTCTAACTGCGCACACTAGATGGCAGCACGATGACGGCACTGGTGTTGCAGTGCTCCGAATATTCTTTTCTTATTTTCTATCCACCTGCTGTCGGCATTTAATCACTAAGAGTTTGCCGCATTACGGCCAGCCTTGGTTACCATTGACTATGGATGTCTGAATCGTGAAGTGAAGCATAATTTTACAGAACGGTACCATGAAGGTGTTTACAGATTTTTGTCAAGCGTGCTCACAAGCACTCTCGGGGCAGATGGCATGGGCCTAGCTTAGAAGGCACTGCGTGATTCTAAAAAGTGCACCTAGCTGCAATCAGTGCGCGTGAAGCCTTTTTGTAGAAAGCGTAAAGAGGGCCAGTTAGGTGAAAGACGTGTGTACAGCTTCATGAGCTATATTTCTTCGAATCCGTCCATACAAGCATCTTATGCTTACATACATAGGCACGTACGTACGTAAAGTGTACCGTCTTTGCAAAAGAAACTAACCAAAGAGATTTGTTTCTTAGCCGTGTACCCCTTCAGCTTTAAATCTCCCAATAAACAGCAAACATCTTCAAGGATCCTAAGAATGGTTCAAACGCCCTTGACCCAGGGCATACCTGTTGAGGACGTCTTCGGGATAACGCTTCACGACTTGTCCCCAAAAATAACATAACAAGATATCTGGAACATGCACATGAAACGTGTTCGAACCGGACCGGGGTGGCTGCGTTTTTATGGAGGCAAAACGCTAAGACGCCCGTGTGCTGCGCGATGTCAGTGCGCGTTAAAGATCCCCAGGTGGTCGAAATTATTCCGGTACCCTCCACTACGGCACCTCTTTCTTCCTTTCTTCTTTCACTGCCTTCTTTATCCCTTTCCTTACGACGCGGTTCAGGTGTCCAACGATATATGAGACAGATACTGCACCATTTCCTTTCTCCAAAAACCAATTATTATTATTATTATTACATAAAACGCAAAAAACAATACTATGCATTTGCGGGAGCTAGCTGCCGCCCAAAATTGGCAATAGACAGTCATGCATGCGACCAGCCGAACACATTTTGCATCTAGAGCAGAGCAGCCTTTGCTAAGATACGCAGCCCGAAATCCTCGGCATTGCTGGCTGCAACCAGAAGTACCCAATGATACACTAAAGCACGGTCTGTCATTCATGCCCGCCTGCGTGCTGAAATGTTCAAATGTGTAATTAGTAGCGCAGCATGGTTTTTGTACTTAAATTCACAACGGGAATTTTCAGTTGCTTTTTTTTTTTTTTGGGGGGGGGGGTGCAAGCTGTACCTATGTAACGCCGGCAGTCATAAAGAACAAAGGTTTTATCCATGCTCTTCCGCGTCTTCGCTAGTTTTAAAGTGCATTTTGGTTTTCCAGCCCAGCAGTATACATTTTTGTGTAGTTGTGTCACAACAACAAAGCACCGATTAATACATTTTAGCTGCTGCATTCAAAGAACGACTTAGTAATTGCACTGTGACCTTGAGTAGTCAGTATGAACCCCACATAGCCACAATGCATTTCATTCTTTTGTACTGTGGCTCGTTAATAAGCATCATATGTGTCTCTATGAAGGTTTCTGTAAATACTCCATTTTCTTTGAATTTTTTTGTTGGTTACTCTGTCGTGTTTAGGCGTTGTAGCTAAATTTTTTCCAGAATCCATGCTTGAATCCTAAATTGCATTATTCTTCTTTTTCAGTTATTTGTCTTTTTTCACCGTTACGATCTGCTGCTCCTCACTGAAAGGTATATTTGTGTACACTTTGGAGTTTTATTTCAATAGTTTGCTGCCATAACTGAAGAATTTAAAAACTGGTTGTATCAGAGCTGGTTGTTGCGTAGCTTGAGTGTCGTCAGCACGGCAGTTGGCACATACGCTTGAAAGGCAGTTAGCTTTGAGCTTCGGCCTTCATATTATGCCTATTGCCATGCTGACACCACTCAAGCAGAATTCAAGCTGTGATCACTTCAAAACATATAAATACACAGAGATGCCATACTGCTGATTTTTTTTTTTTGAATCATTCGTCCCACGCCTGTTTTGTTATTTAACATTGTCTTTGAATCTTCGTCAGCTCTATGTAGTGCATACGATATTGTTTTCTTGTGTTCATTTATTGGTGCTGAAGTTCGGTGGCTCTTTGTGGAGCAAGTGAGGTGCCTTTACTTGACACACATTGGAAGAAAGAGGACCCCTGGCCGCAGAAGAGAAAAAGCAAGCTATCGCGTTAGACGCTTAAGATGGAGCTTAAAAGTGTCCCTTCAAGTTTTTGTATGGTCTTTCAACCTGTAAAACTTCCTTTCTTATAAAATTTTAACCTTTTTGTCTATAGCCAAAGTTGTGCCCTCTATTAACGTGAAAATAGACAACATTGTATTCAAATATATTTAAGTCTTTTACACCCACGCAAACAACGCTGCCATTACCTTGTATGTACTGTACGTTGTCATACAGCTTGAAAGTTTCTGGCAGCATTGACACAAACGAGTAATTTTCACTAAGAGTGATGTATATCAGTGAGCCCTTAGCTAACGCTTTCAGAGACATTTTCCTACCCAAGTGAGCGTGATTGCAGTACACTAGAAACAGAACTAACAACTATAGATGCTTTTTTGTCACAGTGCTCAATTATGACAAGCACAGCTCAAGGTATTCCTTGAAATTGAAGCGTAGCATGAAAGCAAAACTTGCGGAGTTAGTCCCGGAATGATATAAAAAAGATCCTGAAAGTTCTCTCTCGGGGCATGCTGATTACCTTCTCTGGACGGAGAAATGAATCCTGTTTGGGCGGCGTGAAGACCAGGAGCACTAGCTAGCTCAGGATGTCCTATTGTATTGTCTGAGGAATGCTCAGGACGTTCTATGGACAACTTTGCATTGACTGGACTGTATAAGATAAGGACAAAACGCCCTCGCCTTTGTGCACATTTTAGTCTAGGGGTGCAATAAGGGCTACACCATACGGCTGAGAAGCAAATCCCGTCACCTTGGTGCTTCTGGCAAAGACGGTACGTACATACATTCGTTCGTCTGTACATCGGGGCATGTAAGCATGCATGTAGGCAAGAATGAATGGATCGACAACAACAATCTAATTTATAATTTATGGCAGCCACGTTTCCTACTATGTGCATAAGCTATCACACCGCTCGGCAGGTGGTGAAGTCCGCCCAGAAATAACAGCGTTCTGCCCACGTCTACGGCTTTCTCTAAGCGGGGTGCGTGCCAGGTCAACAAGCGCCGCCGGGAACCGGCGCACACAGAAGGAACCAAGTCCTTGGCAGAGACTGACTCATGCCGAATGTATGTTGGCCGCGTGTTGTGCAACGTTCGCATCCGTTCCAGCCAAGCAGGGGATGCACAGTACCTCTACTGATAACGGCAGGCATTGCCGATTCTTGCTCACGCTGCTTTGGAGCAGACCGCTCCGTTAGAGTGTGATATCAGTGTAGGTTAAAGAACTGGAGATGACCTTGCATAAATCGGCACAGAACCCCCTCACCTCGGTGTCTCTTAGGTACTCCGGCGGATTGAAAACGCGACGCATTTCTGACCTCTTTAAGTCAGCCGCGAGCAAAATTATCGACTTTACAAATCTCTTGTTTTCTCCCCCCTGTAGTAGAATTCCTGGTCACCTGCTATTGGCCCAGCTACGTTTGACTGCAGGTTATTCATACCTTTATGATGTGGGTAATTGACAATTAATATTTTCATATATAAGCTGCTGGAAAGTTTTCTCCATGTCACCGTCTAGCAGTGCCTTTTACGATATGTTAGTGCAGCAATAGCTCCTTCTTTAACTATTGCCAGATTTACCCCAACTTAATTTCTATCGCATAGCATGATAATGCTTTCACACCCATTCATATAATAACTGCAAATATGAGATTTAAAAGATGCTCTTAGAAAATGCCTGAAAACCTCTAAAATGTTTGAAAACATTTAGCCCCGAGTAAAGAGGTATTTTTCTTTAACTGCGAAATTTCTTTTGAAGCTGTATGGATTTCTCTTGGGTGGATGCCAATGTGTAATTACCCCATTATTACAAATCCACTGCACAATAAGAGATTCCGCTACACATTTGACCAACACTGCTCCCAATTCGAGTTATAGATGAGTTTGCTCTCACCCTACCATATGCTAGCCGTCCCGTTAGCTCAGTTGGTATTGGAACTGCTCATGTGAAGCGCTGGTCCCAGAATGGAACCCCGAATGGAACCCCGAACCAGGAAGAATTTTTATTCAACTGCGAAGTTTCTGTGGAGGCTGTATACGCGGTTTTGTTATCCGGAAACAAACGTGCATGCTGATGATGATACTCGCCCCAAAGCGCTTCCGGTATCATTAACGCGGCGTTTGAAAATGTTTGCGCCCGTGCAGGCGACCCGTGTCACGCAGCGATTGAGAAAAGGTTAGTGCAGACGACGCCTGTGTCGCTGGTTATGATAGGGCAGCTCGGCTAGCGAAGCATTCCGCGCAGTGTTTGACATGGCGCCAGTACAGGGGACGTGCCAGCTTTCGTTCTAACTAAAAACTCTCTGGGGCTAAATCGCACTTTTACCCAAGCAAAAAACGTTCCACAAAACCGTGTATAGCTTCCCTTTGTGGCCATTTAGATGCGCTTGGAAGTATGCCAATGACTTATTACTCCCTTATTACAAATGTACTCCACAATCGGGGATTCCCCTACATATTGAATTAACGCCTTTCCCACTTCGGGTTACTGACCAATTCGCTTTTACCCTTGCGCATTCTAGCGGTACCGGTAAGCACCGTTGCTAGAGCCACTGTTCCGGTGAAGACATGGTCCCGGGTTCGATCCCCGGAAAGCTATGCAGATTTCATTTGTAGCTGTATCGCTGCGCTTGGGTGGATGCTAATAAGTAATTACTCCCTTATTACATACCTTGTGGGATTACTCTGAACATTGGGCCAAAATCCTTAAAACTTCCAAGATTTTCTTTTTCTGTAATATTTCTCGATTTGCCTACCTGAGCAAAACATATTGTGAAAACAAACTGCTTTAGATAGCCGGATTTAACACTGAAATGACGCTACAGTGTCACCTTTCAAAGAACGCATGATGATCATCAGGCAGACAGGTTAAGTATGTAAACCACTCCTCGTTATGGCGACCATTACGTACAAATGTTAGCTGTATAAACGCGTGTTCACTTTGTTTCCTGGTGCATCACTACTTAACTGAAAAATAATAACTACCTCCGAAGTAAGCACCGGGTATATTGCGAAAAATATCTCGGTGTAGCCGAGAAGAAAATTGGCAGATAACTAGCAGCGTCCAACAACTTGCTGTCGATTGGATTCCAGAAGAAAAAAAAGCGCACTACGACCCAATACCGCAATCTGTGTTAGGGGCGCAATATACCCAGCGTATTTGACAAGTCCTCTCGGAACTCGTCGTGAGTGCTATTTGTATGACCTTCTACCAGTGCAGTCTCGAATGTTCCTGCTTCTTTAGAGCGGATATGCCGGCCCAATGCAGGTGGCCATGAACCATGAATCTCACGCGCTCAATGCCGCGTACATGCCCACGTGTTGTGACGTCTGCTCTCAGCCTTGAGCACTCTTTACGGCCTAAGGAATATCCTGGATCCAAATAGGCGAGCAGGTCCTCCCTAAGCTGTCGCGAGTGTCTAGCACAAGCTTGCGCAGCCAGCTGGTGCTGCCAGAATTGCATGTATCATTGAGAGTTAGAAATTTTCTTGGAGATGTGTCCACGCTTAAGAAAGCTTGTTAGCGATGTTATCGCCTGTATTGCTGTCGGAGGCGCTACGACAAATACTTGAAACGTGTACTTCGTATGACTACGCTAAAAGCGGTAGACACTGCAGGGCTCCTCCTTCACATGGGCTTGATTTCACATTTTACAAGAGCCGCTGCGCAGTTTCCTGACTAACGTGAGCCAAACTTAAATAAAACGTGTACACTTTGTAGAAAGTAAATGCATGGAGTATGGGTAGCAGCATCTCTGCGCAAGTGGACGTGGACGAGGCGCCCGAGGTAGGTGCGATGGCTGGAAATATTGGAGCGCATGTACGGAGAATTTCAATGCAGGTTGGTTCCTTAAACAAGTCAGCCTAAACTCACGCGTCGAGTTCGAATTAGTTCAGTGAGAAGCTGTTGAACACCTGCCATAAAAAAAAACTTACTCTGTTGCCCTCCGATTATACTTATAAACTTGGGTCAGTGCGACGGAAAAGTCGTTTCATCTAAAGAAGAGTTGCAATTTGGGCTACTTCTTTCATTAATGCTTGTGTTTGTATTTATTGAGTCGTCTTTGTTCTTGGTGCTGCTTTGCCTTTTCGCGTCATGCCTTCAACGTATACCGTCGCGCTCTCATTTGGATGCTGTATGCGGCTCTGTAGAAGTAGTCAGACTTGTTCTTTCCAAAATGTGCTCGTGAACGCCCGCAGCTTTTCCGCCTTGAATGTGGGCCAAAGTACTCAGTCTGGTTTCGACATTGTCCTTCTATATTCCTGATCTATATTCCTGAGGATGGAGGGGACATCGTGCTAGAAAAACTAGCCACACTATATACGCAAAGCCTTATGACCTCGACTGTACCAGAAGCTTGGAAGAATGCCAACATTATCTTAATTCTTAAGAAGGGAGACGCCAAAGACTTGAAAAATTACAGGCCGATCAGCTTGCTATCCGTTGCCTACAAAGTATTTACTAAGGTAATCGCTAATAGAGTCAGGGCAACGTTAGACTTTAATCAACCAAATGATCAGGCAGGCTTTCGTAAAATATATTCCACAATAGATCATATTCACACTATCAATCAGGTGATAGAGAAATGCGCAGAATATAACCAACCTCTATACATAGCTTTCATTGATTACGAGAAAGCATTCGACTCAGTGGAAACCTCAGCAGTCATACAGGCATTGCGTAATCAAGGAGTAGAAGAGCCTTATGTCAAAATACTGGAAGATATAAGTAGCAACTGCACAGCTACTATAGTCCTCCATAAAGTCAGCAATAAAATTCCAATAAGGAAGGGCGTCAGGCAAGGAGACACGATCTCGCCAATGCTGTTCACCGCATGTTTACAGGAGGTATTTAGAGGCCTGAATTGGGAATAGTTGGGAATAAGAATAAATGAAGAATACCTAAATAATCTGCCATTTGCTGATGACATTGCCTTGCTGAGTCACTCAGGAGGTGAACTGCAAATCATGATCAATGAGTTACACAGGCAGAGCAGATCGATGGGTCTAAAAATTAACATGCAGAAAACCAAGGTAATGTTCAACAGCAAGGGAACAACAGTTCACAATTGGCAGTGAGAGCCTAGAAATTGTGACGGAATACGTCTACTTAGGGCAGGTAGTGACAGCTGATCCGGATCATGAGAGGGAGATAACTAGAAGGATAAGAATGGGGTGGAGCGCATATGGCAAATTCTCGCAGATCATGAGTGGCAGTTTACCAATTTCCCTCAAGAGGAAAGTGTACAACAGCATAATCTTACCGGTACTCACCTACGGGGCAGAAACGTGGAGGCTAACGAAAAGAGTTCAGCTTAAGTTAAGGACAACGCAGCGAGCCATGGAAAGAAAAATGATAGGTGTAACGTTAAGAGATCGGAAGCGGGCAGAGTGGGTGAGGGAACAAACACGGGTTAATGACATCCTAGTCGAAATCAAGAGAAATAAATGGGCGTGGGCAGGGCATGTAATGCGAAGGCAAGATAACCGCTGGTCCTTAAGGGTAACGGAGTGGATTCCAAGAGAAAGTAAGCGTAGCAGGGGGCGGCAGAAGGTTAGGTGGGCGGATGAGTTTAAGAAGTTTGCAGGCCAAGGGTGGATGCAGCTGGCAAAGGATAGGGTTAATTGGAGAGACATGGGATCGGTCTTTGCCCTGCAGTGGGTGTAGTAAGTCTGATGATGATGATGATGATGATGATGATGATGATGATGATGATGATGATGATTCCTGATCAATCTTCTAGTGCGAAGTAAACATGGTGCATTTTTCGAATGAGCGCTCCAGGCATTGAAGATTGCTGCCGGATCAAATTGGTCGAGCCGGAACTCAGTATCCTCATGGGGGTAGTATGTGGAAACGTGATGGATCGCATAGGTGGTGCAGACTGGCGCTGCTAATACCGATAGATTCATTGTCACAATGCCTGCGATCCTCGTTGAATTTAGGCCAGGGATCGGTCTAAACTCAGGAGACAAGGTTTGGAATCTGATGCTGTCCCGATTAACTAGTCTCTCTACTTTAAGAGTTCGTCCAGGGCTTTTATAAGCACCTTTACGCACCCAAAGCGGGGCTTATTGCCAGATATTGAAAAATCTATGCCACTAGAGCTACAGCTTCTTAACCATAGACCTGTTCGTAGCTGTTCAAACAAAAATATATCAGCCTGAAACTACGGCTATAGATGTCCATAGGAAAGGTTTATAGCTTTTTGGGTCCACTACCCATAGCCGGCCATAGATCATTTTTGTATGGGGAGGCATAGCTTGTAGGTGGATTCGATTCATTAAAAGCAAACCCAGCACCTCCACAAGATGCCGCCTGGGTTAATAGTCTTGTGGAAGCATCCAAAGCGAAAACCAGAGTATCATAAAAAGCAGCGTCGTTCAAGAACGCCTCGAGAAGAACGCCGGTGTTCTTCCGCCCCCTTGGCCCTTGTGTCCTTTCCGAACGCAGCGGTAGTGTTATGATTCGCACTAATCTCGTGAAAAGCCCAAAAAGAATGCATTTTTGGTAAAGTACTTAAGTTCTAGCAAGCGACAGAACGTATTAATGAAAAACGTGGGCACACACTAGAAATAAGTGAGAAAGAAAAAATGCAATAGAAAAACGCATCATAATTCAATTTACCGATATTTTCCTCCAAGTTGGTAACCACGTACAAGTACCTCGGTCTTCACCTTCATTCAGACCTAACCTGGAACCACCATGCTAACCTTATTATTGCATCCGCTAATCGATCATTAGGTCTCTTAAAACACAACTTAAAACTCGGAGGTACAGCGAGAGATCGTCGGCATTGCGGGAAAGGGGAGCACACTCCTCTGTGCTGTGCAGCAGCTGGCCAGAGCCGTCATACACGAGGAGCTCCAGGACCATCTCATCGTGTACACCGACGGCTCAGTGGCCCGCGACGGCGGCTGGCTTGCAGCGGCGGCTACCATCCCCGCCCTGCGACTGCACAGCCAGCAACACGCAACCTTCCTGGCCTCCTCCACCACGGCGGAGTTGATGGGGATCCGGCTCGGGCTGGACCTGCTGCTCCCCCTCGGCCCTCTGCCGCTCAGGAGTGCTCTGTTGTGCGACTCTCGCGCCGCCCTCAGCCGCCTGCAATGTAACGGCCGCGGTACCCGACTAGTGCGGGAATTCGCTCGCGCATCGAGTGCCTCGCGCAGAGAGGATGTGCCGTGCGTGCACAGTGGGTGCCCGGTCACTGCGGCATCGCCGGCAACGAAGAAGCTGACAACCTCGCGACCGCTGCACACCAACTACCTGCCAGCGATCTGCCCCTTGCGCTGGAGGACTTGTGTGTGGCCATCCACGACCATCTCAGAAAGCAGCACCCCGACCCACGCATCGCAGGAGGTGAGCGCATCGACAGTATCACCGGCTGTTGCGCACTTACACGATCACAACGTGTAATGATACTCCGCGCGCGCATTGGCTGCGTGTGGCCCGGGGAACGACGGGAGCGTCACAGAATCGCGACGAGTGATGTGTGTGACGGATGCGGTGCAGCGGCAACACTAGAACACCTGCTCCTTCACTGTGCCGCGTTCGCCGATGCTCGTCGCGATATGCTTGTGACCTATAGGGCGCAGGGCATACTACCGGACTCCATCAAGACGCTATTGTGGCCATAGGGCAGGGCGCGCACTCGTGAGCGAACTTTGGTGAGCCTCTGTGCATTCCTCAAACACACGGGCTTGACGTCCCGTATGTTCTCCATTAGATAGTTACACGCAGTGACCGCACACTCCGCAAGTTCTACCTTGAACGATTAATAACTGGACGCCCCACTCCAGTTGTAGCCAACACAGTGCTTTGCCCGTGTGTTTTAATTCCTCTAAAATGAACTAATCACGCGCGCAACCTACACATTTCTTATTGTGTAAATAGTTTGTATATATTACTTCTCCCCCTATCCTCTCTTTTTGTCCCCTCACCTCCTCCATTTAATTTCTCTATTCTGCCTGCTATCTTTTATTTCCTCTGCCCCAGCTCAGGTGCTTCAGTATGGATGGCAGATGCCGGGGCTAGCAAAAATCTTTTCCTTACTTTTTACTTTTATTTTAATAAAAAAACCACTACCACCACCACCACTTAAAGCATGCTACTTCCCACCTTCGAACACGTACATGCTTATACTACGCTAATTAGGCCTAAAATTGGACATGCTTCAGCTACTTGGGACCCTCATCAATCATAATTAATAAAGAACATCGAATCATTGCAGAATCGCGCAGTTTGTTTAATTTTCAATGATTATTCACGTCATACCAGCATCACAGCCTTGAAGAACGCGCAGGTGTTCATGAATTATATATCAGCCGTAAAGTTGCACCTTTATGACTTTTTCGTAAACTGTGTCCTCACTCAGCACTTCATAACGACTTCTTTTGTTCGCCTTCATCCATTTTTGACCGACGCAATCATCCTTTTAAAATTAAGCGCTTGTGATGTCATACATTTATCTAAGCCCATTCCTTCTTACCACGCACTATATCTGTTTGGAAAGCTCTGCCTTCCCTGTCGCGACTGCCTCTGATCCGGATAAATTTTACAAACTAATGCTTACCATTACAATCGCTTAACTTCTTGCGTTCATTATTTCATATCAATGCATTGGGTCTTTTTGCCTTGTATTTTTATTGATGATCACTCACATTGTTTCATTTTAATGCTGTGGTTTCAATGAAGTTGTATAGGTTGTACAGCAGAGAATAATTTTTCACTGTCTGCTGCTGTATTCAATTTCTCAATTTTTTTTCTTTTGTTTTTCGTTTTCGCTTGAATGATGAATTATTACTAACGAGTACTTTATTCCAATGTTCTATAATTTCTTTTCGTATGTTTTCCTCGTTTATTTCTGGTTTATTTTCTATTTCTCATAAATTGCCGTTACGCCCCTCCCCCCATGTATTAACCTCAGCCTTGAGAGCTTCTAAGGGTATTTTGTATAAAGAAATAAATACTGAAGAAACTGCTGAAAAAAGAATCGCGGAATGGTGCCTCTCCTGGCGCGCACTGAAACTTCCTGCGGCTCGGCTGTTCGAATGTGTACACACGATGTCAGCGACCAGTTCGGGGGTGCGGGTTCTTTACGAACCAGGGTGTTGAAAGAACGACAGGCAGCCGCTAGAAGTTTGAATTATGCACGCTCTGTGGATGATACAAAAAGCACTTGTAATGCAGTTGCTGTTGCGAAAGACAGGTGGTATGCGGTTCTTTGCTGCCTCAGAAGACGCAGTTTAAATGCTTTCGCTGAAGTTTTGAATTTTAAGAGGAGACGAAATTAATAGTGACAAAGTGAACAAGGAAGGTGAAAACCCCAGGGTGCTTGCAAGTACCCTGGCGTTTTCCCTTCCTTCGTTCACTTTGTGATTATAAAAAACCATTTGACCAACCTCCCTTTACCGTGGAAACGAAATTAATGGGTTCGAAATGGGAAATCCCGACCAGGAAACTAAAAATGAAACTCTCCCCACGATGTGCTTCTATTGAGGGCAAAAAGCTGTTACGAAGAAATAAATAGGCAAATTTTACGAGAATATAAAAGAGAGAGTTCGATGAAGCTGTCATTTAAAATATATTTCAAAATTAGCCGAAGAGGACGAGAAAACGTGGAGCCGGTAGATGAAAGTTTGCTATCATAATCATTGGCTGTACCACATATCAAAATTGAGGGTAACGAAAGACGATATCTGCAAGGTATTCAGGAAAAAAGCGGTCATATATTATGAACAAATCATCATGAAAGTCGTGAATATCACACGTAAGGTAGAACTGCCAGAACTTTCAAAAACAATGAATAACAGGAGCGTAAGAGACCGTTATAGATATAGTATGGAGAGTACTAATCAAGGAGGAAAGTATGTTGGAAGTCTCGGTGGAGAAAAACGAAAAGAAAGCAAATTTAGAAACTTTATGCATGCTGCGAGATAATGAGGCTAACACTTGGGTCTGTTGGTTGTTCATGAAATGGACAGAACGAACCACGTCAGAGGCACAAACATTAAGCTGTTTATCATGCTTAGATGAAACATTTTTATACATAGAGTATTTTACAATAAAAATGAATGCCAGGCATTCCTGCGATCAGCTTCACATTGCGCATATTCTCGCCGCTCTAGTGCGATTATTTCTATCTCGCCTCTCGTGAACACACTTTCCTTAATCTGCTGCTGCACTCAAAAACGCATCCATGATTTCCGTTTCTCCTCTCTTTCGTTCACGCCCTAGGGTCTCTGTTTTATCGAACAATGCCTTGCATTTTCATTTGCACCTTACAGTGCACAGCTAAATTTTCAGGGTATAGAATTTTGCTGCATTTATTCGGTATTCTTATTGCCTATAGTGTTAATACACCGCTCTCAGTTCTCAATATATGGCGTCCTGCACGATATTACAATCTAATGTATGATCTCTTTTTTGCATTCAATGAACCTTTTACCATGTGCAATTTCACATTCTTTGCCTCTTCTGTACTTTTTTTACGTTCACATAAATGTTGCATGGGCGTATAAGGTTTCTAGTGCAACTTCGTGCTTCCTTGCACCTATCACCGCTACTTTCGTAGCGTCAGGAGTAAATTTTATGACGACAGGTCATTCTTTCTTGAATGATTCTTTAAACTCTTGTTTCCTATTCGTTATTTAAAAATTTTGTCGGCCACCCACTCTCTAAAGTTATTAGGAAATACACTGTCAAGTAACATCCCAATTTGCATGTTGATACTAGTGGTTATTTTTGAATACAACTATTGAAAACGCTTTGTACTCGCAAAATACCGCAGAGCACAATAATCTTTATAACCAGCTTGAAATGTCTTGAGTCTAACGTCTCTTTTAGTGCTTCAGCACTAGCATGTTCGCTCCGAAGTTCCTTCTATTTCTTTCTCGAAGAATCTCATCGTCGGCCAAGAAGGTATGCGCTGCCCTGCATTTCACGTACGAATTACACAATGATATTTAAAAATATGAGCTTGTTAGCACTGCTAGGCTGTTAAGCAAATGAATATCGTTCCATTCCATATATAGCGACGGAATGAATGTGAAAAGTGAGCTTGAGCTGAAACCGCTGTCCTATAAAAGCACAAGAGACCCATGTATCGAAATGCGTGCACTATACGGACGGCTCCAAGTGTAAAGAAGAGGTCTAGGTAAGATAGAATTACGTTGCAGACAACTTGAGGCACGCAGGCGCCTCTGCGAATTCCTCTTCAGCGCGCATACGTTAGGTGATTAAAGTCGATGTAGGCGGCATTTACGGAAATCCCCTGTAATCACAAGAAGCCATTCACATTCAAACCGGCAAAATATTGTCACTGAGTAGAAGGCGACGAAGTGGGCGGTGGCGCGGGCGGGAGCGCCACAAACATAACATTTGACCTTCACACAACTGGCACACAATACCGGTCTTCATTGATAAGGTGGTTTTAAGCTGAAGATATCAAATAAGCACCCAGCACCGTTCTTCCGATCGGTTCGCTTCGAGGGTATGTTAAGGCGCCCCATGCCTTGCTGACTAGATGAGATCTGGCATTGGCTAACGTGCGGGTCAAGAAACGAGTATATATTCAGCCTCTCTTTACTGTCGTAAAAATGCTTGCAAGTGCTTCTAGAAGACACTCAGTGTATGAAAATAAGATGAGCGCGAATCTACAGCAAATGAAGAAGACGACTACTATGCAAGCGCTTGCGCTTGTCTGATCGTCGTATGTGTCGTGTGTAGTATAATAAACTTTTAAGTTTTAGCGTCAAAAAAAAAAGAAAACTGTTGTGGGGTCCCTTTTGCTTAGTGACGTTATATATGATTCATTTTTAGTGCCGCTAAAGGCATCCACTTTTTTAAGAAGTGGACTTGGCTCTGCCACATAAGACTTCGAGTTTTGAACGTATGTGTTCCTATCTACAAAATGCTTTCACTTTACTGTCTTTGCAAAACGTAACCAGGAAACGGAATTTGCTTTGCAGCCGTGTAGAGGAGCCCTCATTGCAGCCATAAGAACCACACGGTCTCGGAAGCTGAGGACAAAGGTTCTTCATACCTTACAAAGAATCAAATCTTAAAGTAACGCCAGAGGTGCTCCACATCAATGCTGAGAAACGTACCTTCTTGCCTGGTTACTTGTGGCAGAGACCATACACCAAACTTTTTTAGTGTTCTGTTTATATCATGTACTATGCGCGATTATTTCATTCATTCGCGGCAATCCGGGCGCAAGCATGCGCATACGCTGTCTAAATACTCATATCGAAACAACGCTCGCAAGGATTCCTTCTTTCATTTAGCCATTAGCGAATGGAATCAACTCGATCCATCGATTCCCAGTGCGGACTCACTATTTTCCTTCACCTAAAGATTAGAATCTAACAAAAATCAGTAAAGTGCTCACAGACCTACAATCTGCCAGATTTTTTTCCTACCTTTCAATACTACGAATACTAGCATGCTTGCTAGCAAGAACGACTGCTGCTCTACTTGTTCTCTTTTTTCTACTTTACTGAACTTTTAAGCTATTCTTTGGTAACCTTCCTACTAGTAGTTATCTAGCATTTATTGCCAAAGTTAGCTTTCTGTTGAAGGCTTGTAATTTCTCTTTATTGTTTCGAACTTTATATTGTACTCATTGGCCACCTACTACTGTCTCATATTGAGACCAGCAGTATTGTAAATAAATAAATACATTCATTCATTAAATCATTCTATCATTCAAGAGTTTTTATTGCCATTGATGGCCTGAGGCCTAACCAGGGATGATGAGAGGGTTAGGTGAATGTTAGGACGCAAACTCCTAAACTAAGTATAGCAAGGCATCGAGCTTGCGCAAGTGTGCCGGATAGTTGCAAAAACAGCGGATAGATGGAAGCATAGGAAGAGATGTGCTGATACTGCTCAGCGGATAAGTAAAAATTAGGGAAATTGAGCAGATGCGTCGGGCTGCGAAAAGAAAAAGGATAGGGACAACGTTAAGACAGAGAGACAGAGATGAGTGTGCATCAGAAAGCAAGCTCAAGCTAATGATCTCCTGCTAGAATTCGAAAGGTGAATGTGTACTTTTGGCGGGGGGAACCTCTAACGCGAATAAAATACAATAGATGGTACCTCAGAGTAGAAAATTCGATACTATAGTGAGACAAATGCAGCAGGAGATGACAGGTAGTGAGCAGGCATGATAAAGTTAGGAAATTTGTTCACGCATGGTTGCTTGCGGTTTTTACACTAGTGGTATTAGAGCAGTACTTTTTACCACCGGTGAGAGAACTGCAAAGATTTCCGAGAAATGCTGGTTATTGTAGTAAACGTGGTCGTGCTGATAATATTAAAATAATGTTGTATAAACTAAACATTGGCATGCTAAATCAAGACTCCCGGTGTGTGCGCTGTAAAAACATAGATCGTATCACTGCTGGCCTTCCATTCTCAAAAGGAGTAAGACGCCTTGTCAGTTTGATTTTCCAGGATGCTGGGAGCAATGTTTGCCCAACAATTAACCCGTCACCTGAGAGAATGTGCTTCTTTTAGATGGTAATCCGTCAACGACGCAACTTTCACACCCCTGTTTTGTTGCTGTATTTGTCCTCAAAACAATTATTTCGTGTTTTCTCCTCTGGTGTCACCTATGCTCCGTTGTTCCTTTTGATTCAACGAGGTAGCCAAGTTCTTACCTCTGTTACAAGGCGCTGTATCTTCTCGCAAAGGAACTTGCGCGTTCAGCTAGATGGCCTGTGGATCCAATTCTACCCAGCACATGCGGTGGTGTGGTGGTAGGCGTGGTGCTGTTAAGCTGCTGGCGAGGTGAGTCTGACATTATTAATGGGGGTAATTGCTCCGAAATGTCACATAGTTTAAGTAAAGAAAGATTACTTCTAACAATGTCCCAAGAAGCCAGCGTTCTCTAAGAATTTAAAATATAGCCACCCTACCGCGCATTCCTTCGTGAACCTTCAGAGAACACGACGATGCCCAGACACACATTCCATCTTCTCAGGCTGCTCAAAGATGTCACGGGCGTGTGAGAAAATGACCCCCGCAGATAGTCTGAATTTGTCTAGTTCAATGTAGACGACAGCGCGGTGGACAGCACGTATCTGAAGATACAAAGGACAGAGAAAACGCTGACTTTAATTGAGCTTCATTTGTGAAAAACAACAACCACCTTCATTCAAACTGCCTAGCCATCGAAGCTATGCATGTGTCGATGTTAGGCTGTGTCCCATGTCCAATATAGGAGCACGTGTCCATGCTAGGCTGAGCACGTTTCCAAGATATGCCTGGGCTCTTTGAATGCCGGCTTTTGTCTTTAGTTTATTAGCGTCCCGTCTTCATGTATGTATTCTGATTTTCTCGTAATAAAGCCGAGTTGAAGTCTGCGCTGGTCCTATCCTTCTTACCTTTATGTTCGCGTTGTCCACCGCACTGTTGTTTACCAAAAATCTGCACGAATTTGCAAAGCTTTCATCACTGATCAATACCTGGTTTGCATCACCTATGTGCATTGCTATAGACCGGGTGATGGTCCCGGCCACCGAGCCTTTGAAGAACCATGAGCTAAGTTGTAGTTTCAGGCCTAGAGCGTATGGACTGACTTTTCGTTTTCTGTAATGGTAACATCCGCTACAATTTTTTATTTACTGCGCTGATCGCGGTAGCAGCTTTGCACGTGATACCGTGCATGAATGGCCACTCACTACATTATTCAGGGAATGAAAAGGCTGAACAAAACCTTCATCAATCCACGTTTTGAACCGCGAAAAGTTTTTCAGACGTTTTGAATATTTTATTTAGTACTTCAAAACAATCATTGGCACAAAGGAATGGTAATTCCATAGAAACGTTGAAACTGCAATCATGCCGCTTCTTCTGGGGTGAATAATTTCTGTAATAAAAAAAAACAATGATGGCACGTAAATAGGGCGGGTATAGAGAGAAATTTGCTTCGAGAATTGCAAAAGCTTTTCACGATAAAACGCGAACATATTTCATAGTAACCAAATTCATAATAATGCATGGCCTCACTTACTAACCTCACAGATTCATGTTTTAAAACGCAGCGACATTTCTCAGAAGCAATAAATGATATTATGCAAGGGCGCATGTCGTCTTTAGATATCATGGTTACTTAGCAATGGCAAACTAAAAGATGCAGCAGGAATGCATGAGGGCATTGTAGCAAGGGTGAAGAAGTATTAAGATTTTGTTTAGTAAAACCACCCCTCTGTTTCTACTAGCGACTGCTTAAAGACTTCTGTTTTAGGAGCCGACATAGCTTCGAGTTTCTTGCATATGGCGTCTACTGTTACATGCAAGCCCCTGAAGACCGTGTTGCAAAAGAAAAATGCAGCGGTGCTTACAGATTATTTTGTTTCAGAATAGAAAGTGGACATCCAAACTTACATACATTTAAACGAAAACAGAAGTGCATTGCTGCACCGCTAGCTCCTTAAACGAAGCACATAATCCAGCACTAAAATATAACATTAGCAGGAAGTGGTGGCAAGCATTCGTCCTCCGGAGGTACTTACACTTCTTCCTGTGGAGCAGGCCAGAGTAGTGCAGGGGAGTTCCGAGACCGTAGCCGTAGTTGAGGCCATAGCTGCCGAGGCCATAACCGTATCCGTAGCTGCCAGCGCCGTAGCCAAGAGAGCCGACGCCATAGCCGTAGACAGGGGAAGAATGGGAGACGCCGTAGGAGGCGACAGCTGGAGCAGCATGAGCAAGACCGACGCCGTAGGAGGCGACGGCTGGGGCGTGAGCGAGGCCAACTCCGTAGGAGGCGACGGCTGGGGCATGAGCAAGGCCAACTCCGTAGGAGGCGACGGCTGGAGCAGCGTGAACGGTGGTGGCGACAGCAGGGGCGTGGGCGACGCCGTAGGAAGCGACAGCTGGAGCAGCGTGAGCGAGGCCGACACCATAGGAGGCGACGGCTGGAGCAGCGTGAGCAAGACCGACGCCGTAGGAGGCGACGGCTGGAGCATGGGCGAGGCCGACGCCGTAGGAGGCGACGGCTGGAGCAGCGTGAGCGAGACCGACGCCGTAAGAGGCGACGGCTGGAGCAGCGTGGTAGGAGGACACAGTACGGGTCACGGCCGGAGCAGCAGCGTAGGCGCGTCCGAGAGACCTGTAGCCGTAGCCTAGACCACCGTAGCCATAGCCGAGACCACCGTAGCTGAGACCACCGTAGCCGAGGCCGTAGCCGGTGAGACCGGAATAGCCAACGCCTTGGCCAGAAAAGCCGTAGCCGTGACCGAGAGCGTAACCACCGTAGCCTCCAGCACCGCTGGCGTAGCCTCCATAGCCGTATCCCAGGGCAGCGTTCCTAAGCAGGGAGCCGCGGACGTAGCCGGCGGCGGCGCTGGAGACCAGGGCAAGCAGGAGGCAGGCGTGCAGCTGCAATGCCGGTAAAACACAGGGAATGATAAAGTACTTTATCATGCACATGGGCGCACATTCGTGACGTGTTAATATGGATATTTTGGTCCCCTAGCAAAACTATTCATAAAGCGAATCGTGAAGAGAATAATGTAAAAAGCACTTATGAGTTAAATTTGCTTCTATTCTATAACTGTCGGCAGTGAAGTGAAAATTACACAAATTCTATTTCGCTCTAAGTTGATAACCCTAGTAGCCATTAACCTTAAAACAATTTTGTGCAGCCTGGAGCACCCAACGGTCAGTGAAACATGTGATGACATCTCATGACATGATGAAATGTCTCCTACTACGATTGTCCACATTCTATATATGGTCGGCTAGGACGCATCTGTATTGTGTCGGCTATCAATGGGAGCATAAACTGCTGAGAGCGATCTCTTCACAGCCATTCATGTGTTGGCCAGACACTTTGGCGGTGTAAATCATGAAACTACGAGAACATAGTGTATCATTCAGGCTTTTTCGGAATCTCTGCTGCCTTTCGCTGGTGCCCTGCACTCCAATTACAGGCGGAGAAATACATGGTTTAGGCAGTCGAGGTACTTTCAGCCGAAATGGCGTTTTTGTATGTTCACCCTGTACATTGTCCGGGCTTCGAGTTTACATATTAACGAGACGTAAATAGATTGCAAATGCTTTTTCCTCGGGGAGAGTGTTGATAATACGAGCTGGCTTTATAAACAAGCACAGCTCTATTTTAAAGAGGCGGTGCGGCCACTACCTCCCTCTCGGAGTCATAAAACTTTAAAGTAAAACCTAAATCGCTCCGATTGGTTTTCCTCTACGGGAAAATTCGAGAAATTTATGATGAAAAAAGACTCGCTCATTGCCAGATTTTTTAGAAATTAAACCCTCCTGTTACGATTAGAGATTTTGTTCAGCTTTTGACGAAGCAGGGAAAAATCATAACAGTCTATGGTTGATGCGAGTGCGGTTGCTTCAACTCTCTGATATCTTTTTGTTTTCGTGCCTTGTGTTTGTTAAGATAGTGGTCCTTGTGTTTTGCTTATTTAAGCAATACAAAGAATCATTTCACTGCAATATCAAGGTTATGAATGCTAAAACATTTAACACTGTACACAGTCCTTGATGCCCTATAATAAAAGCGCATACGCGCCATTATCCTCAATATCGGGAAGAAAATACGTGGGAACAAACTAAAAGAGGCGGAGCGACAACGAAACCACAGGACACGCGCTGAACAGGCTCCATCATGAATAGCCTCCAACTAGTCCAACATTCCATATTATCGGGAAGGAAACTATAAATTGTTAAACAGCCTCCTTAGCTTCACTTTCTCCTTCATCGGCCAACTACAACACGCTTTAGCCTTTATCAAAGCCATATGACCGTCCTGGCTTAGAAATCTCTCATCGATGCCATAAAAGAAGTACTCTTGGAAGCCCACGATGTCTTTGCCTGTCTCCAAATTATACCATACGTTGACGTGAGCTCTTCTTGAAAAAAGCACGCTTGCCGCAAAATATTCTGCGGCCGTCGCCAGTAGCTCATATCAATTCTCGCGGCCGGAAGCAAACTGCCAAAGGGCAGCGCATTATCGAAAGCCTTTCGCAGTTGGCCCGTCCAACTTATTTCGGGATTTCGGACTTGGTGCTGCGGCTTTCACTTTCCCTTCTTCTCAGAATAAAACTTGGCACGGAATCGTTTGTTTTCTCATTTCAACCGTGCACTACGTTTAAACTCCGATAAGCGAATAACCAGAACGTTTTTATGGCCACGCGTCGACGCTGCATCGTCCTAGAACCATTTAGGGCAGGAGCTTTGCTGCGCCTGATAGGACACCGCTTCGCTTCAGGTCTGGCCTTGCTTTACAGTCTCTCGCTCTGACAAGGACGGCGAAGTATATTGCAGAATTATCAAAGCCACGCTTCGTATATCTCTTTCAAGGTTTTCGGGCGGTACAAATAGGCGTATGCGAGCAATAAAACCTCCAAATGCGCGAGCAGTCTGGCGCAGAACAGTGACGACGGGTGCTTTAGTGCTCCTGTTCCCCTGCCACGCGTAGTACGATTCTACGCTAGGTCCGCGAGCCGATTGTTTGAATAGGAAAGTAGGCACCACCAATAAGTTCCGTTTTGCCCAGGCTATCAGTGTCACGCAACATTCCCTGGCACATTGGCCAAAAGCAAGCCGGTCAGCATTTATCCTTGTAAGACCCTCCGCACCACTTCACTGCTCGTAAAAATATCCTTTTCTTGCGTAGACGCGATTCGAAGAGCTAGGTATTAAGATAGCGAAGAACCTACAATCAAGCGCGCAAAGAACGGAGCAAGCCATAGGAAATTGGCGCACACTCACTCCAGTCATGGTTGTCTGTGTTCACCGTGCGACGATTGAAGGTACACTGCTCGGCATGCGGTAGCGCCGATGTCCTCTTATACATACTGGAGGGCGAGCGCCGGGGTTTCCGGAGAGGGGTACGGAAGAGCGTGAGAAGAAACTATTCATGTCTGCTCGCGTATCGGTATCCTTCTTTTCACTGCTTCGTTGATTACCGGGCATCCTTTCCTCTTCCTGATCTCAGGCTTCGATGAAATTAAGTCACCTTGCGCAGAGGCGGAGAAGGATGGCACCGCTACTTATTCAAACTACGAGTGCGGGGATTAGCTCGTTACTCGTTTGGGTCATTATGTAGGCATATGCGAGACAGCGAACGGTAACGTATGGTGCTGGGCACGCACTCAAAGCGCCGTGCTCGTCGCAAAAGATAGGGATGCAGCGTGGCCTGCACTGGCTGTGCAGCGAGCTAGTAAGGAGGCGACATCAAGTGGCGAGGAGTATGTCCATAGCAGATAACTGGAGCGGCAGTGCGCAGTTTCCGTAGAGTAGCCGACGATGATGAACGGGGAATACACGCGGTGCTGACTCTATAGGCGGTGCATCAAGCACATCTGGATCGTATGAAAATGCACATATCCTTTGTAAACAAAATACCATGTCTGTATATTAGTTTTCTTTAGCTTTTGCGCCATATTGTGTTTTTTTTTTTCCTGCGCAATTTCTTCCACCGTAGAACACTGTGACAAGGCCGATGGTCACCTTTAAACCAATACGCTACTGAGAATAACTTTTATACAGCTTTCGGTCCAGGAATATTATGCAAATGTTGGAAGTGAAGAAAGTGCATTATAAAGCAGCCACAGCAAAAAATGTTTCTCAAAAAATTATTGTGGAAGTAAGGCGCGGGCATATAAAGAGACACAAGACTGAGAGCACGCTCCTGCTATTTACATTTTACTTAAATAATGCATCTGATCTCACACTTTACGTTAAAGCAAACCTAGGTGTGCCGTTAAGGGGACGGGGTAAGCCATAGACTTCCAATGTATTTCAGTTCATGTTTCCGCACATATTTCTCAGAAACGAATAGAGATAGCGCCTGCCTGTTTTTACGAAATTTTCATCGTTCTTTTATTGGCCTTTGATAGAACCAAATGTATCCAACGCAATAAAAACACTATTTTTATCACTTTTTTCTCTCAAGGACTAGATTTAAGTCCGCTTTTGGCGTTGGGTTTGTCTATAGAGTCAAAGCAAATCAATGTACATGCCTAATTGTGATTAAACATGCTCACATAAAGTACAAACAAACATTGTCTTCCTGCCTCGTACCGTTTTGAAGGTGACAGTACCGTCGCAACAATAAATGAGTTTAAAAGAAAAAGTAACTTCATTACAAAGTTTTTCGCTTTACCAGTTTTTTCTGGCCATTTCATCCCATAGGCATGACCTCCATAGCCATTTTTCAACTCATCTTTCTGTCTCTTTAACAATTATGTTATGTCCCAGGCTTTTTTTTACTAGCCGAGCTGCTCGGTGAGCAGAGGAAACTTGTCGCCGGTCAGCTTCCCTCAGCAGGCAGAGAGAGTAACCGATTAACGTCAAGACTAAGGGCTCTAGACCTTCGGCTCTTGCTCGGTTTCCCCCGTTGAATGTTATGACATCTACTATTGGCATCTTTAGCGCTTCTGGTACTAGAGAGAAGTTTTTGGAGCTGGCACCCTGATTATGCAAATGAGGTATTAAAATGCTATTATGAATCTTAAGAGCTCTCAAATTGTTCACAAATAAGCTTTTACTACGACTGAACTGAGAAACATTGAGTTCAGGTAATGGAATAGCGTTTTACATGGCTGACAAGGCATTGCATCTAAAGAAGTGATGGTTCGATGCAGCCTTTTCAAAGCTGGCCTTTGAAAGAAATATGCAACGCAGGAAGTAGTACGATAGTGGAAAGGAGGCCGAAAAATGACTGCCTTATCAAAAATAAAAAAAGTAAAAATCGAAATTTTTTTTCCACTTTAAATCCTCTCTCGTTATATCTTCGAGATATAGCTATGCTTAAAATTTAGGTTGTCGCAATATAAGGTTAAGAATTGAATGCTTTTTGATAAGGTGGGTTTTCTAAGAATTTTACTTAAGCTGAGCGTAACTTTAACGACGCCGTGAGTGTAGTTTTGCCGCAGAAATCTGTGCGAATATTTCTGTTCGCGAGAGAAAGCAGCGCTAAAATGCAGAAAAAAAAAAACTTGATTCTATCGCCACCTTTGCGTCTAGCCTGGAATGTGTATGTGCAGCCTGATAAAGCTCATGCGAATTAATCAGCGCTCATTATAATTCATGCAATGCGCTATAGATGCAAAGAAATCAGAATTGTTTCTCAATGCCACAATCCATAAACTTTTGCCAGCGGGTGTAAATTGATGTGGTCGTCCCGGTCTTCAGATCACGCCAACTGTGGCCACGTGTTCCACTTGAAATCCGGGTATTGGGTGGACCCGGGAGACAAACAACATGTACGTCGAAGCAATCGCACACATTTTGTCGCTACAGAAAACTCTAAAGCAGATTCTGTCAAACGCTGCAGACGCTACACTTTAGCTCGTTTTTGTGCCGACATTACCTTTATTGCACTCTAAGGGGTGAGTTCATTTTTTCGCTAATACTTGCTTTCATCCCACGGATTTTAGACAGACGAAAATAATGTTGTTTGCCCTATTCACAAAATAAATAAAGTAACATGCGTTATGTACAGCAACGCGCTAAAATTTAACTTCGACATTATTACGATGTAAGAAGTAAGAAGTGATGTTACAAATTTCTCCAGAGAAATCCGCATGCCAATCTGGGCTGATGATAACCAAGTACACCACTTCAGCCTGCTGAGCGTTTAGCGTCTTGACGTAAAACCGAGAGCAGCCGTGGCACTCCGCCGCCGCGGGCACATTATAATTTGGACAATACAATGAAAAAGGTAAGCTTAAGCTACTGAATATGAGAAAATTTACGCAGAGACTTAATTTTACCAACTTCTAAACGTCCTCGAACAGTTTAGGTACATAACGAGTATATGAGTGTTTGGAACTTCTAATGATAGAAACAAGCCTACTCTTTCATTGCCTAAAATTCTTTCTGCATCAGACTAAAAGCCTTGCGTGTTCCTTCCCCCCCCCCCCCCTCCGCGCCCCCGCCTTTCAAGTTGGCGAAGAGGCGACGAAAACAATGATTCTGGAACCTGCGTTCTTCCTGATCTTATATGCGCGAACATTTTCAAGCCCAAATAGAACATCTTCTGTATGTACTTCGTAAAAAGTTTTAAAGAGCCATCTCTACCTTTATCAGGCAACAGTTCTTAGAAGTCGAGAGTTGAATTCTCAGTTCTGCATAAATTAACAGTGTGTTGCCGGTGAGGGTGTAAAATGCCCAGCGAAGAAGTCATTCTTCATACCAGTTACCGTTGTAGTGAATTTTTTTCTCCTAGCGGTCTGATACCGTAAGCTCGGCGTTCCGACTCCTAGATGGGTTCATTAGCTGAGTGCATCAGCAGATCGATAGCGCAGACTTTCCAGTGGCAGCTTTGAGTTAAGAGCCTTGCACTGTAAACAGGCACGTCCTGTGTCACATAATACTCCCGGTGAGGTGATGAGACTTAGGATTGGTCCTGTCAAAGATCCCGGCTCATGGCGTGCAGCAATCTGCGGCCGTAATTTATAATCTGTCCATTTTCCGTTGTCTATTTTGTGACCATTGGGTCTTCTATCATTGGCCAATCATATATATCCGCTGCGTTCAGGTGTCCATCGGAAGCGATCCGGCCATTGGATGGTTGGAGACCAGACCGCACCATCGGCTGCTACTGAGTGTGATATATAGCGACCTGTCAACAGCAGACGACGGACTTTACTACTGGCTATGATTAGCTGCAATAAGGAGCCAATGATCAAGTCCGGTCGATAATCACCCAATAGCCAGGTCACTTTCCAGAGAGGCTTGAAAGCCGCTAGTATATCTGAGTGACCAATGACAGAGGAATAAACGGACGAGAAATGCACCGTAGAAAAAGGGGAAACTTATAGAATATAGCCCGTCCTTGTTGCGCCTGCGCAATTCGCTAAATCTATCACCGGAGAACAGTGGGGAAATATTCTATGAAACTATAATAAGGGAATAATTGCTTATTTAAATGTATGTATGTATGTATGTATGTATGTATGTATGTATGTATGTATGTATGTATGTATGTATGTATGTATGTATGTATGTATGTATGTATGTATGTATGTATGTATGTATGTATGTATGTATGTATGTATGTATGTATGTATGTATGTATGTATGTATGTATGTATGTATGTATGTATGTATGTATGTATGTATGTATGTATGTATGTGTTGTGGCGAAGGGGTTCACTCGAATTCGGGCTCCATTGGGAAGCGTGTCCGAGCCTTCGCGTTGAAGAAATATGGAACTTGAAGCTTGGGAAAACGAAAAACTAACGGGTTTACAGGAACTTTTCTAGAAAATTGATTACATAATCTAAAAGGAAACAGAAAGAGCAAACAGTGAAGATTTAAATGATCATTGCGTCGAGCGACTAGATGAGTCTTGTAGCCAAGGCCCAGAGCCAATAGATGAGCGTTCTCGCTAAGGGCCAGAGCGTTCCTTCGTACTCAGGACACTAGTTAAATAAACTGAGGCTCCTCCCTCTCACCACGCGACGCACAGATCGGAACAGTCGCCTTACATAGCCCGCATAGCCCCGTGGGAATGGGCGACGAGGATTCGGAGGCGCGCTGCTTCCTCGTCCGAAGCTGTCAATCACGGCCCGCTTCCCCCTTCGACTGTACACCGTCGGTCGCGTCTTGCAAGGAACTACAGGCAAAGGGAAGGTCATCTCCCCTTCTTCGTGTGCGTGGGAAAGATTCCAGCGGCTGCTTCCCCGGGAGGCATCTTTTTTTCGCAGGGGTCCTCGTGGGTCCACGATCTGTCGAAACTGCCGCTTCGACGTGGTGATCCCGGTCGTTGAATGTTCGCTTTAATCGCTGCCGGTCGATGAATATTCGCATTAATCGCCGGTGTGGATCCCGTTCATAACACTGTGTATGTGTGTATATATATGCGCTTGTATATATTACCATCTTCGCCAGAAGAAAACCGGCTGCATGGTTTTCTCCTCGGTCTTAACTGGAGCACTTATGCCGCCTCTCAAGCTCTAAGCCTCAGTTAGGTAAACAGGACCCTTGTCTTCGCCTTTCATGACCTTCTGATCTTTAGGGAAGTGGTAACAGCTGACTTGTACGAGTGAAAAGCAAACCATGCAGCCTGGATAGCTTTGGGAAAGTACGTGCATGTACAGTCTTTGTCAAAAATATACAGCACAAGGGGCTAGCCTCCAAGCCGTGTAATGGGGCTCTTACGCACATTTGACAATCCTAAACTTGGGAGCCTCGAGGACTTAAGTTCCTCCCGCCTTCGAGAGATCAGGGTCCCTGAGTGTGCAAGAGGAGCCGCGCTGCAGAGCTCAGAAGCAGACCCCTTGGGCTGTGTACTTTTGACAAAGACTGCATGTATACATCTTTTTTAGGAGCGTCCAAGTTGAAAGGGGGCATCATATTTGATATTGGGGGTACAGCCCTAAAAAGCGTGGACAAGAAGAGGGTAGTGGATTATTTACAGCATCCACCACTCCATATTACGATCCATCCTTGAGCAATCATACGGCTACAAAAGTAAGCTGCACAGTTTATAGAACAACTGTAGAGGATAGGCGGTAGTCCCGGTTTCGATCCCCTGACCAGGGTGAATTTTTCGTCAACTACAAAGTTTCTGTTCAGGTTATAAAGCTGTCTATTGCAGCCGTAAGGCTGCGTTTGGGTTTATGCTATGGAATAATTACTTCCTTACTTAAAATTTCACCCCATCAGACAGGCTTCTCCAGAACGCATGGGGGTCTCTGGAATTTTGTACCATGGTCTAAGAACGCGAACTTCATAGAACTCAAAAATAAATAGCCGACATATCATACCCCGAACTGCTGCACGGCTATACGTACAGCTGTTGCTGTGGCAGACGTTACTCGGCAGTGCAACTACCGACGGTGCCGCACTACTGACATATGATGTGCTTGGAACAGAGCAATCTTAAGGGATTAAGCATTGCGAGGCTGAAATGAAGGAAGTAAGTTTACATTTGCTAAAAACACACCGGCACGACGGGAACAGAAACAGGCACAGAAACAGGAAAAGAAACAGGCCTGACGCATGCTCGATAAAGAGAATGGCGTGCGGCGAAGGCCAGGAAGAGTAGAAATAAAGTTCAAGAAAATTGTTGAAAAGTTATCTGCTGAACCCCAAGATGAGAGCGCAAAGAAATGCAAATAATTTAGAGAAAACAGGTTTTTTTATGAACGGCAGCTAGAAATGTCCGTAACGGTATGCATACACGCATTGTAGGTCGCCGTGAGTACCTGCAAAATCATCCAACAGCAATGCCGCCTCCATGAAACTGAAGACCACCCACGTCATTACAAGAGTTAACTACCAAAGTGGCAGTTTAGGTAGGAGGATATGTTATGACATCTCATTGAAAAAGGAAAGTGAATACGAGCCAGTTGTATACACTAAGAAAAAGATAGTAGCCTAAGCATATAACATGGGCTCTTATTTATACGCAGCAGCTGGGAATCCGTTTCTGCAGCAGTTGCTTGGGGCCTTTCACATTTGATGATTCTTACATAACAACACGTGACCGGGCGTCACTTGAATGTAATTCATAACACCACTGTCGCCGTTGCTGGTTTCTTAAACGTGAATTGCCACCACGTATATTTCAAATACAGCGATAGATTTATTCTGCCGTCGGTTGCATTCTGCAATCAGTGAGGTACGCCTCCTGCTTATATTTTGTAATGTTAACAAAATTTGAACTTCTATAACAATGTTTTGAGAAATGAAGCATCAGGGGAACAGGTCTACTTGCGTTTTTTTTATAAACGTTGTTCTGCATTTAACTCCCACCACTTGCCAAAAACTTCGTGATCCAGGTAACAACTACTGCATCATGAGCATGATAACATTTCGATGTGATCCAGATGACACCTACTACATAATGAGCATGATAACATTGCTACGTGTGTTCAATGTTTCTATTCTAATTTACTCACTGTAATACGGCAATAATAGTGCACACTTTATTCTGAGTACTCTCACAACACTTTATAGCTTTATTTACGGTCCCTGCAGTTCGAAAGCTTTAGAGAAGCTTGGAATCTTCAGCACGGAATCTTGCCCTCACAAAAGGATTTGTTAATTCAGGGCAGACATGAGTACCACGTTTGCAAGGGTTACGGTGTACTTTATCCCCCGAGCAGGAACCTACAATGGTCAGCAAGTAAAGAAAAAATAAATGTCGCAAGTTCAGTATTTGAGGCGCTCTCATACTTACACTCTATACTTTAAAACCAAAACGAGATCGGAGTCTTTTGTTTTACAGCAACTATTTTGTTGCAGTATTGCCTTGCTGCTCTACTATTGGTAGCAACTACCTGTGGTATCATGGTCGATAGCTGCACCCAGAAATTTGTGCCACAAGCATTATTATCAAAGGCGGATCTCACTGATACCCCTACTAAAGGAAGGGATATTTAGGCGATCGCTGCAAAATATGGCGGGAAAGTTTTACCTTAATTTACAGCGGTGGCTGGTATTGGAAAACTCCGACTCTTTCACGTCCAGCATCGTTACCCTCAAGCATCTGCAGCGCACATATCGCTTCGAGGAGGCACTGCGCATGCGCAGCTAAAGTGGAAGGTCAGGAGGAGGAGGAGGCTTCCCTCGCGGCTTTCGCTTATTCACGTGCTGCTGACCGCGACCGCTCTTCTTCGGCCATCACTGCACATTCGGGCTGCCTTGGCCGCTTTCTCACCTTGATGCACAACCACAAAATGCTGCCGTGGCCGAGAATGGGAATTATCCAGCTTCACTGCACGGGTGGGGCGGAAACAGTATAGCCGCCAACCATTTAGGTCCGCAGAACGAACAAGTGAAGAGTGACGCCGACGATGATTTGTAATATTCTCACACACGCAGTTCCGCATTGGGTCAAGTTTGAGCGGTTAAGGGTGCACTACCTGTGGTTCCACGAAGTAGCTACAGGCGCACTCTAAATGCCCCCCATCTGCTATGCGTAAGCCGATTGTGTCGGTAACACCTTATACCAGATACCACACATAGCTCTAGCTGATGCGGCGATTGGCATGTTTTTTTCAGGCATCAGTAAAGAAGCTACTCGGTTTGCTCCGGAGTTGTTGCGAGTCCTGACAGAGGCACTGGGATGGGTAATTATTTTTGCTGGATACCACTGAGAGAAAGGACAGGATTAATTGGAGAGACATGGGAGAGGCCTTTGCCCTGCAGTGGGTGTAGCCGGGGTGATGATGATGATGATGTTGTTGTTGATGATGATGTAATGATGACGTCAGATTCGGCTCTAGTGTTGTCTTTCTCGCATCGGCTTCGCTGCGGTTTCGGAGGTATGTTCACTTGAATTTTTTAACCATACGATGTAAAAGCCTTTTATGCTTAGCGGCGTTAAATACGGAACGCTATTAATGTTCACTGTAGAAAATTTAAGAAAATGATGCAAGAAATATTGGGTGCCGGTTGAGAAGTGTACAAAGTTCCTTAACGCCGCACAAAGTCTTATAATATACTGTTGGTAAGGGACGCGTGCTCTTATAATAGAATGTGGCCCTCTTAGGGCTTGGCAAGCAGGCGGTTTGGCACACGTGGCACTCATGCCTTATTGTATTTATTGCATTCTCCTTGTCTTGCAGCTCTTCATACTACTGTCTTGTGTAACTAACAGTATTATTTAATTTCTTTTTATACTTTCTTTGCATTCAGACTTGAACCGCGCATTTTATTCCGGACGTAAGCTCTCTGATGCAGTTAAGTCTTTTCTAAGCGAAAAACGAGAGTGTTCTTCTCAGGAAAAGAGTTTTATTCAAGTATGCTCAAGGCATACGTATGCAGGCCAGTGGCTGCCCTAGAGAATGCCCCAACTACGGTTATTTGATTCAGGTTAGCCGCGATGTGGGCACTCCCGAAGTGCACGCGGCTTGTTCGATGAGCTGTCGCTCTTGTTATTAAGGCCAGTTAAAATGTGATCGCAGACCATCAAATGTGCGGGCAGGGTGGGCGCCAACTTTAATTTTGCATCATTATAGTTCTACTATCGGTCCGCAAGGAGAAGAAAAAAGAAATCTTTATGTTTTACGATAGCACCGCTTCCTTGACCTTTTCTCTGGCTGGTTTTTAACTCAATGCATTGGACAGTTTTTATTTTTTTGTGAGTGTATAGTCAGCATTATTTCTCTTGCCAAGGTTGTTTAACCAATTTGTCGCTATACAAAATACACCACACACGCATCTATGCAACGAATATCTAAAATATTTTCAACCATTAGGAGGATATAGTAACTTGTTCCAACATCCTAACACAAAATCTAAAAGAAATAACACCCTAACTCTGCAGTGTCCGCCGATGCTTCAGTGCATCCGACTACGTCCGCTCCAGGCACGTGTTCATCTCCTCGAGTGTCGCATGGATGCGTGCTGTCCCTGAAACCGTTTCTTCTTTTTCATCTCAGATCGGCAGTGGTTTCATTCTCATCCGACGGATGCGCTCTCCCTACCAACGAGTTTACCTCACAGTCGGCCCAGGACGGACTGCGATTGTTCATTCGCCACGCGTCCTCGGCGATCGAGGGAGGATCCTTCAAATCGACTAAATAAATTGAAATAAAGCGCAACAAAACGCTTTACGCTGGAGCGATGCAAGAAGATTGTCGTGATATTTTAATCAGACGCCGTCTCCAGGCCTTAGATCGCCCGCCCAGACAAAACAGCTGCACACACATGCACAATACACGCGTCGGCGCCGCTAGTTGCGCCCAAACGTTTTATGGCTCTACCTATGGCCTGTAGGCACAATAAAATGTGAAGCAATTGGGCGCGGCAATGGTTGCCTTTAGTATGGAAAATCCTGTTCGATTTGTTGTTTACCACTGCGAATCCCTTTGCAAGAAGCACGAGGCGGGTTGGGCAACGGTGCGGCTTCAATAGCCAATGCGATCGAGCGCAACGCTGCGCGAGCTTAAGCTAATTGAGATAAGCCGCTCACGCGAGCGCCCTCCTGGCGGCAAGCAAAGCAAGAGCAAGGCCGTCGCAGTATACGACGGCCAAGAAGATCGGGACCCTGTTGTCGGCGTCTTTCACGCGGCGTGGCAGCGGCCTTCGAGCTAGTGCTGCGATAGATCCGCGGCTCGCGTCCTATTTGGGTTTCGAAAAACAAGTTCCAGCCGGAATCGTATACGCTTGCGTCCTCAGAGTGCAGCGGGAGGCCTAGCGGCAGTGCCATTTTTCACTGCAGGATCCGGCAGAAAGTTTGTGACATTCGCGTGAAGGAAACAATAAAAGCCGATACAAAAAGCAGGTCCTGAGCTGATATAGTTAGTCAGTGTAGTTCACTATTTATTGCTTTTTTTTAAGATGCCTTGAAGGATAGGTTTCGTGGTATCTTCTGAAATAAGACGACAATTGCACCTCACTGTGAAAGCTCCCCGCGGCTCGAACAACGCTTTTTTAGTAATCTTGACAGAGCACCCGGCAAGTCAAATCACCGGCATAACTTTACGAATCGCGGGCCTGGGGATAAAGTTCTATGTAATTGCCGTCAAGCTGTCGCTTAAAATACCCTCAAGCATATATCGGCATATGCGTTTATAATCTGCTAGCACCCATACCAGGCGACCGGCTCAAGAGGGAGCGCTGTGATAATCATTGTTCAAACACACGCACACTCTCCACTTTTTTCTGGCGACTATACCCGATTTCATTTTGAGTAAGTGCGCATAAAACGATCGCAGCAGAAGTGTAAAACGCAGTGCACACAAGCGCGCAGACTGAAGATACTAAGTGGTACGCACATGACGTCTTTCCGCGCTCTCAATATTCTTATACTCGTTTATAGACAAAAAAAAAATCCCTCTGCGATTTTTTTGTGCGGGAGAGTTTGGCGTTATGTTTCTGATGGAACTTTTAGACTTTGTGGCACCTTCTGTCTTTGTCTGCGACGGGTGCCTGTTTTTCTTTTTAATATCGCGTTATGTAATTGCAAAAATATCACGGGACGGTTACAACTGTGTAACGCGAGATTCAGCGATAGCTTTTCGGGCGTTTAGTTTTGGGCATATATATTCCGAGCGGTAATCCACTGGTGTAGTGACCACTGGTGTAGTGGTCAAGTGATGGACACCTGCACTGGCCGGCGGCTGCTGCAAACAGAGCCACCCGTATGCTTATACGACCCAGGTTGACCGGGGGTGCAACCGGTGGATGCTAGCCGACCCACCGGTTACGCCGATGCCGACGACCACGACGCGAAACGCAGGGACGGACGCCTAACAGCTATCGCTGTAAAACAAGTTCATGGCCTCAGACTAGAAATTTTCTTGAACGAAACGGCCAGGAAGCCGCACAGCAAAACGGTTCTTGGGTCAAGGAAAACCATATTCACGCTCAGGCGTGGAAACTTTAAGCGTGTCAGCTATTTCTCGCCAGTTTGTCCACAGGTCAGTGGCTTATTTGTACCACTTTAGGAAGAGATAACCAGAGTTGTACGCTTAAAATTCTTAAAAGATATGCAATGTTTGAGATCAGGTTTACGTAATATGCCGAAAACTGCGTACACCTTCAGTTTATATGACACGCATGCTATCCGAAATTAGGACCTGTCCGACGGTGGCCTTGCACGCACGAAAAACAAAAGGACTCAGTGTTAGTTTCATCCGCTAAAGATACTGGAGCGCTACATGGGCTTGAGCCGGTCCGAAAATGCGTTCTTTCGCCGAGACTGGGCCGGGCCTTGGACTGAAGTTGTGGTGCCGGGTCGGGTTCGTGCCCGTTCATGGAAAGCATTCGCCCGGCTTTTGGTTCGCTGTTGCACGGCGAGGTAAACTTGAGGCTTTCTAGCAGCGACACGAATAAAACAGGGCAATGGTTTCGGCTTAGAAAAAAAGGATACTTAAAGGTTATGCAACCAAACTACTTTTTTTTAGAAAACTGCGCCCTAAGAACGTTCTCGAATGAAAGAATCGCAGTGCTGAAATTTCTCAGGACAAATGATCTTTTACTTGGAATAAGAGGGTTAACTTCTTCATTTCTAAATCGTGTTTAATAAGTGCCACTAAATTTGCAATGCCTAAGTAACTTCGGAAGCGGCCGCCCGGTGACGTTGAACGCTACAAAATAAGTAGCCCTTTTCAGAGATTGAGGAGCGGCAGCAAAGTCGGTTTTCGCAGGAATAAAGCGTGAATCCACCAGTGGGCTGCATTGCTGCGGCTTTCTTAGTGGAGCGCTATAACGACTGACACACGGCTCATTGCGTGAGTGGGTTCGCAAATTCAGGCGCAGATCACAGCCGACTTAGGCTGTTTAAGCTATCATCGAGCAGACGCCAACGGTTCTGCCGATAGGCGCTCCGCATCTGCTTGGTTTCATGTTTCCGCTTGCGACTGGCTATTTGAAACCTCAGAGACCACTGGGTAGGGACTCTTACTTGATTACAAGACGTGTGACCACCTGTCCAAAGTTCGTTTACAGTGCTTTAACCTCCCAAAAGCATATCTCTAAGCTATCGAAAATGCCATTGGTGACGAGCACATTGGTTTACGCCACTTTGATCCTTATAAAACATACCAAACAATTAACAGCGGCTCTTGCGCTTTGGCCACCAGTGAAGCGCTGCCAATTCAATACGACTTCAACACGCTGAACTGTGTTTATAAAAAAAAGAATGTGATTTGGTACTTATGGCATAAAGTTTTATTATTTAGAACTCGCAGGTCGTAAAAAATTAGTGTGTAAAATGCAGAGGTTAATTAAAGTGGGGGATTGTGCCTGTGAGCATTCCTTTGATTTGGGCTCTTGGAATTTCAGGGCTACTCGCAAGCTAGACCACTGTTAAAAAGTGCCACTGCGGGAACCCACTTTATCTTCTCTTTTTGTTCCAACCAAACTAATCTTTTAAAGCATTATTTCGATTTTGATTGCCTCTGCCAGCCGCTTCTTTACCGGTGCAGCAGGAAACTACCCACAGGAAGTGAGCAGCTTAGCTCTCTAACTCCTTCGGGAACAGTACCGGGCGCGGATTCAAGCCGAGCTTGGCGGGCCGGGCACGGGCTCGGTAGAGTAATAAGGCCACGGGCCTTAGAATGAGGCCATGCAGTGCTCTAAGCACTACTACCGCCTGAAGCGAGCCGACGCTGAATCTCCGGGCAAGCAGAACCCCTTGCTCTCCTGAAATAAAACACATGCATCTCGAGCCTCAAATTCACCATGAACAGAACCGAGAAGCTTCGAACCGGCGACAGCTAACCGTTATTCGGAAAGATTTAATAAGCTTCTAACTATTTCTTTGTAGCGATTGAACGCCCCATTTATTTCCATTTTCTAAATGTTTTTCATCCGGACGAATACTACCGATGAGAGGTTTCCGACTTAAAAGTAGATATAACCACACAATTTGTTTCCGTGTGCAAGTTAATGATTTCCCTATAATAATGCAGCTAGCTGTATAGTAGTTTCCTTGGCATTAAAAATATCTGAAACGTTTTTAAGCGCCATTTGAAAACTGACTATCCGCTGTGAAGCCGCATTTGCAAGTCTAGCCATCCTGGAGAACATTTATGGAAAAATAATAGTGTGAAAGCAATATTCCGATTTGTCAACCCCGAGTAAGAACTTGGGATATTTGTGTGCTTGAGGTGTGTGTGGGTTTGTGCTAAGTTTAAGCAATAAATTAAGAGATACCAAATAAATATCCACGACTTCCAGTTGAACCAGCGGTGGCGCGAACAGATCAGCTTCGCAGGCCGCTGCTCGAGAGCGCTAGGCAATTTTTTTAAACATGATATTTATTACAGTGAAGCAACATTTTATGTACATGAACTTTGTCCAAACCATGAAGAAAGCAATCGCAAATCAACACAAGGCATAATACGACACACCTAAACAACGACGCTCTAGAAACAAGGTAATAAAGAACACAACACTAGGAGTGTTTGCCACTCTGGTTCGAAATCATTCTGGACATACAATTTCTTTAGTTGAAGAACGTTCTGCTTAAATGGTCTCTTGTAGAAAGAACCGGATCGCAATGTCGGCCCATCATGTGCGTTTTCCAGAGGCTGTGAAGTCCTATCAGAAAGAGAATGTCTAAAGGTTCACCATCAAATGACAGTGCGGTGAGATACCACACATAATGCGGAGTTAAATTAAGTGTTTTTTATCAATGTCCGTTAAAAATATCCCAAAAACGCACTGCATCTTTGCAATCAATGGAACAATGCTCAGTCATTTCTGGAGCCGAAGACACCTCGTGTGGTTGTTGTTGTTGTTTTTGCCTCAAATACGGTGGCATATACCCACGACCGCGTGTTAATATGCAACACATTCTCGCGCAGTAAAGTGCACATCTTCGTCTTCGTCCAATAATACCGCTATGAAATTAATAACCGCGCTTTGAGCTATGTGGCGGTTCTCACAGAGATGAACGCTGCATGCGTTGGCGTTGACAACGTTATGGCATAATCAAGGCTCTTGAGCAACACGCTTTGGCGCTCAGAACATTGCTGCATAAACGCGGCACAGGAGCGTAGGCTGCCGGCGTACATTAGGCGAATTGGTATGGACCATGAAGAAGTTGAAGATGCGCATAACTGGCTTCCTGGGTTAGTGGAAATCTCAATTGCGCTTTCAGGTATGAGGCGGTGGTGTCCACCTGCAAAAAACCGCGCTTCGCAATGTTAAACTGCCACCAATTTTTCAAAAATAAAACGCGTTTGAACGTCACAGCGAGAAGATGCTTAATAGGTTGCCGTTTTATCTCATCTTTATGACGTAATCCGAAAACCGGATTATGCTTTCTTTAAAAAGAAAGCGAAATCAGCGAACTTCCTAAAGCCATTTTGGTATTAGCACAATATTTGGATGTGTCGTAATTAAGTTTACTGCCTGTTGTTGAGCCGTTGCAATTTCCGTATGCTCCCGAAGAAATTCGTCGATCTGATCTCAGTTCTATGCAGTGGAGTCACTGGGGTCTGCCGCACCCGGTGTGGCGGCCAGCAAGTGAGCCCCCCTCATCGGCCTTCTCTTGCAGTGCACGGCGCTATCGCCGTTCTCCGCATCAATGTTGAGCTTGCTCCGTACCTAGCAAGAGATAACTCAGTAAAAACTGCATGAAAAAACCGCTTCGTGCATATATTGCCATGTCCATATTAGCACGGCCAAAAAAAGAAAACCTCTGAACTTTGCGTCTTCAACAAAGGCGTAATAACCATGATATAAAGAAAACATTGTTTTGAAGACATCGAGCAATTTTGTGGTTGAAAATAAAAAAAAAATTGAAAATATTGTGTGAGCGTATAAGAGGTTTTGAACGATATGAGCAGGAAAACCTAGGTAGAGTTAAAGCGGCAACCAGCCAAGGAGTTTTTTAAGATACGCAGAACCATTGAAATTATATCGGCAGGGATAACTAGAAAGAAACGAACAATCAAGTGATGCAAACAGATTCTCAGCAGGTGATGACGCCTGTAGTCATTGAGCAGGGATATTTAATGACAAGTGAAGTGGCGAGTGGCACAAGGCTTCATTGAACATACAGATAGGAACTGAGATGATTGCCGCTGGAATAAGCAAGAACAAAGAGGCAACCATTCAAGTTAGTTTAGGCAGATACCGGGAGACAGCTGAATTAAATTGCTAAAGTCGTTTACTCCAGTATGTCGAAACACTTCTGGACATTCACACACAAGCACTTAAGTCCGATTAAAGCACTGGCAGTGACGGGATGGTATGTGCCGTTGATGTGGGCTAGACAGAAATGAAGGGACATTGAACTTCATGCAGAGGAATCATTAGGATTCCCAACTGTATCTAAAGGAATTTAGCGTGCAAATATTACCAGGAAATATTACGGAAACAGCCTTTTGGAATCAGAAGGCGTTTTATTAGTAAATTGTACACCACAGAACACGACGACTGGAGGAACGCATGCTTCATTAATGACAATATGGCGAGAGAAATCAAAGTGAAATGCCGTGTGGAGTTGACAGAAAATGCGTTACGGCAAGTAAGTTCAATTTCGATGCGCCAATGCACATGTCTCGCAAATGCAAGCATTCTGAGAACGCGGCTTCGTGAAGCTTCATGTTCATACCTGGGTGGCGGCGACTGCTTTCTCTTTCATAACCCAAAGAAATTTGTACGTGGGCAACAATTTCCTCACGATAGTGCAATAAAAGATGTGCTAAGAAGCTTCCTGCAACATCGGAAAGCTTCCTCTGTTCTGAAGGCAACAATACAGGATGAAATGGAATTAGTTTGTTGCCAAGGGTATTACACTGACAAGTAGTAATTAAATATTTTCCAAAAATTGCGTTTTAATAAGCAGGAGCACAACTTATTGTAACCTGGAGAACGAATTCACTCACTCAGATTGTGTGCGGAGCAAAAAAAAAGACAATATTTTTGTTTTTTTCTCAAGTGAGTGCGGCAAAGCTTCTGATTGTTACTTCAATTTCGATTTTTTTGACAGTTTGCATTCAACCGATAATACTACAAGTACTAAGAATCTAGACATTTCCATTGTAGATTTGATGTAGTTTTTGATAGATTGCAAATTAGAACCCCTGACCATCTCAAGACGATTCAGACAGGAATATCCTCAGGAAATTTCATCGGCTAGTGAAAAGGCTGCCGAAAATTAAAAGAAAATTCTTACTTAGACATAAATGGGAAGACTTCTAATGCTGACCAATGCTTCGTCTCATCCAGTTCAATGCCACTTCGAGGTGTTACCATAGCCGAGGTGTTTCTGCATAAAGTGCGACCTCCGAGAGCTACTCAGAGAAAGATGATAGTCGTCGGAATGAAACATGGAGCTCATTCACAGTTCAGAAAGATCCTGCTTGCGTCCCGCCCCCTTCTGTGCTGCAGCTGCACCCCTTGAGCTCTGCGCCCGGTCACTCTTTGCACGGAGAAGTGTGCATGCCCCTCATCGGTGCCTCTTGACATGGTCAACTCCAAATCTAACGTGACTCACTGAGCTCATTTTTATGCCTCGGCACTCGGGGGAATCTGGGGAACGAGACCGCCAATGACTTAGCCCGAGACATAATTTGCCGAGCATCGGCAGACCTCGTGCGTGGACACTCGCGGGAGCGAATTCACCCCTTTGCCGAGCTCACAGCGTACTATCGCCTTGGGGCGTCGCACCCATACGCCACCCTACCCCTCCTTAAGCCACAGGGATTACGCTATCTGGCGGAGACTCCAGACCAACACGCCCTCTACCCCCTTACCCCCTCCTCTCTTGTTATTGTACCACATCCTCAGCCTGCGCTTTCTGCGCATCCCCAAGCCCACCCTTACGCACATCCTTCTGGACTGCCCGGCGCATCCTTCCCTCGCTGGACCCGCAGCACTCAAGACCTGGGAGGACTTGAAGGGCGCACTCCTCTCCGAGGACCCTGCTCGGCAGAAGATCGCGACCAGCAGGACCATCAACGT
Source organism: Amblyomma americanum (assembly GCF_052857255.1). Lineage (NCBI taxonomy): Eukaryota > Metazoa > Arthropoda > Arachnida > Ixodida > Ixodidae > Amblyomma > Amblyomma americanum. Next base: position 73,656,189 of record NC_135498.1, read on the forward strand.
TATGGGCCGACATCACATGAACGTTTGATCGTGGGTGGGGCCATGCGGGGGATCAGAGCCCTAAGGAGCCGAACATCTTTGTCAAAATAAAGTTTTCGCCACCCCCACCCGGTGCGGACCGCACACCCCGCACCCTTCTCGTGAGACCACTGGTTCCATGAAGCTGATTTTAAATGTACTGATATCGCAAAATTGGAGATTATCGTTATAAGATTTTTCGAAAATGCTACTTGGCCTGTGGTCAGGAAGAGTTCCGGGTCACTAATGATCGTTTAATATTTTTTCCTGTGGTTAGTGGGCGGGGGGCGGTAAAGTGATTTCCAAGCAACTATCCGGTTTTTACTCCTCTTCTCATCTACGCCTCTTCGGTCAACTAGTAGCCGTGCTTTACTTGAGAGCCGTATTCCTTCCTGATCCGGGACCATAAATTGAAGCGCAGTGAAGGCTGATGAAGTCCACGAGCACGTTTCTACTGCCAAGCCGCACTCCATCTATCGCTGCTTCCTGTAATAGCCTAAAGAACGCTTGTGACATGCGAATGTCAGTACTTGAATCACTTTCTTCGCGACTCATTAGCCGGAAAAGGGTCGCCGTTAATTGAAAAGGCTGATTAGACATTCCGCACGCATTGCGTAGCGCTGCGGGGCGATGAAATTGGAATAATAAATGCGCATACACGTGTAAAGGAGACTTAAACGGGAGCATGAAAGAAGTAGCAGAGAGCCTTTATCGATCAACCAACGCCCACCCCTTTATACCTGGAAGCAAGAATAATTCCCGAGGAGGAAGTTTTTCACTCGTCTAAGTATTGGTCGCCGCTCTTTTTATTATCTCTCACTTTTGTTCTCTGGGCAGTCTAAGACGCCGCCATGAATAAGGCAGGGCATCAGGCCTACGAACGGACGTGTTTTGAAACCCTTTTCTTCTAAGCTCCGCACGCTTGGTTAGCGATCAAAGATAATATGCATATCCAGGTAAAGAAGCATCTAACTATATGCGAAAGGCAAGAATTGGGTTATACAGAAACTAAAACGAAAAATCCTCCTCTCCACTTTTTCATTCACGACTCTGGCTCTCTTCTTGCCCTCTCCAGGCAAATATAGAGCGAGGTAAGAGAGACTGACGGCAACTGATATGATCCGATGGATGGCACAGGTGCTAAATTAGTATTCGGCGGTGCGTCTACTCGTGCCTCTATAGTGACTCCTAGATTTGCTCGCTTCTTGCGACAGGCGCCTATTCTTCACAGCCCGCAACGCTCGGGGCTACCCAGGCACGCCGTATATAAAGGGAGCGACGCAGCGGACTAAAGCCTTTCTCGTTCGCGGCGCGTCGTTGAGGCGAGGTCGTGAAACGCGGCCGGGGGCGTCCGTAAGCTGCTCTGATGTTTCCTTCAAAGAAAGGCGCGGGTGCACCAGAGCGACGAGAAGTTTTCCAGAACTGCGTTCTTTCGAGTCATTAAAAATTGTCCAGAAATGGATGGAATCGGCCAGTACCACAAACAACTTCCTGTTGGCCGACGCGTTGGCGACCGATCCGCAGTACGCGAGATGCGCACGATCAAGGCGTCAGCTTGCAGTAGTAGCCCAAGGCCGCTGTCATCGTGTTGATGCCCCAGGGGGTGAAAAATGCAGCACGTCTCTCGTCTTTTGGCGCGTTACGCAAATGCAAGCAAGGCTAACTGGCACTCCGTGGCCTAGTTCTTAACGCTGCCTACGGTGAATTATGGGCGCCATTTTTTTCCGCCTTGAGGTTGTCGCTAACATGTGTCCGGTTCTGTGATGCGCGATTAATACCCACTAGAGAGCGACCTCCAAACCGTGAGCACCGGTTTCGCTAAACTTATCGCCGACCTTGACATGCCTGCAGAGACCTTAGCAGACTGGGGAGGATTGCTCATGGCTGGGTGCTGTTCGTTGGCCTTTGAGTGCGTCGATAATGCAGCAATGGATTTACAGATTTTTGTTTGGACGATCAACGCCATAGACACATGTCAGCACGTTTGAATGTACGCTAACATCCTACGCGTAAATACTACGCACTTACTGCTGTCGAGTTTCTCCGGCGTTACGCGTATGCAAATTCTAACTTCAAATAAATTCTAACAAATTAGTTGAAGCCCACTTCAAACTTCAAACGTCAAGCCCATAGTTGTCCTCAAATCAACATCAACCTGTTCGTGCGAGCAGCAAAGTGTAAGCAGCCTTCCTTGAAATATCACACGCTTCCTACCTTTTTCTAATAGTCGCCATTATCGCAGCCAATTCAATGTAGAAACAGCGCTCCAATCAAGGTCACGCCAATTACGAGATGAACATGCGACGAAACCGTAAGCCTGAACATGGAAGGTTAAAAAAAAAGCAACTATCGTCTTAGTTCTCAAGAAAAAAAAAATCTTCAGAACGGTAAAAGCAGCGTGCTTAGTACAGCTGCAAACGTCTCAATCTTGTATCATGACAGCCGGCAAGCATGCAAGAAAGCGATCGTAGCCTCTCGGAGGTTTGATGGGGTATAATGACAAGGAGGCAATAAATTTGTACAGTTTGAAAAAAAGAAGCTATTTAAGAGCTAAATTGTAAGTTTCCGTATGTTTGCAATTTTAGGAGTCTTGGAACTGGCAGACGGAAAGGTGTGCCCTTCTAAAAGAGCTAGAACCAACATACCGAAAAAGTTACCAACTACTCGGTCTCCTCTTTTCATACATGGCACTCAAATTCTGCTGGACCTGGAAAATTACAGTTTAATCCACGGCACGAATGGTCTACCGTAATTCCGGAATACAAGTGCAGATCGTAGAAACTCTCGACGGCCAGATGTGAAATTTTTCGGGCTCAAACTGATCGATCCTGCTCGTGTAAGCTTCCGCTCATGTTGAAGTTGAAAACATTTGGTTGTTTGTGTAACGCTTCAGCTAACTCAGGTACCTTCATTCGGTTTCATTTTCTGAAAAAGAGTCCCACCCGACATTGTTCCTCGAGGTGCGGCTGAAAGCAGCCCCACCGAACTATTTCACCTGTCCAGGCCCACAGGTGGTGTCTGGTGATTTTAGGATTTGTCCGAGAGTACGGCAGCGCGGAAGGAAGCTCCCGCCGTTGTCATTGTAGCATGGTATGGATTGGGTAAGTCTCTTTTTTTGTGGCCATTTGTTGGGATTACTGCTCAGAGCTTACGCTAGCGTTCTCTCCTCGCCCTTCAAGCGGCCGTCATTATTTCGCCAGGGGGGCGTAGCGTTCCTGTTCCGTGCAACCGTCGTCTTCGCTTCGGTGCAACGCTCGCCATTCACTTACTTTTCTTTCAACTGCCTTCTTTCTACACGTGGCGAAGGTAATTCACCAGTTGGGGTTCGAACGCGGCCTGTGCGCTGAGTTTCCATGGCGGAGAAACTCAAAAGGCGCCCGAGTGCTTCTCGTTAACAACGCACGTTTAAGATCCCCAAGTGGTCTGAGGCCGTCAACTGTGACACTTCCTTCTTTATTTTTTCCGTCTCTCCCACCTTCATTCCTTCATCGAGAAATGAGGCTGTTAGTGCACTTTTCATTTCCTGAAAAAAAATAGAAAAAACTACGGCGGCAGCTGACAGGTCGTTGCACTCTCCTCTTCTTTCTCCTTCAAGGCGCTTACGAGTACGTAAGTCCCTTTTTGCTACTTTACGGGCTTTACAATGCGATTTCCATGACCCGATGCAGCCAAAGAAATAAAAACAATTGAAGGACGTGGGCAAGGACGCTTACTAGAAATTTAAGAAGTCACCCTATGTTCGTGTTTGTCATTTCGCTCGTCTGAGTCAGCTGTCACCAGCGGAGCTCTGGACGAGGGGCCCCGACCACTCGGCTCCTACGAATTACTCTCTGCTAAATGGAAGTTTTGTCCCCTCTGTCTTTCTCTCTCGTCAGCGTTTTCGCGCTCTTTTAAATGCGTTGATATGTATTTTTGCGCCATCTAGTGATTATGCAAAGCACTGCAAGTAGGCGACGCAAAGGTCGTTCTGTTTTGCATCCTAGAACGCATTGGAGAGAGCGCCAATTCTAGTGAAATATAGAGAGCGGTAGCGAAAGAAATGAGAGACTATGTGGCGCCATCTAATATCACTGCAACGCATTTCAGCTCGATAGAACGAAGGGCTTATTTTTGCACCACGAGACTCATATGAGAGCACGTAAACTATTGTAAAGTACAGTGATAGGCTTTTAAAAAATATTAGAGGTCTGCTGAACTTCTGATGGTTCAGATAAGAGGTCGCTACCACCCATGAGAGACCAATCAAAGCTCGGTGGCGCCATCTAATATCTAGCGTGAGCCATAATTAGCTATAACGAATACTTTTAAAAGAACTGTTGTAAATCTTGTGAACCGCCAGTGGTATTATTAAGTGAAAACAAACAAATAAAACTAACTAGAAACAACACGTAGAACGACTGGCCGCAGCCGAGTGTTGTGAATCTCCGTTTAGACACGTAAGAAGCGTATTTTCGAACCCCACTTGTACCTTTTGGCGTGTATTTTATTTTCGCACGTTTTATAATGGTGGCCATGGATGGAAGGGCAGAAATTAGCGGGCAAGAAGAGGCAGCGAGGTAGCCGTTGAATGCATTCGTGCGTTAAAACAACCGCGAAAGTACACTGGAGTTTTGCGGCTACCAACCGTCGTTTTCTCGAAATCTCCTCTTTAACTGCTATCACAAGGGCACAGTGCACTCTTCTGCTTTAACAGCGGCCTTTAATCAAACCTTTACCTTTACTGAGGTGCTGATAGGCAGCTACCTTATTCTTCCGTGTGTGCCCCTAGTATATTCGAGTCCGCCTGTCATTGTCCGTCGAGGTCACTCTCTTGCGACTACTTCAAGACTATTTCTAAAAAAAGCAAATAACAGTTCTTTGCTGGAAAAGTGTTATGTAGCACGCATGTAGCGTGCCACTGCGCTTGTTTTCTGAGGCAGCGCGTCCAAGCTTTCTTTCGGCTGAAATCCTGTGCTAACTCTGGTTTATATTCATAGCGTACTACCTGATATTTGCCGAAGAAGGAAAACTCATTATCATTGCGGCATAGGCGACAATGGTAACGATGGCCACGCTGCACGTAAGCACTATGTATGTCTCATTTTCCGCTGTGGTTGCCTGCTACTCAACCTGAGATACTTATTTAGGGCAGTGTGCGCGTTAATTGTCGCCTCGCGCTACGTTCTGAAACAGGGATGAAATCCGTGCCGTTTCTTTTTTCTTGGCTGCTGTTTATGTTAACTTTTTTGACCAGAATGACGTGCTTATTACTGAGGCTTACCTGAGTTAGCTCCAAATATTTACAATCAGGGTGACAAAATCACAAATGACCTTTACATGCTAAGGGTCTTCCGTGGTGGTCATCAACCTTGTCCGTTGAGAGGTTGAGCAGGAGCTCCCCTCCCCCCCTAAAACCCACGCAGAGTCTAAGATAAACACACAAGGAAAAACGTATCGAATTCTAATCTGTTCTTATCATTAGCCAAGCCTAACGAATATGCACAAACGCCTCTAGTTTTCATGGCTGCCACGAAGTGTAGAGCGGCGATGAACACTCAAAACTAACGCGGGAATTTCGAACATTGGGTGGTGCTCGTTGATTTTCTCTGGCCGCCTGAAATAGTTGGTGTGAGCGCAGCAAGGATTTTATTGGCCATATATTGAAGCGAGGAAGAATGGTCGGCCATGATAATCGTCATCTTCGTGCAGAATCTCTCGAGACTCTCTAGTTTTCTAAAATCACAAGCTTAAAAAATCCCCATTCAGTTGCGTGGTGCTCGCGACTGGCTTCCAACGGATGGCGCTAGTTTCTGAAGTCCGCGGAAGATGGGCATGCTCATCAGCTGTCCTTGTCCAAGTCTTCTCAAGAAATATGCGCGTACTTGTGCTGCACGCACTCATCATAGGCTCATAATGAACATGAGGACATTGTATGAGCGATGGATGAAGCAAATATTGAATATATCGAACAAACGCCCGCTTGAAGGAAGGCTTGCATACAATATTTTGCAAAACTTAGTTGCAATGTGCCTGAGTTTTTCCTGGGATTCAGGACCATCTACGAAAAATGGATTCACAACTTTACCCCCGAGCTGCAACCGTAGTAAAAAAAAACAACAATCGTCTGCAGAAAGCTTTAAACAGAAAATAAGACATGCTGGGAAGGATGTGACGGCCACTTCTTTCAGAGATCATCTGGCTAAGCAAACTTAAAGTAGCTAAAAACAATAATAGGGACTAGTTGTTTGCAACATGATTCGTCTGTTCAGAAGAAAAGCGCAGGTAAAAGCGGCCTATTATTGTGCATCAAGAAGTTCTCTTGTACCATGAAAAAGCGGCACCCGAAAATTGACCGTGCAAAAATAAATTGCTGGCGGCTTAGCATTGCTAGTACGCTCGACGAAAAATGTAGCGTCTTGACAGGACAAAGAGAGGCAAGGGCAGGTTAGGTGCTACACTTGGAACTGAATAACGACGGGCAATGAAATATTGTCGTATCACTAACCAACAGCGCGTATGCGCAAATCTTTAAAGAATACAAAAACGAAATAATGCTAACAATGATAACAAAAATAAACTTTGATTTTCCTTTTTTTCGTTTACTGCCTGATATTTAGGTTAGGTCAGCAACTGTGACAACAGTCTCCACTCTGCATTGAACCAAAACTATAAAATACACTGAGGACCACATACATTGCTTCAAGCACAGCAACATGACACAACTTAGAACAACCCACAGAAAAACAATACAGATGACAACAGTCACAACTCTACGTGCAAATATGAGTGAATACAGCGTAGACTACTACAATTATTTAACATATTAATACCACACAAGAGAAAAAACACTCCGCGTCACAACTACTTCACATCAGCACCGTCCCATTCTTGGTTATGATGACTAACTTTCCATCAACCTAGTCGCGAGCTCCTTTACATTACATCCAAAGATAACATTAAAAGTGACCTTGTTAGCAATTGCCTCAGATTTGGCATATCACAGCTCGTATTGAACCATACCAGGTCAATTGACAATTCTTCCAATATTCTCCATCTCGTTCTCTCTTCCCGCCCTGAAAACGTTCCCCTGGCACTTCATTCTCCTAGTCTTTGTGACCACTCCGTCACACAAACCGCATTTTCTTCCAAGTCTCGTGCCTGAAAAAAAAAGCAATAAAAAGAGCACGCACCCAATGCGGCAAAGGAAACTACGGCGCAAAGAACGCAGAGCTCTCCGTTTGTTTTTTGGGCGTGGGTTGTTCTAGGTTTTTCAAACCGTTCAATAGAATCTGACTGGTCTTTGTCCAAAATACAAAATACATCAGCTAACAGATAAGCACATACCTACTATCACCATCACCGAAAAATAAAATTCACTGTGGTTTACAAAAGAACTGAAGCACCTGGACATAAAAAAGAAAAGACTTTTTCGAACCGCAAAACGACTCAGTACCGTATGCGTGTCAAAAAAGTATAATTTTGCTGTAAAAACATTTCTATCTTAACATCTTTAGCACGATAAACCAAACGATGCTTTCTACATAAGTATTACCGTCTATGCTATGCACCAGCTCTACGAAATTTCGGAAAACTATAAGGCACACACGCTACAGATTTCTAACATTAAACGGCGATGACAATTACCTCATCCAAGAACGTGACTTTTGACGCACTCCTAATACCTTTTTCTGCTCCCTTTTTCCTTAAGAACTCGGCGGCGAATTACCAGACTTTACTGTATGTTACCACACAGCTATGCTATACATTTTCTTGGATCCTAATGTAATTATGAAAGTAATGAAATATTTGCAAATGTCATCTTCTTCTCACACTGATGGCTTGAACTAAAAAAGTCATAAAAATATTAAGAACACTGTTAGCATCATTTTGTGCCATCTTTTTCAGCAGTCCACATAATCAGGTACGCGTCTGCAAGAATAGAAAATCGGTAAGATCGTCCCAACTCCCCAAGAAGGTTCTCTCTCGTGTAAAACCTATCGCCCTATTTTTCTCTCAAGGATCTGTTCGAAACTAATGGAACATGTTATTTATTCTTATATCACCAAATTTGTAGTCTCGGCGAATTTTTTTCTCTAAGCAATCTTCCTTGATTTTGAAATAGGCCAAGAAAAAGTGCCGCTAAAAGATTACTACTAAAACATTCGCGCCTAATCCTTAATTTTTTTTGTAACGGAGAGGCTTCAAGACATTTTGACTAACACAGAACAATTCGCCTATGCTCTCAAATCCTCGTCTCTGGCTGTTTGGTTGCTTAAGGTGTTACTCAAAACACTGTGCTCATTTATATTAACGATCTTCTCTCTGGCATTACCTCTTACATCCAATTGTTTGCTGACGATTGAGTAATTTACCGCCTGAATGCTAGAAGTACTGACGCCGACAGCCTCGGTGAGATCTAATCGGATTCGAAAATTGGCGCAAACATTAGTTAAAGTCCCTGCATATTGCATAAGCATGAATCATTTCTTTTCATCGCAGGCAATCCCACGTTCCCTATAAATACAGTATTTTCGGTTCAGTAGTGTCTTCCATTCCCATCTGAAAGTATTTCGAGTCGACATTGCTTTAACACATACCTGAATTTAATTTTCACACATCACGAGCCGCGCTAATCACGTTAACCGCCCACATTGCGTTTTACGTCGCTATCTTCGTTTTGCTATTCCTTCCAACCAATTACTACCATACCTAACTTTCGTCCTACCTAAACTAGAGTTCGCTTCTGCAGTACGGAACCCGCACGTCTTTAAACTTAGACAAAATAAAAAAATCACGCTATCCGCTTCATTTATTTTGATTACTCATATTATACTTGCGTATACTTTTTAAAATACAGAGCCCGTTTACCTAGTCTTGAAACAAGGTGAAAAATTTTTCGATTTTGCCACTTATATACTCTTTATTATTCTTCATTCGCAGCATTAATCATATCATCAGCACATATTCTGTCTAGCCGAATTTGCCTCCACAAGACCGCCTACCCTCCCCCTGTAAAAACTACAGCTGATTTCTGATCTTTCTCCTCTCATTAACTGGATGTGGAAAGATATGCGGCCGGAAGTCGTACACGTTATCAACTCCATTGAAATGAAGAAAAAGATCGTGACCATCATACAGCAACCGTCATGTCCGTCCCTCATGTAATGCCCCATACCCGGCGCCTTCGAGGAAAGAAAAAGACCTGCTTCAGTAAGTCCTACCAGCACCTTTAATTTATGCTTGACGACCGTCAGTTGCCACCTACTGCCCTGTTTCAAACGATGACGATTTCCAAATTCTTGTGCATAATCCTTTACATTCGCTGGCGTCAGTCGCGTGAAGCCAGAGTTTCATTATACCGTGAGCTGTTCCAAGCTGTGGATATTTGTCCTGAAATTTTCATTCGGTGTGTCAGAACGTTGCGATTTACCACGCACTACCGGCCCGGAAAGGAAGCCGAACACGCATATGCTGTATTTTTCAAATAAGTAGCAGGACTCCTTCGAATCAGTTTGTCAGTTGAACAGAAACATGAATCAGCTATCGCATACTATGATTTAAAGTAAAAAGGCAAAATGTTGTCATTTCTTCATAGGCGCTCGACTACTAAACCGGAGTTCCCGGCCTCCAAACCGGCAGCGGCGGCTGCGTTTCGATGGGGGCTAAACGCTAAATCGCCCGTGTGCAGTGTGCAGTGCAAGTCATAGATACTCAGGTGGTCGAAATTATTCGGGCACCTCTTTCTTACTTTCTTCTCTCAATCACTCCTCCATCCATTTCCTTTCGGTGCTGTTCAGATGTCTGCCAAGATGTGAGACAGATACTGCATCATTTCCTTTAATAATAATAATAATAATAATAATAATAATAATAATAATAATAATAATAATAATAATAATAATAATAATAATAATAATAATAATAATAATAATAATAATAATATTAATAATAATAATAATAATAATAATAATAATAATAATAATAATAATAATTGGTTTTGGATGGAAAGGAAATGGCGCAGTATCTGTCTCATCAAAAGCCAGTTTTCGATTTTACAAGTTTTCGCCTACCAACCTGGTGTGATTGCATATCAATGTGTCTGCCATGGCCTCGTGACAGCTTCCAATGCATCCCCCACCACACATGTCTAAAAAAGCAGGATGGACTATAGCTCACATGACGTTAACCCGTACGGACTGCTGTGCTTGACCCACAGCTTTTTACAATAACTTGTGTAGCTCCAATTGGCAAATCTGAGTGAATTCACATGGACCTGTACATCAAAAAGAATGCATCAACAAGTGCTAGTCTTCAGCATAAGTTGTGAGCACGAGCAGTTGAAGACATGCCCCCATTTTTAGAAGCTATTACACAAAGAGCGCACAGGGCGTAGAACACAACTGGACTGGATACGCGGCGGGCCGTATGCAATCTTCCAAGGGTCACTAAATATCATCGGATCCGCCCGCGTGTCCATGCAAGCAGCCTTACTTGCATCTGAAGGCTATGAAAGGACACTCTGCATGAAGAGCAGCAATTCATGCGTGCTAGCTCAACTTCCGTGGCACGGCTTTGCACAGGAAAAAATATGAAGAGCTACAACCCTCCCCGAGTGAAAAAAAAGAAAGTTATATGGCTGCAGCCGCGCTTTGGAGGTTATCTATTTGGAGCGTAAATCAGTTCATCCAATTGTCGCGGTCCTCCAACAGTTTGAGAGTTTCTGAAACGGCCTCAAAGAAAAAATAATTGCTGGCTTCTGGTATAAATTTCCCCTTCCAGACAAGTAAACAGAAAAAATCTTCGTGGAGCAGGCTCATTCGATTGTCCCATTGCATTCCCTCTTCCGTCCCACACATCCAAGAACGTCTGATCTTCTCAGTTTGTGCAATGGCCCTTGAGGAAAAATCATTGCTCACTTCTGGCCTAAATTGTGTTACGAAGTCGAGCCCGCAATCAAGGACTTATTCATCTACATAAATATAATTTTTTTATTACAAAGTTATGATCCCAAAGCGAAGTATCCACCGTGGGAACATTCCGTGCGGAGTAAGAAAAATGAACTGCTCTAAAAAGCCCAAGCGTCACGAGAGAAGTCCCCACGATGGCACGAGCGCAGCTGTAGAGCTCTCTTGAACGCTGCATTTCAAAGTGTAATCCAGATCACGGCTTTCACCACCGTCCTTGCTTTCGCGGGAGGCGAGAAGAAGGGTAAAGAAAAATCGAGAAACGAAAAGAGGAAGAAACTGTGAGAACAGCGAAGCAGGGCGCTTCGATGCGCCGCGGCGCGACGCTCCACGATTAGCATCAGCTCGCGTGATCCGGGCCGGTGGCAGCACGAGCGGTCGCGGCGGCGGAGGAGCCTGACATTGTGAAGGCCGCGCCGCGCCGGTAGCAGCAAAAACCGGGCGACGAAGAAGCGCGTTCCACTTGGTAAAAGCGAGAGCGATCGACGACTCTGAGAATGCGACAACGCAACCGCGCACTGAACGCGCAGGGAGGGAGGAGGTCGCGGCGGAAACTGGAACACCTCCAACGGGGGAGAGACGGAGGCTTCGAAGACCAGAAGACTGCAGACGCTAGCTGTATGAAGCGCAGCCACAGGGATCGGCTTAGTTCGGGAGAGAGAGAAAGTGGAAGAGCAAGCCTGGCTTTTCAGGCCTTTTTATTGTTTTCTTTACTCGCTGCTTATCCTGTCCCAACACGCGTCACTTGGTTCTGATGCTGCCCTCGCCACTGCCAGTGGCACCCGTGCGAGTAGCAGGGTCGTACTATGCGGAGATGGCACAGCTCCTGGCGCGGGAATGTCGGACTCCGGACCTGGGCGTTATTGGGACGTGAGCGCAATGGACAATCTGTCAGGTCGCACCTAGCCGTGGGTTAGGGGTGGCCGGCACGCCACTCGGCTTGCCGCAGCTGACTGGAATTCTTTCGACCGGTTTTTTTTTTGCGCTACTCAAGAGTCCCTTCATATATATTTTTATATTTTTTGGAGTTATGGTTTTTTTCACCTTCTTTTAATTTCAGAATCATTAAGTATCGCACGTTTTGGCGAAAACAAGCTTCGCCTTATTGACAAGTTAAGATTGCGAGATTTACGGTTTTGTACCGAAAATGTTCTGGTGAGTGTGAGTTGTCGAAAATGCGAAATGCGATTGCTTACGAGACGCTTATGTATGTCGGGAGCGGATGTCAAATAGGCGTTCTTTATAGTACTCAGTCTTTGAACTCTACTTGTTGACTGGTAAACAAAATCGTAAAGATAAAAACGGGGGCATGCTTTTGCGGAGGCTTGGCGTTTTTTTGTGAAATATGTTATATCCCTCTCACATAGTTCCTGGTTAGTATGTGGAACTACAACCCCACACCTAATGCGACGAATTTTGTGTGCAGTATATAGTGCACTACTTGTTGTGTTTTGTTTCCTTACCCACAGAAATTAGTTTCATTCTGTAAACAGTTTACTTAATTCTGCTTGCAGTCTATATTTTTAGGTTCATGAGACGAGATTTTTGCCATTATATGCTTTTCCAATGATTTTTTTTGTTTCCTTGTAGTACAGCCCATTTTACCTGGTTATGAAATACGGCAGTTATTAAATATAACTTGCTACCACAATTTAATTCGGCAAGTCTGGAACAAACGAACAGTTTTTCGCTTCGTGAAAACAGTTTTTCTTTGGTTAACTTTTTTGTCACAAAGAAATATAGTAAAACAAAGTTGCAGTGTTCCGTATTTCGCGCTATACACAACTCGCGATAACAGCGGGAAGTTCGTGACTGCTTGGACATACCCACCTACCCACCGATAAGGCATAAACATAGATGCCCTCGCCAGGCCGCTCAGCAAATAAGTTAATCAATCTTATCCTACTGAAAAACGCTGTATGATGCAATAACCTCACACAAAGTTGTCATACAAAAGTCACACAGTTATCAAACACGTCATAAATTCTTACAGAAAAATACACTTATATTAAAAATGTCATTCAATATCATTCAAGTTGAATGACAAATGTATCGCAGAACCTAATGAGGTTATTGGAGCATACAGCTTTTTTCAGTATGGTTACTACGCGCTAAACAACTAAATGTAACACTCCTTATGCATCCTAATTGTCCGTGAACGACGTTGAGTAAGTTTTCTCCGAAGTATGCAACATTTATGATCCGTCCAGCATAGAACGCTGCGTTGGATTTTTTTTTTTGATGGTGCAAATCATCCTTCACGTGGCGTATATTCACAAACCACATTGGTGGCATCTAAAAAGTTTATATTACATTTTCAGTCTCGACAAGCTTTAGCCTTGCAACTAAAACGCAAGCAACGGATTCGAATGCCAGTTCGAGCAAATATGGGGACTCAGTTTCTAACAGACACAGTACCTTAAAATTATGGAGGTGCTCTACCGGTGCAGACCTTAGTCTTGCCTTCTCCTCTCCCTTCTGCTTTAAAAACTCCACGCGTTTTGCTCCGATTCACCAATGCTGTTTTTCTGTTTACGGACGCTTGCAATCAGCTCACAAATACTTTAAATTCATGCCGCTTATCTTATGCTGTTTATCAACCACAGGCGCACAATTTGTCTCTAAAGGAGCCTCGCAGAGTTATCTTAAGTGAGGAGTATACCACCCAATTGCAAAGAGAAGTGATACGGGCTCCGGAACATTTGGTAAACTAGCTTTCTGCACTACGGTTTGTGTCTACGATTGTCCTAGTCGAGCTAAACCTGTGTAATGTACTTTATAATCGTGCATATTTTGTTTATTATTCTGCTCCCGAAGCAGGAAATCTATGCTGTGAAGCTCCCTTATGGTTTCATTTGGATGTGTTCCCATTAACCCGTTCAAAATGAACGACAATGTGGTATAGCAAGGGAGCTATTTTGCTCATAAGCTACGGCCCATTTTGTATATAATGAAAGAGAAATATCTCAGTTGTAATTCTGTCGTAATTCAATTAAACTTGTCAGGGGCTGGAAAGGCGTGAGTATACAGCGTGCATGTCCATGTAAATACACGTGCGGGCACGGGATAAAGACGTATGCCAACGATTTATAAGGGATGCGTGAAAAGAAATAAAAAAATTCGTTCTCAAAAGAAAGCGAATAAATGCAGTATGTAGATAGTAAAGCTAAGTTGCGAGCTTAAGAATTATAGCCGGTTGCGCATTCACGCTCACCCTGCATTGAATACGGCATATTTTGACTGTGGACTTTCTGCGTAAAGGGAACATAACGTTTGAGGAGCCCAGTTGACTTTTGACATGCGGAGAGATTTCTTCGCGATGACCACATAAGCGGGAAACTGCAGAGAGATTCTCGAGATAGTCTTGGTATGCGCACATTTAGGGAGCAATGACTTACACAAACTATAGGAACATAAGCGGGCTGGATGGGCCTAATGATTATCGGAACAACGCGAAGCGTGAACTTGAAAAGAGGGCCCAGCGATGTCACTGACTTACATCTGATTTTTTTTTTTATTGAGGCATCACCTATATGCTTATATACTGTGGCAAACATTCTCAACTGAAAATGCGCAAAACAGCTTATAACTATAAATATTCATCCGCAATTGAAATCCTGCTGTCAGCCTTCACCAAGAAAGGGAAAACAAAGTCGCGTTATTGTGGGCAGGTGAAAACGTATTATCAACTAAGTGTTTCCAGATTTCCAAGAACTGACACCAATACGTCTAGACATTCTCGGTAAAGGATCGGCACTTTTCAACACTTGCATTCATTTTCGCGCCAAGAGCAACGATGCCAACAATTTTTCAGGACGCCACTCAGTTGCTGGTATTTTGTTCATCAATGATGTTTTCTCCGATGCTGCTGCGTTTCAGCTCGAAGGCTTACCAAGTTTTCCTGGTAAGCCATGCCTAGCTATTTGAAAGCCCATAATAGTTACTTGGAGGCCATGAGGGGAGGGTGTTCAAGCCATGGCTTCGGTGGTGACATCATGACTTTGAGATGCTAAGAAGAGCTAATTTGAGTTTAATAGTTTGGACACTTCCTTGAAAGTGGCTTCGCTAATATAAGCATTCTTCGGGGTATAGTAATTAACCTTACAAGTTAATGCCGTGAATGAAAAGGAGCTAACAAAAATGACTAATCTTTATAAAAACACAACCACCTATAAACCCGATTATTCTTATGTCGTTAAGAACAAAAAAAAATATTTCTTTGACCCGTGCTAAAAAGTTTTTGCGTTAACTTTATCGCGCTCTAATGTTTCGTAGTTTTGTGAGAGCTGCTTTCGGAAAAAAGCATCACGACAGCTACAGCTGTTTACTCCTTTTTTTGTGAAAATACAAGGCTGAGGCGGACGCTTGTCGAGATTCGTTTGGATTGTCTTCAGGACGATTGTATCTTCGGCTATTACTTTAGTGCAGGAAAAAGAAAAGAAACTCAACACCATTTTTCAAGACCTATGCGGACACGGCACGTGGCGCTGGATTGAGTGCACCGCACTTAGTGAACGACGCTGTTTTAAATTGTTGCTAGCAAACTTTGCTCTTCTGTGAAATAGCGGGAAAATACGGCGCGAACTTGCCTCAGATTTAATGCAATCATTTTTTTCGAAATATATTATATTTTATTATTGCAGTTTTGATCAGCCACCATTTGACTTCAAAATCTTGCACTGGGAACATGGTTTTCGAAATTCTTACAAGACAGGAGGCCGTGAGACTCTTTTGGATATTATTAAGAGCCTCATTATTCAACAACCATACCAAACATTTAGTGTCGGGAAAGTTGCTCTTTCTGTTTAAAACAGTATCTATGACTCACCACGGCGGCTCAATGGCCAAGGCCTTGGGTCATTAAGCCTGAGGTCGCGCTACTGAATCCTTTCGGAAACGGCCGCATTTAGATGGAGATTAAGTGCCGAACTCCTGTGTAGTGTTCAATTTTTGGGCGGTTTCAAGAGCCCGAAGTGATCGAAATTAACCCGTAGCCCCACAATACGGTGTCTATCAAAGGCGTACAGATACAAACTTCTTAACTCAATTTGTAGGCATTTTCGCTATCACTGTGGTTGGCTTAGTTCATATGATTGCTGTTAAAAGTCGCATTGACAGGAAGGAAGTAGGTAATCTACAGTGCTTTCTTCCAATACATAGCAGGGACAAATTCGATTGTTGTTCTTTTCTCCCTAACTGCGTTGAATAACTCGACCTGCCCTATCTATCGCCCTATGTCTTTCTTGTTCAACGCGAAATAACATTTCGGAAGTGAACAGTTTTCTTTTTTTATTGCGACTGCGCTCATACACAGCCTGACCAATACTCTAGTGCACCCTGCAAGGTTTGGTGCAGGGCTTCCACTGCGGCTTGTGAACGCCTCGGTTGCCTCTTTCAAAGACGTGTGTGCACTTGTTGGGCATGTCACTTATGAAAACCGAGTTAATGTTAGCGCCACTCGGTGCGGGCAGCAAATGGGGCAGCGCCATGCGCTGTTTTGTGGGTGAAATCAGGCGGTTTATTCGTAGGATGGGGGATTAATTCCACCGGGAAGCTTAACCGTGGTGTTCGGAACACTTGCAACAGAACAAAAGGTGCCTTGATCCCTGATAAGGCGATACGCGGACAGTCCAGCCAGTAAGTCTGATTCTAAGTTACTTGCACTACTTTTAGATGGCGATAAATGCTCCCAGTGGGCTTGTTGGTGGACGGTGAGCTGTTAAATGTTAGCTCTGCGGCGAAAACGTGGATAGATGCTACATGAACCAGGCAGATCCCAACTGTTGGACGAGGTCTGCCGCAATTTTTGGTGGCGCTCAACACCTGCTTATTTCGTTCGGCAGGAAAATCTTTTAAATTGTCCGAGCCGTGATTTCAGAGTGACATGTAGCCTCTGCCAACCATGTAACATATTTACCAGAAGAGAAATGTGTCAAAACATGACAGCAAGGAGTCGACTATGTTTGTGTCCTTGTGGAAATGGGCGGAATGGGCAGTCAGCGCTGGTAATGAAACTTTCCGCCGCGAAAGTGCATCGCCAGACTTTCCAGAATCGGCTTGAAGTGCAGGTGTGGCGTGCGACAAAGGCCAGAAGGCTTGAAGGCCGTCGGCATTGTTTTATTTCAGGTTTGTAACTGCTCGACGATTTCGATACTGACTCAATGGATGGCGTCTGGCGTGTCATATACAGCACGCGCAATTATGCTTCTTTAATAACAACCCAACCAGTATTATAACATAGCACTAGCGACGACGCATGACCGTTGCTGATTCTTTTTCAACCTATACAAAAATCGTACGAATCCTTTCGCCTTTCCGTTCGGGGTAAAAGTTTCAGCAATGGGCGTACCGCAGTACAACACCGAGAGGAGGCACACCGTAGCCTACCTGCGCCTACATGGATAGCATAGCCAGGTCCAACGCAGTCACGTTCCGGCCGATGTCGTGTTCTATTTGTGCAACATTCTCACCAGACGGACGCCAGGGGCAGACAGCGTTCTTTGTTCAGCAGTAGTGAATGACATGCTTCCAGTGAACACATAAACTATACCGAACGAAAACTGAGCAGCGGATTCGCAACTATTGTCCTGATGCTGCTATTTCTCTAAATGGAAAATAACATTTTTTTACACACTCTGTCTGCAGCACCGTATGTACTTCCGTGGTGAATAGGTTGGGCAGACTGTTTTGTTAGTAACAGTGAAAATTTTTTTTCTCTTCATTCAAGTGTACATGCATCTCGGATGGCGATTTAGTTTTCGTATGCCTTTATCGCTGTCTCTTTCTTTAGATAGCACTGTTATTTTTCATTCTTCTTTTAGCTCTCTCTAACGTATGTCCCTCTGTCCCACTCAAGTCGTCATTTTCTCTTTAATAATTTCCTAGCCCACTCAACAACTCCTGGTTCCCTCCACTCGTGTGATCCGCTCGCAGTTATAAGGGGTGCTCAAATGCGGGATTAAAACGCTCTGAAAGCGGCGACCGTTTGCCGAGCGCTTCTGCAGTGTGGCAGAGGAAGTGCTCCCACGCAGCAGGACGTTGTCTTCAGTGGCGGCGGCGGCGGCGGCCGAGTCCGCGAGAAATGCGAATGCGGGCGGCTGTCCAGAAGCGGTGCCGCGGACAGCACCCTGGAAGGGAGCCACCGCTAATTCTTCGCCGCTGTCCTCTCAGGCCGCGCCAAGGACGCCGCCGTATCGCGCGACATCGGCGAACGTGACCCGAAGCCCCTATGAGCTGCAGAGCGCCGCCCTTGGGTAGAAGCCCATTTAAGAGTGCGCTCTCCGGAGGAGCTACGCTGCCGCCTCACTCCGCTGGCTCATGGAGGAGAAAAGAGCTCCAAAAAGGGGGCCGCGGCCGGGACCACGCAGGCTACTGAGCGCGTGGCCGAAAGTGAATGTGCCCATTCAACGACGTCGAGTGCGGACAGGAAATCGCGGTGTGAACAGACGTCAGACGCCTTCTCTTTAAACAAAAAGTCGCTTTGATATATGCCGCACCCTGACGCACACCTGGCCTTTTCTGCCTTCACATCTCCGAAGTTCAGTTTCAGCCTATTGGACGCATTAATTCTACCATTAAGCTCCTAAAGACAAGAGAACGAAGGCGCTGTCTTCAAGGTTGTAGAATTATATGGCACTAACGTGAAGCCAGCGCCGCTTTTTTGATGTTTGAAGCGACCAGAAATAGATTGTTCTGTTTACACTAGCATTTCACCGTTGGGGTCGTGCAAAAAGTTCCCCTGCTAATTTTAGCTTTTGGGTTTGATGGTTCTTTATAGATCGTTTTGTCCCCAGTCTAGTAACACTTAGCGTGAAGTGGTTGCTGGCTCAGACTTTTCAATGATAATATTCGTAACGGAGAGCAGGAACGGTACTGCTGTAAATGCCGGCACGAGTATAGCGCCGTCTAACAATCTGTTGTGGGCACCAACATTATGTTTGTTCGGTAATGACAAAAAGCGTTCTGTACAGAATACAGCAAATTCTAGTAGAAACCGCGACACATTACTGCTTCGTGCTTACCTGAAGGCGCTTGCACCAGTTCCACGTCCATTATCATCATATGCGGTGAGCATTCTAGGATATAGTGAGGTAGGATATAGTCGAAACGTTAAGAGAATATCTCGCGCTGACATTGGTAGATTGTGGCTTTTAGAACTATAGGTGTCTCTACACCGCGCATTATAGTACGTACCATAGAGAGAATCTGCTTTCTGTTCGAAGTATAATAAATGTTTTTTAATACAGTTACGAGAAAAGTCGGTGGCGGGTGTGCGTACTCGCAGATGGCACAGAAAATCCCAGCGAAGGCAAGAAAATTACAGTGACGTCATCTAGCGTCCGCATGACGCACAAACCAATTCGAGCGCCACCGCTTCAGACAATCGTATACATGTGGTTCGTCTATATATACCCGCTACTGGCCAACCTTCATATGGCGCCACTTTTCGTGACACTGGTACCAAAATTGTGACGCAACCTTTCCTTGTCCAGCGTTGCTGCGGGTGGTGTCACATACGCGCGAAACCATAAACTCGTACAAAAGAACTTTAATGCATGTACAAATAATACACGAAAAGAATACACCATGGGAAAATAATGTTTTCGCTTTCCCACTCGTAAGGAGCCTTAAATGTTTCTGCCGAATTTTTTTTTCGCTTAAAGAATTGGCCTTAAGCGTTACATTCTTACCAATTTTTCTACCTCCCCAAAAGTTACCATGCGGAGGCAGCACGCAGTAGGTTCTATCGACGTTGCAGCTACCGCCACCATTGTCCACCGATTTCAAATTCGCGGCGCCTTCATTGCCACCGATTGCATTTCCACCTCAGCACCTTTATCCTGATTACGCTGTAACCTTCATATGCAATAATCTTAAACAGAACAAACCAAAGCATCGCATCTCAGTGATACTGGTAGACAGAGAGAAAATACTTTATTTGGAGGCAGCACCAAGAGCTCGTAATGCACTGCGTCAACCACCACTGCCAGCTGTACCGCCAGATGGTCCGAAGCTAGGCAGGTCCGCAGCATTAATGTGTTTCGTACTTTTCTGAGCAGGTTGGTTCCATGCCGCTACATGATCCGTCCCGCATGAAGGCACGGAGCAAGGCAAGAAAAGAGAGAAAGATATGACGGTAACTTAGTGTTTTTTATTTTAAAAGCGGGGACACACAACGGCAGGTCCGCAGCATTAATGTGTTTCGTACTTTTCTGAGCAGGTTGGTTCCATGCCGCTACATGATCCGTCCCGCATGAAGGCACGGAGCAAGGCAAGAAAAGAGAGAAAGATATGACGGTAACTTAGTGTTTTTTATTTTAAAAGCGGGGACACACAACCACTGTTAGAAGAAAAATATGCCAAAAAGAAAATAAACATTGAACTCAAACGTTAAACTAACACGAGCCACCAGGAGACCAGAGCATGATAAACTGAAACAAAGTAAAAGTGAAAGCAGTTAAGAAGGACTCACCACTGAGTTTGACAACATGCAATGAGACTTTCCCTTCTCATTAAGTCAATGAGTAAAACAAGTAAACTTAGAAAATGAGGAAACAACCTGTTCCGGATCACAACCGATTGTGAGCGAAAAGCTCAGAATATCACACAAGTCGCCGAACATGCCCTCTTGGCTCCTGCGCACAGATACAACTTTTTTTAGCAACTATATGGACGCAGAGCTCGCGCATGGATCGATTAACCGCTAGACCCTTCATGATTTCGCTTCTCATCCGATCATGGCTTGAGCAGATTTTAGCAATCCCACGGATCAAAGGCACATTGCAGTTACTACCAGTGCGCAAACCAGGGAGCTAACCGCTTAAGCGTTCGGTGTTTCATGTGCAAGACACCAGTCATTCACACAAAGCGGCTCTCCAACCAGGGACCTTATATCTGAATAAAACGATAGACCAATCTTTATCAAATTCAGCACTCTCGAGTACGAAAAACAACATGACCTATGAAAATTTGAAGTTGGAGGAGCCTGCAGAAGTAGTGTTAAAAAAAAAAAACATGTGATGGAAGCGTGACAGTGGAAGCAGTTAATTTACTTCCATACTTTACTGGCAAGACAACAGAGCTTTCTGTCACGCATCCTCGAACAATAGGCGTAGTTTTATTATGTTTTGCTCCAAAATTGGAACTGTTAATAAACTCGCAGCCATTGAATGTTGGTATGCCAATACATTTCATTTGAGAAGCTGGACGAGGCTTCATATTTTTCGTCTCTTTCAGAAGCCTGTATGTTGCAACGCTGACACGCATTGCGACCCCGACAAAAAGAAGGAAAGGAGAAGATGCGCCGCAAAACTTATCGTTCAGGCTGGCTGAAATGATTAAAAGAAAAGGATGAGCGGCTTTTTCATCAATTAAAGGCAGGTGAAAAATATGCATTTCTTTTTTCATTACACGCCACCAAAGCCCAAAGAGCCGTAGCGTCTGCGCTGCATAATAATAATTATTATTATTATGCAGTATTATTTTTATTATGCAGCGCAGACCCTACGGCTCTGTGTGCTTTGGTGGCGGGTTTGGTTTGATTTATGGGGGTTTAACGTACCAAAGCGACTCAGGCTATGAGAGCCGTAGTGAAGGGCTCCGGAAATTTCGACCACCTGAGGTTCTTTAACGTGCACTGACCTCGCACAGCACACGGGCCTCTATAATTTTGCCTCCATCGAAATTCTACAGCCGCGGCCGGGATCGAACCCGCGTCTTTCGGGCCAGCAGCCGCTGCATAATGTCGCCTATGGCTTACCAGAGCGCCCTTTAAACCGGGCGTCTGTGAGACGTTCTAAGATTATCGTGTTGCTGCCTACCTGCAACCGCTAGCATTTCATCATTAAATTTCGCCGACAAGCCGCGGTTGCTTTCTGGCCTCGGCAGCAAGGGCGCATTTAAGGGCGTGAACGCGAGGTATACAGTACTCGCGAAACGCCTGAGAACTGAACACAATGCTGTTTTAGTACCGGCAAAGCCAGCATTTGTACCTTCCTCTTCAGTTGCATTGGCGCCTGTTGGTTCAAGTCAAAGTTTAAGCGCAGCAAATCTTCGCGTCAATAGAATCATGACATTGATTATAGAGCAGACAAGGGAAGGGATAAGAGGGTCGCGCTATGACATGCATGACGAAAGCCGACAGTCACAGAACCCAAGGAGCATAGCGGATGTTATTTTTTTAAATAATTGGCGGTGTTCATCAATGAAGTATTAATAGGGTAACTATTTTAAAGATAATTGAGTAGAAAGCAGAATAAAAACAACCACATTACGCCAGTGGGATCCGAACCCACGACCTCCGAATTTCGCGTCCGGTGCTCAAACAACTTAGCTACGGTGACGGCTGTACAATGCTCTACTTTCAGGAATTTTTATCTCAGGTGACATTGCGGCACAAAAAAAACCGCTTAAGTATCGGGAACTTTCCAAAAAAAATACAGTGCCTTCTCGAAATGTCTCGCTAATATGCCATTGGGTGTTTGTAATCTTCCCATGGGGCGCTAATTTTTCCCAGTCGTATCCTATTACGCTCCTACAAGAAGTGCGTCCAGAGCTTTGGGCGCACACGGTAAGGCGCCAAATATGTTTGTTCTTAATTTCTCGGCTCTAGTTTGATGCACTGCTTTCTTTTTTCTTGCATAACGTTCTCCTATCGGTCATATGTAGAATAATTAATTTTCCGCTAACAAATGCATCCGCTAGTTTTTTGTTAATATATGCACTGTGCTGAACTGCAGACAGGAAGCGGACGCATGAATTCACAACTCAATACAGAATGTCGCGCGGTGGCATCGCCATATAAGGATGGCTGCTTCATCCAACACTCTCGGATTTCTCCAGTTCTATAGGAAATCTGAAAAAAAATGTAGAAACAAAAATAAAAGCAAACTGGCGTTGGAAACAGCTTGGGCGCACATTATAAGGACTATATCGCGTTCATTTAAGAGCAAAGCCATATAAAGAGCAAATTTGGAGACGAACAAAAAAAAATACACAGGACAGCGAAGACTGAAATTATACGAATTTAGTGCACAGACTGCCGTACATGTTCGAGCCTTGCACAGAGGACGAGGTTACCTTGAAAACGGTGACAACGCACAAAATGAATGAAACGAAATGCTACAACCGTGAGTTAACGAAATGCTACAACTGTGACTTCTACGCAGCCTTCTGTCTTTCGCCTTCATTTCATAGCGACATGCTGCTCTCACTGGAAAGCGCACCCGGAACATTGCAATTGAAATCACTGAAAGGTTTAAACGACGTTTCACTGGAGCCGATCCAGCATTTCAATTATATACTACCCTACAGCAATTCTTTGACATCAAATTGATTTCCTGCCTTTGTTTCGCTTGGGTAGACATAAATCAGCGCAAGAGACAGAACAAGAGACACACAAACGCACGCACACACACAAAAAATAAAAGACAAAAGGAAAATAAAATACAACAATGACTACTAGGTTGCGAGCCTTTAAATTTGAAATAACGTCAAAATCATTGCTTGCGCAACACGCGCAGGCCTTTTCAGGTTTTTGTCGTGCATATAAGCTGCTGTAAAAATGGGAAATGGTGTGAATGGAAACGGAGCTTCTTGTGTGAAGTTATATCGAAGATCGTTGGCAATCCTTTGTTGTAATAGAACAAGCTTTGCACTCAGAAAAAATGAAGCAAATGTTGGCAAACAAAGCAGCCGGCGTTATCTATTTTTATTCTTTGATCTTGCAGGGTGACTGATGCAAGAGCAAAACCATATCGGCCTGCAGCTTCTGGCACGAACAGTCGTTTTCTATTTTTTGTCAAGGTGTTTTATTTCTTTTATTTTGATGTTTTCACCAGCACGTGTGCTCTCGAAAAAGCTTTTCTTGATAGAAAGTTTGACCAATGTGTTTTTACTTGTGTTTCTAAATCTTAATTCTAAGGCCTAGAAATCTTAATGAATTTTCTACTGGGATCTGTGTCCTTCCATACTATGTTGAGCGACCCCGGAGAAATACGTTGTTTGCTGAGCTAAGAGAAGATCGCACAAACTTTAAGTACTCTTTATGCAGAGAATTATGGGCAGCGAAGAGCAATGCAATTTCTGCCGATGTCTTAAGCCTATTGTATTGTAACGTAGTTTGCTCTCAGACCATAAACCTTAAACTTGTTGGTATCCAAGGATGAAAAAGTTGCTACGGAGCTGCACCTGAGATTTACTGCTTTCGGCATTGCACTTTGGTCCTGTCACCCTCTTCTGATAAATTGATAGCTGGCATGATAACGATTTTCTTTTAATTAGAATATGTTAGCCCTGTTTCTAACCTTCGCCAATCTAATTCATCCAATGTGATCGGTCCAGAACCGGCCTTCTAGATTTATTACATCTTTTTTCAGCAGGTCCTCGTACTAGACATAGAGCTTGGTTTTCAATATTTACTTCGCTTTCAAAGAAAGATAACACGACTCTGTCTTCCTCACAGGATTTTATCATTCGTTGCCTAGAGGCAACGAAGTCATACTACTTTAACTCCAATCCTGCAACGTCCACCTCAGCTCTGTATGTCGGCCTCGTACATATAAGAGCATATATCTGTGTTTGCATTTTGTCCGCGTTATCAGCTGCTACAATAACCTGCAGCACGCACCGGCAACATCACTGAGGTCCTCTTTTCATTCTAGCATAGAAGAAGCCCATCCTTGGTACCATCTTACATAACAAGCTTTGAGACAGCCAAGATTATGCTGAGTGCTTATCTATTGCCCAGTTTAGGGACATCTGAGGTATCGTAAATTGGCAGCTAAATAAATAAACTGATAAGTAAGGGTACCATTTATATCGAATAAATCACAGAGGATGGCAACCAGGGGCTATGATGAATTTACACTGTTCATGAAATCAAAGGCAGCCAGGCGTATTAGCGAAAAATATTTAGGCAAACAACCGAAAAACGAGCGCAAACGTATCAAAAAGAAAAGCAGACACAACAAAAAGCCGGTCGTGAGCCCACATATTGACAGCGCGCAAAGAAAGAAAACTAGCCATATAAGCTTGTTGGTTTTTTTCTGCCACTTGTGTTTCACAGAAACAGTGCTGAGGACATGTTTCTCGGTTCTGCGGAGTCCATCTGACATGAAGTGATTAGACGGTGAAAGGGCGAGGGGGGGGGGGGGGGGGGGGGGGCTAACAGCGCTGCAGGTGGACCACTGCATGCTGATTGGTCGGTGTACAATGACGTCACGCATGACGTGACTGCAACGCGCCGCATTGAGGGATACCGACGCAGTTACGTCACGAGTGAAAGCTTAGTGACGTGACGGTTGCGCTCTAACAGCAATGAAAAACCAGTATTATATTTACTGCCTGAAACAAATGTCCCTGAATCTTTTGTTAGAGAATCGTAACCGTGCTGTGGAGTTTTTTTACGGCCGCACTTTTGTATTGTTTTGCAAGCTAAGCGCATGCAAGGGGGCCGTACGGAATTCTTTAGTCGCGGTAAATACCGCAAAACACACAAGGCTTCTCAGAAAGTATTAGTTTACACGCATCCGCCTTCCACCTAGTGTGTAAAGTGTATCCTTTCAGGCACGAGGGATATATATTACCATAGCAGTCACGCGCTCTCCATCGGGCACAGGCACAGCTGGCGAGTGATTGATGACGAGAGAGCAAGGCCGTTGAAGTCCGGCTGTAGCGCGGTGAGAGCTGTCTCTCCCGTAACCTCCACCGTGGGCTCCTGAACTGCGCACAGCTTAGCAAAGGCGGCATTGGAAGTGGCTCAGACCGGATTCGCTCGTAAAGAAAGCCACGATTCTCCTCTGTTTTTCGTTCTTTTCGATCGCTGGATAGGCAGGCGATGGCGCGCGAATCCCTCCCAACGAGGATTGTTTACCTGGATCTAAAGGCCGATAATGTCGTGGGTCAGTGCAGCCTGAACATCGAAAACAATTCCAGCCAGTGACAAAACGTACAAAACAGGATGCGCAAGAACACGTGTAGGCACATGCCAACCGAGACCTCCACTGTCTCCAGTGCGGAGCCACAAGTGCATCGTCCTCGGCAGAAGCGGCGTTACTTATTCGCTGATTACACGCATGAGCTGCTATCCTGATAAATGATCGGGCTTACAGAGCTTTCCTATGCCTCTCTTTGCAAAATCGAGGCCAGTTGTCAAGCCTTACCAGCTGCTGCAGTCAGGGGCCAGCGAGAGTGAAAAATGCAACGCTAATGAACTGAAAATTAGGTGTAGGGGGTGGTGCTGAGTTAATTCGTGTTGGATCACTGCTCATGTCAGTTTGGAATGGTCTATTGCTGTGTTATGAAATATATGGGATCTTCTGTCCACATACAAAGGCGCAAATATTCAGACTGTTTTTTATTGCATTCGCTTTTTTAGTATATCACTGTTGTCACACATTGCACCGTTTGTTTTCTTTCTTCGATAATATATTTAACTAGGTAATGCTTAGATGGAATGTTTTTCACCGCTCACGTAGGCAATGTATTAAACATGCTGTTGTATGGACTAGTGGGTTTCGGACTTGACTACTAAAAACTTTTGTTTCGCTGAGACCATTTATTTCTTTTTCGATAATATATGCACTGATGAAATTTTAATCAAGCCGAGTAAAATTGTACTTTGACATCCACAGCCGGTTTATGAATTATCTTAAGGAACAGGGTAGGCTTCCATTTTAAGATTGCTTTCAGTTAATTCTCTGGCGGCTTTAATTAGTACCATGACTATGCAAAGCGATTTTTGAACGTGATCTCTTAGTTGTTTTTCTTCATTTTTTAAAGTAAAATTTAAAAAAAAATGAAAATTGGTTGTGTGGGAAAATAAATGACGCAGTAAATGTCTCACATATCTCGGTGAACACCCGAACCGTGCCGTAAAAGAAGGGATGAAGGTGGGAGTGGAAGAAGAGAGGAAGAAAGAAGTGCCATAGAAGCGGGTTCCCGAATAATTTAGACTACCTGGGGATTTTTAGCGTACACTGACATTGCACAGCACACGGGCACCTTTGTATTTCGCCTCCATCGAAACGCCACCGTACATTTGCACATGGGCAATAGGGTTGCAGGCACAGGTTGGCCATAGTTGGCAAAGGACAGGGTTAATTGGAGAGACATGGGGAGGCCTTTTTCCTGCAGTGGGCGTGGTCAGGCTGATGATGATAATGATGATGGTACGCGCCTGGCGGCGCCAAATGGCCAAATTTTCAAGCATTTCACTGCACAAAAGCAGGGCACCAAACGAGGGAAAAGCTAGTGCCCATTAGAAAGCTAGTAGATAGCCTGCTGTAGTGGGAATAATAATAATAATTGGTTTTTGGGGAAAGGAAATGGCGCAGTATCTGTCTCATAATCGTTGGACACCTGAACCGCACCGTAATGGAAGGGATAAGGGAGGGAGCGAAAGAAGAAAGGAAGAAAGAGGTGCCGTAGTGGAGGGCTCCGGAATAACTTCGACCACCTGGGGATCTTTAATGTGCACTGACATCGCACAGCACACGGGCGCCTTATCGTTTTTCCTCCATAAAACACAGCTGCCGCGGTCCGGTTCAAACCCGGGATCTGTAGTGGGAATCGAGCTCTGCACATCCTGCATACAGTGTCGATGTTGAGAACAGTAAGTACCCGCTGCCATGGAATATTATAACTATATTATAGTATTTTTCGTTTCGCTGTTCATGCCATTTTAGGAAACTTGTAGTTTGCATTGGCGAAAATAACGAAGCGCCGACCAAAAGGTGTTGTCAAGATGGAAGGACGTTTCGACTTCCACACGGAAGTCTTGTTCACTGATGGAAAAATTTCGCACACAAAGCTTAAGTACGTTGTGCTAATTGTCGCAGGCATCTAGCGTACGAGGGCGGTAGATTGCCGATGTTACGGTTGAGCGTCTGATCTGTTGTCTGGATAAACAGAGACTCCAGATATTGGCGTGACATCCAGTTTTTCTCACGGCCGATAATTGCCGCTTCTTCCCAAGCGGTATCATGCTTCGTGTTTTCAAAATGTTCAGCCAGTGCGTTGGAACAAGCCTTCTTTTTCTTGACATCATTCTTGTGCTCATTCAGCCGTCTTTCAAAGTTTCCGCTTTCACCTATGTAGGAGTGATCGCAGTCTGAGCAGGGGATTTTATAAATTACTCCGGAAAACTTTTCCTTTTTTAGCTTGTCCTTTACGGACACCAACTCGTGACGAAGCTTGCACGCAGGCACGTGAGCTATATGCACATCGTAGGTGCGAAAAATGTGGGCCAATGACTGGCTCACGCCTGGCACATAGGGTATTGCAGCTCGGGCACGGCAAGGTAGGCGAACGGGCTGAGCTGGTCTCGTTGTCTGCTGTATTACAGCGTTCACGAAGTGCTGTGGGTAGCCACAATTGTTGAGCTCGCGTCGCACTTGGCGTATGTCAGAGGCTTTTTCTTCGGGTTTCGAGCATATTCTTTCCGCACGACGGACGAGGGTAGAAACGACGGAGCGCTTATGGCACGTAGGATGTACTGCATTAAAGTGAAGGTAATGGCCTGTGTGCGTGTCCTTTCTGTACACCTTGAATGATAGGCGGTCATCACGTCGCTCCACCATGACGTCCAGAAAAGGAAGACGGCCAGAAATCTCCTCCTCGACGGTAAACTGGATGGAATCTTCCATGCTGTTCAAATGGTTCGTGAAAGCAGCCAAGGCATTCTTTTTGATTATGCAAAAGCAGTCATCAATGTACCGCAGGAAGACCTTCGGGCGCGGCTCGAACGAAGCCAAAGCGCGGCTTTCCAGTGCTTCCATTGTGAGGTTTGCGGTTGTGACCGAGATAGATGCTCCCATGGCAGTGCCATGAACCTGCTTGTAGACAGTGCCCCGAAAGATGAAGTACGTGTTCTTCAAGCAAAACTGCAGAAGCTTCAACAGGTCCGATGGATCGATGGGTGTCCTAGCACTCAGTCCGTCGTCGTCTCGAAGCGCTGAACGGCATACCTCCACCGCCAGATCCACGGGGACGCTGGTATTCACCCGACCAGACGAGATTTCGTCGAACCTTAGATTTCTTTTTGTAGTTTGCATCTTCAAGAACACGTTGATGTTGCGCTAAGTGCTATTGTTAAGTGCCTAGCATACAAATGCACATCTGAAGGGTATACATCCTTGTTTGGCTTCCTTAGAATGGCTTATTAACATCTTTTTCTGCAGACAGCCATGTCACGCTTCTTTTTAAAGCAGTGATTTTAGAAATGTCACAACGTTTGCCGAACATTAAAATATCCTCATGACATATTGTGTCGCGTCCAATATGTTGCAAAAGCAGTCCGCGTGATATGCGGCGTATCCCAACTCTTCCCAAAATATTTGGAGAGTACTATATCCAAGTTGATAAATTCAAGCTAAATATATTCCTTATCAACTTATGTCAATAAATTTGCTGCATACTTTTATTGTGTTTTCATTATTTGGATTTGCTTTAAAACAGTTTTTTGCGTAGGATTTTTATCTTGTTCGTTCCTGTATTTTTGCTTATACATGAGCTCACTATTATTTTTAACGATCGCTTTTTTTTACTTGTGATTCTTTTGTGGATCTTCTCCGCGTAATGTCTACCTGTAGATAATGATTTTCGGGGCTGTCATTTTGTACGGACAGCTTTCTTACTCACACGCTTTTGGTATGATTTCTCAGTGTTATTGTCAGTTATCTTGTTATGAATAGTATTTAAGTTGATTTTAAAACAATTTCTTTCCTTCTTTTGCTCCACAGTACATAAATCGCATGGCTGTTCCTTCATATATTAAATAAAAATTTATTCATTGAACA
This sequence comes from Amblyomma americanum, assembly GCF_052857255.1. Taxonomy (NCBI): domain Eukaryota; kingdom Metazoa; phylum Arthropoda; class Arachnida; order Ixodida; family Ixodidae; genus Amblyomma; species Amblyomma americanum. The sequence continues at coordinate 73,685,947 of NC_135498.1, forward strand.
GTTTTATCAACATCAGGCAACGTGGCTTCATAACCGGAAAAATTGCTCTGGCAATGATCTCCACTGTTCTTGGTTGCTTACAGCTGAATAACAAAGTACATCCTGGAATCTTAGACAGGCAGCGAAGGACCTGACCTTATTGTAGCGAGAAGTGGTGTTACAATTTATATGCAATGCACAATTCTATCTTCAAGACAATACTCAGGCAATATTTTCACTACCGCATTTCCTGCCACTAGTACCATGTTGTATCGTTGGAAGGTGACACCGATAGGGATACTATCATCATCACTTTATCAGATTATACCACAATTCGTGGCGGTAAAAGCTCGGAAAGTTATATCTGACTCTTCTTGTCTTTCGTTTTAGAAATGTAAAAGATGGTACAACGTTTGATGTTCCCTTTCCTGACGCATTTAATTCTGCCGAACAAATAACGAAGGAAGAAAGGTGGACAAAAGGATGGTCATTTTTCAAGCAAGACCTATAAGTCATGTTTTACCAGTGTTTTCGAGCACCTGCCAACAGCAGCAAGATTTGTTCAAAATAAACAACTATTCCACGCAAGTATCGTGAAACGTGAACTATTTGCTCGTACTGTTCACGCTATACGATTAGTTGAACTGTTAATCCGGAAAGACTTTCTCCACCATAGGCTAGCTCTATTCAAACAATATTAGGCAAACAGTTCTTAAATTGCAGAACTGAATACCGGTGTTATATTGAAGCAGATGTTCAGCCATTACGCACATTTCTTTAACAATAAAATGTTTCACCCAAAATAATCCTTCCACCAGCTGGCAGGGCCAAGTACCCACTTCGCAGGAAAAATAGGTTTCGTAAGGCTCCTTGCCTAATGCAATCGTCCCCAATGACACGCCGTAAAAGGTCAAACCGGAAACTCTTTTAATTTCGCAACCACTGTCGTTGCAGCCGGACTCTTTTGGTTTTCAAATGACGAAGATAGCGATATGCGCCAGCTCGTGCTGTAACGTGCTTTGACCAATCCTGAAGCGGCTTCTCCCGTTAACGCCCTGAGGACAGTCAGACACGAACACGGGCACTCTAAATCGGTTGCAGCTTGCATTTAAATGTGCACCGTGGCAGACACCGCAGTCTCCGACACTTGGCAAATCACCTGAGACAGAGGCACACTGCGTGAGTAGCAGAGTTTCTGTCGTCATATACCTTATATCTTTCTTTTTTTCACTATTCCGCGCATTAAAAGAAGTATATCCACCTTGGAGGCAGATGCTATCGCGGGCATGCACGCTCCTAGCTTTGTCGCGTTCTCCCAACCCGGATGCCAAATCCAGGAAACTGAAGCTGTGAACCTGGATAAAGAACGAATGGCGCGTGCATAAGAAGCAGAGAACAAAGACAGGACGACGAGATAAGAAAGCGGACGACGCATTACAATTAAGCTTCTTGCACTTAACAAGGTCGCACACGAGTAGACGTTGAAGGTGGAAGCAGGCACTGGGGACATTTTACTCTCTCGCTTTCCGGAAGTTTGGCTGTAGGGAGTGCCAAATTAATAAAATTATTATTGAGAAAGAATAAATGCGCCTTGGCCATGTTTAATATTTGCTGAAACTTGAACTTTATTGCTTCCGGCGGGGAAGCGGCTGCAAGTACTAAAAGGAACCAATACTTTTAGGATCCAAAAAGATGTACTACAAAGAACCTGTATGCCATGCATATATATATATATATATATATATATATATATATATATATATATATATATATATATATATGGTGTCCGTGTACATGACGGGAAGCCGATGAACTAGACGTGTTGATAGATGGCGATGACAGCAGGAGAGCTCCAGCCCGTGCCACTGCCCGCTTCATAGTCTTCCAGTCCATCGCATGACTCGGGGCAACCGAGCGATCATCCCGATCCTGCGAGATAGAAGAATGCAGGACGCGAATATGGGCGAGGCAGAAGGGATGGACAGAGAAGAGAAGATGGCGGGCTTGCCGTCGCGATAGAAGAGATGAGCAGGTGATGAGCGGGTGAAGGCAGGTCCAGGAAGATTGAGAAGCCACCGGTCTCAGGAAGTCAACGCTGAGGCCCGTGGACACACCCAAGAGCAGGGGCGGGGGACTGTGCTTTCATGTGTGGGTGGGTGGTGAGTGAGTTAGAACCGGCGGTCTCTGTGCAGTGGGGTGGTAGTCATGTCGTATTGTCTTCTGGCCGGGGCTTGGGGCGAGGCGGAGGAGAGCGGCGGTATCGGGTTATATCTGGCAGGTGGGGGTAAACAGGGATGTACGAAGTCACGAGGACTCCACGTCGTAAGACCTCAGTGAACAGCAGGCTCCTAAGCTCAGGGACTAGCATGTTGTACGTACCCACCTCCTCACAACCAATGTTACGGGATGAGGACTAGTCGCGACTACAGATGACAGTGATGATATGATTTAATGGCTGCAGGCTCAGCAAGATCGCTCCTGCCCGCGCCTCTGCACGCTTCCTCGTCTCTCCCCCCCCCTCCCTCCCTCCCTCCCTCCCTCCCTCTCTCTCTCTCTCTCTCTCTCTCTCTCTATATATATATATATATATATATATATATATATATATATATATATATATATATATATATATATATATATATATATATATATATATATATATATATATATATATATATATATATATGTATACTTATGAAGGGAGCCAGCAGTAACCGAAACCAAGGTGCATAGGGGATTGTTTTAATTTTTTTTTAATGCGTAGTGCTAATCAGTGGGATAATAATACATAGTTTAATCAATCGCTTAAAGAAAATTACAAGCTTCACTTACACGAAATAAACATAAATAACCACGAGAGCAGCAGATTGGACAGCCGTCGCCGTAGCTCAGTTGGTAGAGCACCGGACGCGGTATTCGGAGGTCGTGGGTTCGGATCCCACCGGCGGCATGGTTGCTTTTTCTGCTGCTTTATAAGTAATTTTCTTTTAGCGATAGATTAAACTAAGTATTATTATCCCATTGATTAGTACTACACATCACAAAAAATTACAACAGTCCCCTATGCACCTTGGTTTCGGTGACTGTTGGCTCCCTTCATAAGTTTGTCAAAACGAGTCCCTTATTTCCTTTATATATATATATATATATATATATATATATATATATATATATATATCTCCGACAAGGGTAGGAAAATGAGGGGCGCCAACAGCTAATAATGCAGTTGATTTTTAGATACGTCGATGATCGCTTATTCCTTCTAGACAACGCGCATATTTCATCCCTTGACGAAGGAAGTGCTGACATTCTCACGGCTTTTAATGCCGCTGCAGGAGGCTTGAAGTTCAAGTACAAAGTTTCCTTGGAAAAACAGCATACCGTTTTTAGACCGAAAAGTCTTTCACAGACGACCACATCTGCCGAGTTTACAACCCTAGGTTACTTAAGAACATACTTCCTTATATCAGCGCTCCTTCGAAAATCATAAAACGTGGGATTGCTATGAAGTGCACAAACTTAGCATTGGAAAAAACTTGTCCACATCAATTGCCCGATAGCGTCAAAAAGCAGGTAGAGCTGATACGCGTGTCTGGTTTCCCCGCTGATATTATTTCAGCTCTTCGCGAAAACCTATCGCGAAAAAGAAAGAGAAGAAAAATAAGCAAGAGGAAAAGCAAAGAAATAGTAAAACACTCAAATCATTCTGTATCGCCATAAAATATCCACATACTTAAGAGAAAAGACATCCCTTACAAGGCTGACGTTGTTTTGTTTTTCTCCTCCTTGCAAGCTGTCAAAAATTTGTCGATATTAAGAACGTCACGAAGTTCTTGAAATGCGTCACAAAGGCCGTTTACAGTATTCGCCCTACTTGTAGAAAAGTGTACATTGGCCAAACAGGCTGATGTTTTAATGAAAGAGCTCCAGAACACTTCAATCTAGTTAAGACGCTATTAGTGTTCATCTTGCTGCCGATTACCGGAAATGCAAATTTCAGCCCATGTTCAATAAGACGCAGTATCTAGGCTACGCTAAGGACAAGCTTCAACGCGAAGAAACTCTTTCTTCACCAAGTAGGCTGGTAACAATTGCGCCAGCAAGAATTCACTATCTTATCTTGAAAATAAAATGGCTTTTTTAGAGAACTGGGGTCATATTCTACCTCACAAGAATTCTTTGTATTAAACGTCGATAGTTGTTCCTGCTCTTTTTGTTAGACATACAAAGGTATTTTGTCGTGTTATCTCGGGTTGATCGTTCTTTACTCAAGCATCACCAACACAGCATACCTCATGCAGAGCACGAAAAGCGGCGCCCAAAATATTGGGAAGTTTCATAGGACTATTGTTTTTACTATTGCTCCTTCTTTTGTACGCCAACTAAATTTATGCTCATAGCCTTGGTAATTTTTGGTTCTGGTGCCTAGGCAACGAAGATCAAACGTACTGAGCTACAAACACTGATATAGCAGCTAGGAATCGCCGAGGAATACAGAGTCGTACAGTTTATGCCACTGGATCTCGTACGTCAGCTGTTCATAGCGCATAAAAAGGAAATGAACGAGAGAAATTGGCTGTGCAAAGGGTACCTTGCTACACCTCTTGATTTGCCGATTTGTAGTTCTTTTATGGGATTTTGTATTGTGTGTAGATACACGAAATATAAACTGTGCAGGAACAAGGTTAACGAAAGATTTAACTGCATCGAAGAACAATTTTGAGGTAACTGTGTTTAAATGATATGAGGTGTTGCGCGCTCATTTTCGGCCAATTGCAACGAATGGCACTTAGACTATGCCGCACCTGTTTCTGGTTTGTCGAATAAAGCACCGTGGCTACAATGTACGAAATAGCTGGAAAGAACTTCGGGCGGGCACCATACGCTATTCAAACCGGTGAAAAAAATTATGTAAATTACGACAACGATTACTAAGAGATTGACATAGGATGACTCGGAAAAACGGTAATAATAAGACTTTTTCGTTGATAAGGAAAAACGACAGAAGGTATGGTCTCAACTGGTAGAATTCAGAGCCGGGGTTGATACAACCGCATAGCTTTGCGAGAACAAATATGAAGTGTGAAATCATGCGCAGAAATGTAATTTAACGAGCGTGTATTAACGAAACACCAAATGGACAGTGATTTCTACGCTGACACATTCGCGATCACACGACAGTAAACATGTGAAAAACAAAATTCGTAGAACAGCGCTACAGAAGCGCACCGATGAGCTCGGCATCGCGACAGGTTGCACATACCTAATTTCTTTTAATTAGAGGACTTGTCAAGAGGCGTAAGATGGGGCCGGCAGTATGCTATAGAAGGCAGTGGACGCTATTTTCATCCAGAAACTTGTACTTCCTTTAGCATGAGAAATTCCTCTCTGCGTAAGGCCGTGTTGACTTCCTCCTCAACTGTGGTGCTTAGCAGATTTTGGAGAAACTTGCACCAGATGAAAGGTAATTTTTGTACACCCTGACTTCAAGGATATGAGCACGCTTCTTAGTTTTCATAATTAACACGGTTAGTCTAGATATTTACATCGTCCCTCCCAAATGTGTAGATATTTAGGGAGTGAGAGTAAAATTGAATGAAAGGAAAAACCAAGTGGTCACAAACAGGAAAGGTTACCCTGTCCTTCTACAGCAGACGAGGGAAAGCATTAGAAAATGAAAACGAAAGGAAGAACGCAAATGGTAAGTGATGATATCATGATACATGAAGATGCCTTAATAATGCATATACCAGTGAATTTTAGGTGTCCACGCAGAAACTGGCTTACAATCTCCTCTGGCGTGCATTCGAATGCGCAGCGCGCGCAGCATGTCCTGCACACACGCGGGCGTACGCCATATAGTCATGCTTCATAGATAGGCTGCAATGCACAAACTCGGATGCACATTCAGCATTCGCAATGCTTATAGCGCGTCTATGTAGGGTCTCAGAGAAGGGTTACAGGCACCCGCAAGCCCGCAGGGCCTGGCACAAACTCGTGTGCACATTCGTGGTCGGCATTATTGATCATTTAGGCTTTGGACAGCATTCACATATGTGTCGGGGACAGTTGAGTTTGCCTGTCACACACAAGAATTTGCGAATAGGCTTTGTCGCGCATCACGTGTTTCTTGTTCAATATTTCTTATTGTTTAGTTACTAAAATTTTATTTATTTTTATTTTATTTATCAATACTGCAATCCCCTCTGGGGATTTTAGCAGGGTGGGATACAATAAATACATAATGAAAACAATAACACAGACAAAGCATATAATACAAATTAGATCCATGGAGCGTATAAACAGTTAAAGACAACACATTTCTAAACAATACCTGAAATAAATGCCGATAGTGATGTTTTCCCCAACATACTTTTGTCCAGATAAACTAGTCAAATATTTGCGCGCAATTTATAACACGTAATTTTGCTTATTTTCCATCTGTTCTTGATTTAAAAAGGTGCAGTGTAGCGAACCGAAAATCCATCTCGGCAGGCGGAAGTTGAATTGATGACTGGTCGCGAGAGGTTGCTCGGCAAGAGCAACATTTGCCTCGCAAGCGCCACCAGTGGCTCTGTTTCAGCCAGCCACCTGGCCGGCCAGTGGCGTATCGATATATCGCTGCACCACTGGGCGAGAAGTGGCATCAGAACTCCCAGTTATCTCAGTAAAATTGAGAATGACCAATACTGCATATGAAGGCATTAACCCATTAAAGTTAGCGCTTCATAATCTTGAAACGAAGCTTAAGTGTCCTCTCCAGTTTTGGTGCGCTCGCACTAATGCAAAAAAAATAAATTTGTTTTTGTGGAAACGAAATGAAGTAACTGTCTCAAATGTCTCGGTGGACCCCCGAACCACCCCGTAAGGGAAAGGATAAAGGGGGAAGTGAAAAAATGATATGAATTAGCTCAGCTAATCCAAGATATACAAAGCGAAAGATGTCGGTGTTCACTGTGTTCATTGGCGTTGGCGTTGACAATGTTCTAGACGGCGATGGCTCTGAGGAAAGGAAGGGCGCATAAATGGCTTCCTGGATATGCGGACGCGTCATTCGTGCTTTGATACACGTGGCGTAGGTGAGAGAGAGATGTGGTCTGAATAGATTAGCGCTGACAGCGTTGTGGCTGACATGCGGCACTGCAGCAATAGCTAGGCCGCAGCATTCATTTCGTGATCAATCCCTCGCGATCAACCATTAACTGCATGCCAACTCCCAGGGTGGCAGGGAGGTTGCACTGCCTATCCAATGAGCGGAACGCAATCAAAGCAGGCTTTTGCAGTTTGACACCAACGCCATGTACATGAAAGCGAGATTGGGGTCTCCACTGACCCAGAGAGCCGGTTGTGTGCCTTTCCTTTCGTGAAAATGAACGGCCTTTGCAAAGTTGTCAACGCCAATGAACTCTATGAACGGTGTCGGCTCACTTTTTTTGTTTGGTTTTTGAGGAATGGAAAAGGCACAGTAACCGTCTCATATATCTCGGTGGACACCCGAATCGCGCCGTAAAGGAAAAGATAAAGGAGGAAGGGAGAGAAGAGAAAACAAGTTGGATTTTTAGGAAAGGCGCCGCGCTGTGCAGCGCCGGAACACCTGTGGCTCTGTGCTACTAGTGGCGTATGCGCAGTAGTGAGTAGGGAGCGAAAGAGAGAGAGAAATATCCGCGGCGAGGCGCGCGTTGTAACGTCATGTGCCTCCTCGGAGCACCGCCGCGGCGAAATCGCAAGTTCACGGCCAGTAATGCTTTCGCTTTAAAAAAAAAATTAGCGGTGGTTTAGCTCTGGTTAAAGTTCGAGTGACGCGACAGCTGCAGCTGGCAGGGTGGAACTTGCTGAGTTGTATTGCAAAGTCAGTCTTTCGCCGCTCCGTTTCGCTGGGCGTTCCTTCTTCATCTTCGTCCCGCTTGACACGGCGCATGCGCACAGCTTTGGCAGCTCGGATTCGCCGGCGCGCCGCGCCGCCAGCACACGTGACTGGTCACGTGACCAGCCAGGTGACGAACCACGTGATCAGCCATGGCACCGCTCCGCCGACAGCTGCTCCGCATCAGGTGACCATCCTCGTGACAGCGTGGCTGTGCAGACACAGGGTGGCGGCGCAGCTACAGAGTCGTAGCGCAGCCTCAGGGTGGTAGCGCAGTCACCACCAAGGTGCCGCCACGATGAAGGCTCGAAATGCTACCATAATGTAGCTATCACTACAAAAAAGGAACAAAGAGATGCCGTTTTGGATGTCTCCGGATAATTTAGACCACCTTGGGATGTTTAATGTGCACAGATATCGCACCGCACACGGACTACCGATTTCGGCGATCTTTGTCTGAATCCTGCTTGACCTTGAAAACCAAGTTTCTAATCGAAACCGAAGTGAAAACCGAATTGCTAGCGCACCTGTTTCGCATCTGCCGTAGCCAGGCTAAATTGTCCGTCAATTTCTTTTTACATCCCACTTTTTACCCTGAATAATGTTTTTGCACACAGAGTTGTTAATCTCTAAATGTTTAGGTGACCTTAAAACTTTCGGAACCCGGAAGACTAAAAAATGTCTTACTTTCTCGAGGACGTGAATCGTGGCCCGAGACTTCCGAGTACGCTCTGCAGTTAGTGCTGGAAAGTGCAGTGCGCAAACACTTCAGTTCTTGACTGCATGTTTCAGAGCAGCCAGATTAAACTATTCCTGACTTCCATGTTCCAGAACCTTTAATCCGATACCAACACCAAAATTTATTGAAATTATGTATAGGCTTGCCTAGCGGCTGTTGTCCTCCAAAAAGAAACTGTGAAAATCACAACCAGGAGGCTTGCCATGCCAGGCGACACCATCTTACCGCTGTTCTTCACCTTGTGTTTACATTATTTATTTATAAAATAGAAGTGGGGATACTAGAGGCTGAAAGGTAATGCAGAATACATTAGCGACCACTTATTTTCGATTACGTTGCCCTCTTGAATTACTCAAGAGAAGAATTGCAGATCATATCAAGGACCTGCAAAGGCAGAGTCTAAAAAGTAAAAATAAGAAAACTACGGTGCTGTTCACCTGGTGTCAAAATGAAAACCGTCTGCGGTAGGCAGCGAAGCGTTGAAGGTGGTAAATAAATACGGCTACTTAGGGCAAGCAGTTACGGCAGAACCGGGACACGAGAGTTAATGGCTGGAAGAATGGAATGGGGTGAATTGCATTTCATAGGCACTCTCATGCCATGAATAACGACTTACACGTATCCCTCAAATGTAAACCTTATAATTGTTGTATGTTACGTTTGCTTTAAAATGGAGCAGAAACATGAAGGTTAATGAACAGACTTGAAATCAAACTGACGATAGCCCACGGGCTATGAAAAAAAAAATGTTGGTGTAAAAAGGGAAAAGAAGAGATCACAAGGGGTTAGAGAAACACCGTGATTTATTGGCACCGCAGCTAACATCAGGAAGAAGAAACTGGGATCGACAGAGCACATGCATGTAATTCGGAGAGCACGTAACCGATGGTTGTTTAGGATAATGGAGTGGATTCCAAAGGAAGGGAAGTGCAGCCGCGGGCTAGAGAGGCTCTGGTATACTGTGATGATGACAAATATAAGAAAAACGGAGAAATTTAGTGCATCAACTAAGTGGTTTATTTTCAAATCCTTAAGAGCTTTTTAATTAGGAGGAGAACCATATTCAGGAAATAAAATTATTACATGATCTTTTGTTCTGTTATAAACGTGTATATGGAGGACTTGTGTTTTAAGCAGGGCTCTTTGAGCCTTTCGAGTTTCTTTTCAGGAAACCGTTCTCTTTAGGCCGCATTCTTCCAGCAGTAGACTTGTGACTAATAATGAAGATCATAACTGAAGTTCTGATATGTATGAAGTTCTGATATAAATTGGAAGCACAGCAACCAAACCCTAATATCAAAGCCGTTATAGTCGACCCAGAATAATTAATCGCCTGATTTCAAACCAGAGCGTCGCCCGTGTTACGGTATTACTGCACCCTGTGTCTTTTTTTTTTTCTATTTCGAACGTTAAGTCGGCCGTTCCTGGGAAGGAATATTGCCTGATATAGTGCAGTGTACCGGTGCGATTTCTTTCGGAACTTCAAACTAGCTGCATCTGTAGATTAAGCGCGCGTAGTCATACCAAGCAATTCTGGACAAAAGCATTTTTGAGCAGGAAATTGTTTATCATGCAATTTTTTCACACATTGTAAGATATCGCTATATCAATCAATATAGCGTCAGATAACCCGACGGCAGTAAAGAATTGATTTTCTACTAACATTTTTGCTATCGTCAAAAGCGTTCTCCATTGGTTTTCTCTGGCAGACTTAACAGTTCGATGCGATCGATGAAAACACTTAAAAAAAAATTGTTACATATCGGAATAATGGGAAATTACCTTCAATATTTCCACAACTATATCTTACCAATTTATAATTTCTAAAGTTTTTTTCCGCGATTGTTGGACATGAATAAAGCCTACTGCGGCGAAATATAACCCCACGGTTTTGCAAGAAATTTTTCAAGGCCCGAATCTGGGCCCCAGCGGGTTGGTACGTTGGTGTATGCGTGCGCACTGTTCTTGTTTACCTGTAGAGAAAGGACGAAAGTTCTTCACGGCGTACCACGCCATGCCATTCCGTTGCCGTCACAACTGTCCAAATATCAACTGTTTTCCCCATCTGAAGTTGCGTCCTCGGGCAACACCTGGAGAACATGGAAGATAGCAATGACGGAAGCTTCGTGCGAAGAGTCAGGCTTTCGTGCCTTTGTGTCTGTCGCGGTCTATGGATAGTCTGAGTGCTGGGGCAGCAATTAACGGCCTTGTGCCCGCCTCCAAGACCACAAGGCATGTCTGGAATATGTTAGCCCGAAAGTCATTTTATTTGGAGCCGCTGTGCATCTGTAGACGACCCCTAGGCACATCGGCAGCTTTATCTTTCATCTCGTTTCTATTCCGAGCTGCTAACACCGATTAGATTGCAAATAACTCTTGCAGGCGCAATGCGAGTCCCCTCAGCGATGTGGACAACCGATAGGGCTTCTTTCGGAGAAAAAAATTAGCCAGGCAAAAAAAAAGCCTTCCCTATAGGCCGCTTTCAAGATTTCGCGTGTGGTTTGGGTAAGTCTGGCACTGTACCCGGACGCTGAGCGATGAGAACTGCGCGATACGTGTGGCGCATCAGTAGTGTAGACACCACATGTTTGCTGGAGCAGGAAGCTACGACGGAGATAGACACCAGCGCTATCCAAAAAGTTTATTCTGGCGCGATCCTCTCATGTGAAGAGGAGAATGAGAATTTGAGACAAACGAAGCTTTAGGCCATGAAAACCCCAATGACCTTGTGTAGCTATCACAACACCGGTGTGCCTGGCGTCAAAAATAAAGTTTTTTCGTTGGTGTACAGAGCTGTAATGCAATAAGGCTAAATTGTTTTCTCTATTGTCTCACGTATATTAGAAGCACCGCACCAAACCCGCCCTTCACTCTCTTTTCGGGTTTTTAAAGCGTGTTTTGATGTTTGAGTTTTCTGATATGGCTTTTGGGGAGGCGGAATTAAGTGTGGTCGTCTGTTGCCTTCATACCACAATCAAGCTATCGCGCACGTGAGGGTACAACAACTGCGATTTTTTTTTTTGTATTGCTCAGGATCGAAGTCAACTGATAATATTTCAACCTCGCAGGTTAATCTTTAGGCTCTAAACATTGAAACAACTCCAATGTGCCTGCAAAGCAATTGCGCAACTCTAGGTTTTCTCTGCAGATTTTACATTTAAAAATATCGCACTTTATTTAATATTTGGATGTTAGCCAATTGGTTTTAGCAAATTAGGAACATTTAAAGGTATGCTGGCTTGGTGAAGATGCCTGCATAAACTCTGCATATGTAGAGTGCTCCTAAAGCGCATTGTCATTTCTTAAAGTTTCTTATAATGGACCGTCGCTTAGTTGCTTTCCTGCATGCGCTGCTAGAGTCGATTAATATGTTGTAAAAATGTCTCTATTAAAGTCAGTTAAACATATTATTCCTGAAGGCTGATGTGGCATGGCAAATTGTGCCATGGATGAGTAATCAAGCCAATGAGTGAGTAGGCACGTGCCTAGTTACGCATGTGTCACAGCCCATACACATTATATCAGAATTGATTCATGTTTTCTTTTTAGAAAGTGACATGGATACTGGTATCCACTTTATTTGTGTCAGTTGAATTCGAAGTGACTTGCAACGCGACGTGCTAATTGCGATGAAGTGCTTCACAGAGTGGTAGGAAGATATTTCAGAAGCAGGAACCATTCAGTAGAAAGCCAGCGACATTAATCATAACGAATCTGAATAGAACAGTAGCCAGTGAGAAGGAAGAGCATCAAAGAAGAATTAGAAGCGTCCCGAACGAGATAATGAAATAAAATCAAACGCGGACGCAAAAAAAATCGCCTTCATATAATATAAAACGCCCCACCTCCCTTTCATTTATTTGAAGAATATGAACCCTGTGAACCACAGACAAACTTACTTACGCACAGTGAAATAAAGGAAGCTCATCAAGTAATTTTCAGTAGTCGGAACTTGTATTTGTCCTGATGTGGAATGTAGCACAATGAAAAGCGTGACCGGGGGGCCAGCCTACTTCAGATTTCTCAGGAGCGGAAGAACTGGAACAATACAGAGTATACAGGCTCTTATCTTCGCGAAGAAACATGCCACGAATTCTTTAATACCTTTAGGACAATTTGCTTGGGTGCAGTCGCTAACCTAGCGTGCGTAGAATAACACGCCGTCTTGAGGCAAACTTCGCGCGAGCATATCCTGCATATCAAGCAATCACAGCAAACTGGTATTGAAAGATGCAACCACATTGCCAGTAATGGAAACTCGTTCAGTCAAGTGGCATGGTCCCTTCATCAACGCTACATTTTGTGGTTTGAAATATAAACGAATAACATTTTTAATGTGATGTGGTCCACAAATCTCAAAGCAAAAAGATGGCGTCTGGGGTAGCATTTGGCAACAGTACATAGAAAAGTCATTGAATATCTAAATAATTTTTCATTTTTGCTTAACGGGGTGGCAGAGGGGGGTGGGTATAATTTATTAGCGCTTTGTTTGGGGAAACGCTGGGTGCGGACTGCGTCCCGGAAACCTAACACTTCCGTGTAAATTCCGATCATGTATGTATATTACCGAAAATACAAATTTTGACTTTGCCATTTGATCGAATATTTAACGCAAAAAAATGAGCTGCCATGCACGAAGAATTAGTATGATCATACGGCACGAAAGCCGTTCGAGCATATGAGTGCGAATGTTTTACTTAGGTTGCTTCATTGACAAATCAAATGAAACCTTAGTATTTTCCTATTTGTGTAACCCTTTTCATTATGGGCGAAGGAATCAGAGGCGAATTAATTTCACTTCAATAGGCCCGTTCGAAACTGCTTACCAAAATGCCGTTAATATAAGTATTTGAACAGCATTGCCTTGCATGCCATGGACACCTTTCCAAACTGTATTTTGGGGCAGCTTAGTATCGAAAGGGGTCAGGACTCTTCTCATGCTTCTCAGCTCTTAAAGGTTTTAAGAAAGAGTTTTTTTTTCAAATATTTTCAGAACGAACGAGCAGATGTACACCAGTAACACCCATTTAATTATGTACAGAATATATGGGGTTCAGCTTTGTATTCAATCGAACTTTAAATAATAGCTCGGGGATTCCAATCTACGCAAGCAGGTTAAATTAATCTCCCACTAGTTGCCGCACAGCAGAAGGAAATCAATTCCTTCGGCCCATGCGCTATGGAGGATGAAAGGCTGTAGTATTGAAGAAAATAAAACAATAAACGGGAGATTCGAGCGTTACTGCAGCACCATCATAAATCATGAAAAAGCACGTTCGCGAAATGCACATGGACTAGTTGATTATACGGGCTATGTCTGGCATCCAGCATGTGACTCTGGACATTTCAATCTGCAGAGAGAAATTTTTGCCGGCCATGAACACACCCTACAAGCGTGCACATCTTTTATCAACATTCTTAAAACCGCTGGAATGTTTGACCGGCCTCTAAGCAGGATGTTTTTCCTCACAAAGTTCGAGGAATGCCTGTACACCCTCAGCCACGAACGAGCTTAGGCGAACAAAGGGCATCGCACATTCCTTAAATGAACCGGTGGAGTATTACGGAGAAAAATCTGCGCATGCCTGAACCAAGGCTTGGTCCATTGGCCTAGGATAGACAGGCACTGACTACTGCTTGCGAAAAATGGAGTGCAGGGAGAGTGTGAAGCGTGCATCCGCGTGTGTGCGTGAGCAGTTTTCCTGTAAGGACCGATTAAAATCGTGTTTCGGGCATTCTGTCTCACACTGTAATATCTTCTTTCCGCCTACAGTGTCAGCGGAGGCTCATTCCGAAAGCGTCATGCGAGTGCAGGAGAAATTATAAAGCTAGGCACTTGAATGGGAGGAAAAAAAACGCCTTTTAGCTGCCACATGTATAAAAAAACGAAGGCAATTCAACGCCAGCTACAGAATGTTAGCGCCGATGACCTTGAATCAATGAAGAGAAAAAAACTGGAGTTAAGGGCGTGCGCATCTTTCCATTCATTGCGCTGACTAGCGTTGCTTAAGGATTGGAAGTCTCTTAGCAGGCCGTTTTGAATCGATCACAGTGCGGGATAAACCTTCTAACCGGATGCTGGTCCGTTAAGCACGCAGTCTGCGTAGGGCGCATGTGTTGCTTACGTACCCGAGAGCGTTCGCGAAAATTCATGTCAGAAGACTCGCCCTCCCGGTGCGGTTCTTTCCTTTACGCCAAGAAGCGGTATAAAACGACGGCAAAAGTGTCGCACCCCTTCAGCAGGACCTGGTTCTCTCCACGGCTCTGCCAACAAAAGAAATGGTGAGTGCCCGGAGATTAAACCTAAGACGGAACAGTGCTTCATTGTTATACGTGACCGAGCTGGCACATAGAGTAATAACGACAAGGTTTTGGCTCGTGGTCTTCATGACGGATTTCGTTATTCTGTTGTCGCTACGTTCTCAAATTTCCTTTAAGCATGTGGGTGCCAGTGATATCCATCATATGTAAGTTAAATGAAAAGAGAATGCGGAGGGTTAATGTACTGAGAAAAATAAAGCAGAAGATAATAACTCATCTAGTATATTCTTGCTAAAAATCTATGTTACTAATTTAAGGAAAAAAATGCAGTATACACGTCAGGAACTTAACAAGGGGCGTTTATGCCTTACACCCTGAAAGTGCTGCACACATTCACGTCCGGCAGCAAGCCAGAAACATATATAACAAAACAGAAAATATCTAAGAAAGAATGAGATTGCGAGCAATGGGTACAACAATCAATTAAATGTCAGGAGCCCGTGTCTTTAAACGAAGGCACAATTTATGAAAAGTATGATCAGTCAGTCATTTACACGCTGCAGGTGGACTTATTCCGCATGTCTCTGGCTTTTGCAGGAATCATACAGCCATGTTTGCTTATTTTTTTGTCAATAAGCTACATAAAAACAGAGACGTAAGAGCCAAATGTATAAAAAAGAGCTTATTGTTCTAAAAACTTTACTAGCGCTGAACACTGATCTTTTTTTCCGCACAGATTCGTTACCCGGCGACAAATGTTTCAGCACAGCAAACATTTTATACCCGTCCAATTAAATAGCCTTAACAAACTTCAGTAAAGTTAGACTAATTTGGATTGTTAAACACAATATGTTCGTCCGAATGACCATCTTCACCTGTCCTCACTTAGCCTTGCACTGACGTCTCATGAATAAACACAAAGTACCGAAATGCACAAAGAAAGACGAGAAGCCTTAAAACTGTATACCAACTACAAAAATGAGCACAGTTGTCACCAGTAGTCATGCTGTCTATTCTGGACAATGCTCTCTCACTGCTACGGCCCTTTGAAATATTTATGCGCTGTTGCTGAAAAAATTTTATTTATTATCTTGCGCTTGCCCGTAGGTCCGCGCTTGTGTACTGCTGGCATTGGCCGCCAGCGCCATCGCTGGCTACGTCCCTGATGGCTACGGCCTCGGCTACAGTGGTTATGCCCTGAGTCATGGCATTGGCTACTCCGGCCTGACCGGTTTTGGCATTGGTCATGGATTGAGCTATGCCCCAACTGCCAGCTACGCTGTCGCTACCCCAGCCGTAAGCCGTACAATCTCCACTTCCTACCACGCTGCTCCAGCCGTGACTGCTGTTCACGCTGCTCCAGCCGTCGCCACCTACGCCGCTGCTCCAGCAGTTGCCTATGCTGCGGCCCCAGCGGTGGCTAAAGTTGCTACGACCTATCACACTGCCCCCGCTGTTGCCACATACTCGACTGCTCCAGTCGCTACCATCGCGGCTGCCCCAGCCGTTTCCCGTGTCACCACCTACCAGGCTGCTCCTGTTTTGACGAAAGTTTATCAATCTGCTCCCATTGTGGCGGCTGCCCCAGCTGCGGCCAAGGTAGCCACCACCTACCACGCTGCTCCAGCTGTGACCAGAGTTTATCAGTCTGCCCCAGTCGTGTCTGCTGCCCCTGCCTTCACCACGTATGCGGCTCCAGCTGTAGCTAAGGTTGCCACAACATACACCACAGCCCCAGCTGTCACAAGAGTCTACCAATCTGCCCCAGCCGTGACCAGGATATATCAGTCTGCTCCAGTTGTGGCTGCCGCCCCAGCTGTAACCTCTTACTCGGCTCCAGCTATCTCTAAGCTTGCCACCACCACCTACCACGCGGCCCCAGCCGTGACCAGGGTGTACCAGTCAGCTCCAGTTGTGGCCACCGCCCCGGCTGTTACAGCCTATACGGCTCCAGCCATAGCAAAGGTTGCAACTACTTACGCAGCAGCCCCAGCCGTCACCAGGGTGTACCAGACGGCCCCTGCCCTGACGAGGGTCTACCAGTCTGCTCCAGTGGTTGCGGCCGCTCCAGCTATTACCAGCTACGCCGCTCCAGCTGTCTCTAAGGTCGCTACCACAACCTACCACGCAGCCCCAGCAGTGACAAGGGTGTACCAGTCTGCTCCAGTTGTGGCTGCCGCCCCTGCTGTCACTACCTATACGGCTCCAGCAGCCGCCAAGGTTGCCACTACCTACTCCGCAACCCCAGCTATCACCAGAGTGTACCAGTCTGCCCCGGCCTTTACTAGGGTCTACCAGTCTGCTCCAGTGGTTGCTGCCGCTCCGGCTGTTGCCACTTACGCCGCCCCAGCCATCTCTAAGGTCTCCACTACCACCTACCACGCAGCCCCAGCCGTGACCAGGGTCTACCAGTCTGCACCAGTTCTGGCCACCGGCCCAGCCGTTACGACTTACGCGGCTCCGGCCATTTCCAAGATTCCGGCCACCTACGCAGCCGCTCCTGCTATCACCAGAGTCTACCAGTCAGCACCAGCCTTTTCCAGGATCTACCACTCTCCTCCAGTGGTTGCTGCCACTCCAGCTGTTACCACCTACGCCGCTCCAGCCGTCTCTAAGGTTGCCACTACCACCTACCACGCTACCCCAGCAGTTACCAGGGTGTACCAGTCAGCTCCAGTTGTGGCCGCCGCCCCAGCCGTCACGACTTACGCGGCTCCAGCTATTGCCAAGATTCCGGCCACCTACGCAGCCGCCCCTGCTATCACCAGGGTCTACCAGTCAGCACCAGCCTTTTCCAGGATCTACCACTCTCCTCCAGTGGTTGCTGCCGCTCCGGCTGTTACCACCTACGCCGCTCCAGCCGTCTCTAAGGTTGCCACTACCACCTACCACGCTACCCCCGCAGTGACCAGGGTGTACCAGTCAGCTCCAGTTGTGGCCGTACCCCCGGCCGTCACGACTTACGCGGCTCCAGCTATTGCGAAGATACCGGCCACCTACGCAGCCGCTCCTGCTATCACCCGGGTCTACCAGTCAGCACCAGCCTTTTCCAGGATCTACCACTCCACTCCAGTTGTTGCTGCCGCTCCGGCTGTTACCACCTACGCAGCTCCATCCGTCTCAAAGGTTGCCACTACCACATACCACGCCACCCCAGCCGTGACCAGGGTCTACCAGCCTGCTCCAGTTGTGGCCGCCGCCCCAGCCGTCACGACTTACGCGGCACCAGCCATTGCCAAGATTCCGGCCACCTACGCAACCGCTCCTGCTATAACTAGGGTGTACCAGTCATCACCAGCCTTTTCTAGGATCTACCACTCCGCTCCGGTGGTGGCTGCCGCTCCGGCTGTTGCCGCCTACGCCTCTCCGGCTGTCTCTAAGGTTTCTACCACCACCACCTACCACGCCACACCAGCTGTTGCCACAGTTGCTGCTCCAGTAGCCACTGTTTCCGCGACGCCAGCTGTCTCTACCACCACTTACCACGCCGCCCCGGCTGTCACCACCTACGCGGCTCCAACCGTCGCCAAGATTCCAGCGGTTTACGCAGCTGCTCCAGCTATCACGAGGGTATACCAATCAGCTCCAGCCTTTGGTAGGTTCTACCAGAGTGCCCCAGTGATTGCTGCAGCTCCGGCTGTTGCCACCTACGTCGCTCCGTCTGTCTCTAAGGTGTCCACCACCACTTACCACGCCGCCCCAGCTGTTGCCACCGTTCCTGCTGCTCCAGTAGCCACTGTTTCCACGGCGCCAGCTGTCTCCACAGCCACTTACCACGCCGCGCCAGCTGTTAGCACAGTGGCTGCTGCTCCAGTCGCCACGGTTGCCACGGCGCCAGCTGTCTCCACCACCACTTACCACGCCGCACCGGCTGTCACCGCCTACGCGGCCCCAGTCGTCTCCAGGATCCCTTCCATCTATGCAACTGCCCCAGCTATCACCAGGGTGTACCAGTCAGCTCCCGCATTTTCTAGGATCTACCAGTCTGCTCCCGTCGTTGCCGCCGCTCCGGCTGTTGCCGCCTACGCCGCTCCATCCGTCTCTAAGGTCTCCACCATTACTTATCACGCTACCCCAGCTGTTTCCACCGTTGCTGCTGCTCCAGTAGCCACTGTTGCCACGGCACCAGGTGTATCCACCACCACTTACCACGCCACTCCAGCTATTGCCGCTGCCACCCCAGCTGTCACGGCTGTTCACGCTGCCCCTGCCGTTTCCACCACCACTGTGCACCACGCCCCAGCTTTTGCCACCTTAGCCGAAGGCGCTCCAGTTTACGGTTATGGCGTTGGCGCCCTCGGCTACGGTGTTGGCCACTACGACTTCGGTCACGGTCTTGGCGCTTACGGTCTCAACTACGGCTATGGCCTGGGCACACCCTTCGACTACGCCACTCTGCTTCGAAAGAAGAAATGTAAGTATTCCTTGGTGCATAGCAGGGTGTGAAAAGGGAGTTGTACGGGTGGTCAGGTAGAGCTTGCTTAGTGACGGACAGCAGGTGTGAAAAAGAGGTATAGATCGTGCGAATACATACTCGGATAGATGGTCCCGTGTTGAGTATGGTAAAAAAATGCCGAACTGATTTCACCAAAAAAACTGGTGTAATTTTAGCAAACAGTATTTCGAAAAATAGACTGCATGGTTTTGCGTAACTCAAGCAGGAAGCAAACCTTTTATTGAATGTTGTCATTTATTAGCATACAGTGTGCCACCTCACACTGGCGACAACTTTTCGCGCATCATAGATAGCAATATTAAGCTGACAAATATACATTTACAAATTAATGAGAAGCACTCATGTATTTGCTGTTTTCTTTTTTTGCAGGAACTCCTTTTCTAGTCTAGAAATTCAAGAGCTACCACCTCGCGACCGTCGTCGACAAGAAATAGCTGGATTTATTTCTAGCGACGATGACACTTCTTGTATATTAAACCATATTTCCCACATATGCCTGAATTTCTCATAATACCCCGCGGTTCTACCGAGCAAGACACTCGCGACTCCGAAAGCGCCGTTTCTGAAATTTGCTCTGAGCGGAAAAGAAACATTTGAGCAAACTACTCTTAGTGCAGTTGAATAAAAATTGCACTTTTACAGAAACCACCATTTAAGATTTGCTCTCTTTGTGATCAAATTCTTAGCTATGCATTTAAACATAATGAAGTTTTTTGGCGCTCTTAATACAAAAAAACCCTTCAAATAATAAGTCATAAACCATTTCTTCTGATCTGTTTAATAATAGTAATTTTAGTTTCCAAGTGTTTCCAAGTGGTAATTAAAGTGTCTCAAAAATTGTACATGTGTGTTCAACTGCACCAACGGAGTCATCTAAGGATTAACCGTTTCAGAAGGTGTGCATTTTTCCTGTAGCCCGCAAGCGGCCACTATTCGGCACAGATTCGACAAATTCCCGCCAGGTGACTGAAAATATAAAACGTGCTGCAGTATATGAGGTCAATTGTTTGATTTTTTTCTGCGGATGATGTTCTGGTGCCTAAGGCCTTCAGCGAAGCTTGGCAGTATTTGTGAAATAAATAAATAAACAAATAAATAAATGAATATATACATAAATAAATAGTGTAATTAATAATTAATGACGCCGGTGAGTTTATAGTTCGAGCAATGTGTTTATGCAGCAGATTGCAGATTTGTTTTTCTATTTTGAACAGTTACAAAGGAAAGGTAAAAATCTATCAGGCTCTTCGCCGTAGGGAAAATAATTCTTTCAATATAATTGTTCCGAAATCCGCAACCCCTTAAGTCTGTTGATTCACAACTCAAGATGCGATATAGATAAGTAGCGTCAAATTAAAACACTACTTACGACTCTTACAGTGAAGAAAGTACGGCCACGAAAAAGAATGCATGTGCTTTCGATAAGTTGTTTCGCCGCTCTCGACCCTGCATAAATTCAAGCTGAGAGCGAACTTTCCAGATAAAGCATGGAAAGTTACTAGAACATTCCGGAACAACGTAGAATCAGCTCCTCCTGGCTGGGATCAATTGAGATAGATCCGGTCGCGTCTTGCATCGCAAACAAAGCGATAAAGCAGCGTGCCGGCAGCTTTGAAGAAAGAACAAAGAAACAATGCAAAGATTCGCGCAAATATTACTTAACCAGAATTCTAGTCAGTTCGTCTTAACTGTATACTGATGCGCTACACCACTGACAGTGCTATGCCCAAAAAAGCGCCCTCTTAACGTTAAAAGCCTGTTATCGTAAGTAAAGCACCCGGTGCAAACTTCCACAGAATTGATCAAGACACTCTGGCTTCTGCAGTGCTCAAATCCCAAACTTCCCAGAATAGCCACGGTCTCAGCCAGTGTTACCTATGCCAATGATATAACCGCACATGCATCTTGATAAATTGAAAGTGTCGACTCGCACATAGCCACGTTCGAAGTGTCGTTATTTTGTTTATTAAAAACCGCTTTCTGAGCCTATAGATCGCAAAGAGGTTCCTCCAGATCATGAGACGGGAAGTAGCTATGGCTGGGTCTTCCACGTTCTAGGCGCGTTATCAAATGTGCGTTACAAATTTCCATGTACTATAAAGTAATGCGAATCACTCTGCAACGGCTCCTCTGGCAGCTCATGCTCTCCTGTCGGTGCTTAAAAGCCATATTCCCGCACCATTGCTTCATTGTTCTACGCGTCCTTATATGCCAGTAGAAGCGAAAACTGTTAGTCAGCTACTCTTTGAATATCTTCTCATTTTAATTCATGAGCAGCGCCATTTTCACTCCGCGAAAGCGCCAGTATGTGTGATTGAAGCCACTCACCTCTGTCGTCACCCTCGGTCCACCTGCTCCTTCCCTGCACGTCCTCCATCCACCCAACTCTATCCTCCGGAAGCGCCATACACCGCCAGCCTACCGACGCCCTTCATCCTCAAGGCCCCCATTTAATAGAAGCCCACACACCAGGGAAACAAACAAGCGGTGGGAAATCTAATTAGAAATGGCAGTGCGAAATTGAGATGCCCTCCAGAAGCACCAAACACCTCCCCACCTCACACTCCTAGCGGTAGTTGGCTGGCCACTTCACTTCCGCCCCTGCACGATGTCCCCCCTATGCAGCAAATGCAAGAAAATCTAAAAACATGTAAGTATTTGCTGGCCATGAAAGCCAGCCAATATAAAACTGATATTATTGGGCAAAACATTCAGAGAATCTATAAGCGGGAACGGAGTAAGATCGAAAAGCATAAAAGCTAAAAGCACCTTCCTAAAAATTCAACTTGTTTGCGCAGTTAATCGCGTCAGACCCTCTTAGGGTCTATCACTATTTGTTGACATTCTAAGAGCACTTGCTGCTGGGCTAGTTGGTTTTGGTTCTCTAATCTGGTTAGTAAGGGTTGAATCCCTTCTAAAGTCGGGTTATCCGGACACCACAAGAAACAAGGGAATGTCGACGGAAGCCATTGTGTCGTACTGCAGAAGAAATCAACTGCGTCTACTACAAGCAGATAAGGAGGGCGGATTTGTAGTTATCTCGGACGATGACTACTCAGCGAGAACAACTCAAGTGGTTAGAAAGAATTTCGTTCCAATATCTAAAAAATCTACAAAAGTGAAATCGGCCTCGATGGCCTTGTGTGATGGTCTGGGGTTGAGCACCCTTACTAACCAGATTAGAGATAGCAAAAAGAGCGCGCTCAAAGTTTTCTTTTCTGTCAAAACTCACAAGCAAAGCATGCCGTTTAGAACTATCGTAACCGAAAAACGCACGTGGCAGAAAAATCTTAGCATGTATTTGACTAAGCACCTGTCCAAGCTGCATGTAAATGGTCCTTTTTGGCAAAACGGTCAAATGATATTTGTGAATTTTTTGAAACCAACCCTGATGTTGGGAGTGCTTTTTCAGTAGATGTTGTAGATTTGTTCTATTCAGTCCCTCATGGCCCCTTGTTCTCCGCTGTTAGGGAATGTATTGAGGAAAATGACCCGATTTCTTTTCAGAACTCAGCCGGTATTTCCTTAGATGACTTTTTAACCTTATTACAGTTTTACCTGGAATCTACTTTTATCACTTTTGACCAGCAGTTTTTTTCTGCAGAAATCAGGCATATGCATTGGGTCCTGTGTGGCACCGGTGCTATGTTACATCTTTTTATCTCATACTGACCAAGCTCTGCAGCAAGTTTTACCCATTGACAAGGTTTTTAAAGTATTTAGGTATGTTGATGATTTTATGATTGTTTTAACTATAGAAGGTTTTTACAACCTTAAGAAAACGGTGGACAGTGTTTTATCTGCCTTTAGAGAGCATAGAAAAGGTCTGGAGTTCCCACACGAACTACCTGCTCATGATTCATTACAGTTTTTAGACTTGAAAATTTAGTTCTGTGGTGATCGGGTCTGTTGGTCTTACTTTCCGCGTGCAAAGAAGCAGCTGCTACCTTTTGACTCCTGCCATTCCAAACTTGTTAAACGCGGGATTGCTTCGCTTTGCCTTGAATCCGCTCTCAAAAAGTCATGCCCTCACAAAATACGGGACAGTTTTTATAACCAATTGGCTAGGCTTTTTGCAGCCGGGTTCCCCCGTTCGCTCGTGACTGCGGTGGTTGAATGTCTCCTAAACAAGACAAAGAATGGTACTGGTAGAGCTAGGCCAGAGGTCCCTCGAGAAGAGTTAAGACCAGTGGTGGTGCCATACGTGCATCGTGTGGCCCATAATTTGAAAAAGGTTGCCAGCCGCCATGCTGTACGGCTCGCCTTTTCGGCACCGAGAAAGCTAGGTGGCCTTTGCTCCCGTACTGATAAAGAGAACAACAAGGAACGAGGCTGCGGAACAAAGCACAGGAGACCGTTCGTAAAATGTGCTGAAGGGGTGGTCTACGAAATCCCCCTGTCTTGCGGGCACTCCTACATAGGCCAGACTGGCAGGTGCCTGAATGAGCGAACGAGGGAACATGAGAGAAACGTAGAGCAGAAAAAGGAAGGCACACATCTAACTAAGCACCTTAGTAAGTGCCCGTCCTGCAATTGTGAGCCTTGCTTCACTGATGTGCGCATTCTGGGCAAAAGCTGGAATACTAATGCTAGGGAGTTGATAGAAGCGTTTTTAATCAAAAAGAAAGGCGACCTGTGCGTAAGTGACACATCGATAGTATTGTACGACTGTGAAAAGAAATTCCTGGAGCGCGCCTTATCAAGTTGTACTTGAGCTTTAGGTGACCCATCTGCACATGTGACGACAAGCTATTTAAGTACGTTTCACGCATGCAATAAAATCAGTTGGAAGTTGGCGCTTCGTCCTGTCACCTACCCTATGTGTCTTGTCCTTTTTTGCGCCTAAGAACTATTGTTGACATTGTTCGATATTCAGTCCGCTGCCAATAATAATTACGACGACCGGTAAAAAAAAGCAAGAAACACTGGCTGGCTGATGTGACCGCTCCGTGGGACAAGTTAACGTGCTCACTAAAGAGAGGAGATAGCCAAACTTAGCTTGGATTCGTTATTTTTTTTTTCCAGCGTCCATCTGAAACGCGCGAGATTAGTCCGGCACATGGGTGAACTGCTGCTTTCTACTCCTTCCACGGTAACCACCATCTGGTTGTGCACTTCTCAAACTCACCATACCCTCCTCCTTCTAAGGTAACCACCCTTCGGATGGTTTCAGGGGTAACCAGCCACCGGTTACGTTTACCTCCGATATCGTCATGCCCTCCTCCTTCAACGCTAAACACTCTTCAGCTGGTTCCCGTGGTGAGCGTCTTCCCGTTACGCATAATTTCTCGCTCTTCATACCCTCGTTTTCTCCATGGAAACCACTCGCTGGTTGGAGATTCCTCCGATCTCGTGATACTCTCCTTCTTCCACGGTAACTACACTCCTGGTGGTTTGCATGGCCACCACCCCTCTGTTGCGCTGTGAAACAGAGGAATAGGTGCTTAACAGCTTTCCTTTAAAAAACGATTTGCAAAAACAATATTAACAATATAACAGAACTGTGAACAACCATTACGATCATCGTGCGGAGATGACGGGCCGCACGCTATTTTTGCGCCCCGCAGATTGCACTTAGCCAGTCACCATATACAATCGCTGAGCAGACTTTCTAAGGAACGTGAGTAATCAATGTGCGTCTAATCAAGGCCCTTTTATGGCCGTTTTAAAAGATAAAAACGGCTCTGTGCTCCTGTTACGCATCACTGCACACTGCACTCCCGTTCTTGCTCCCGATGCCCAGATTCTTCACTTACCACCTGCTGCCTTTTTATCCTGAAAACAAGGACGCTTCGGCCCCCGCCTATGCTCGGTTTGACGCAGCTGTGACGCGTACTACACTGCGTCTTGATGGATGGAGTGTCACGCATTCTGAAGCACGTTCTGCGCCTTCGAATAAAGTATCGCACTTTGCACACCGGGAAGCATTCTTCTAAAGTTATCATCAACCAAACGAATACCTCTGGAACCACAAGAAAGTAAAGGGATACTCGACATTTCAATAACTTTCCTTATCTGTGCGGCCTCCTGAAGCACTGGATCCGCGCTGTACTCTTCATAACCAGAATAATTTACCGGCGCCGTTCTGGCATGTTTACTGTCTGCTTCATTATTTTTATGTTTTCGGCTATATTTCTAGTTTTCCTTCGTTTCTTTGAGGTACATTGCCTTTTCGCTAGTCCCAGATGCTACAAATCCCCGTAATTTGCTTCCGGAACAGCATTGAAAACTATCTTCGCGGTACGACTACTAAAAGCCGAGTTGAGCCAAAAGCCAATATGTTAAGGCAAGAATTCTGCGCCATTTATAAATAAACCTAAAGTGTATGAAATACGAGAACGTGTTCAAGAGAAATCCCTAGAATGTAAATAACATGTGCAATTTTATGTCGCACAGCAAAACTTAGGTTGAATTTCTTTGACTGAACGTGGGCATAGTGTGACACAGCTGACTATCAGAGTCTGGATTTCTCAAATATTTCAGAAAACCATTGACACAGACATTGTTGTTTTGCACGTATGTTTTAAAGAATGGAGGGCAAAACAATATTTAATTATTGGCGTCTTTCTCCTAATTACAAACATCAACAGTGCACTTATTTTACATTATTTTACATTTTACATTTGCATTACGTGCGAAACTCGGACGTGGTCAAATTCGCGGACTATTTTATGTGGCAGAATATTCTTCGAACGCGCCCGCCGCGATGCCGTAATGACTATGTTGTTCAGCCGCTAAGACGAAGATTACAATACTGTATCTTGACGCCAGCAGCCGGATTTAGCAGCAGCAGAAATGCAAAATCGCCCCTGTGTTGCGTGATGCCTGCGGGTGTAATGAACACCAAGTGGTCGAACTAATCTTTGACCCTCTACTGCGGTGCTTATCATTTTCTTTGTGCCGTTTTTTTTGGAATGTTAGACCCCACAAGCCGTCCCACAGTACTCCTGGTAAGCTATTGTTCTGACACACTGGTCTCCAGATCTCTAACCAAAGCTGCGTAGTTACGCATGGAAAGCGGTGATGATCGGTGACGAAATATAACATCTTGTTACGAAGTTGAGGCGTATGACTTTTCTAAATGATTAAAACTAGAAAAGGAAGCTGTAATGAAATAGCACTTGCCGAGTAAAACAATACAAAAAATCTTAAGCAGCACCTGCGCAGGTAGAGCACTCATCGTAAATCATCTTTCGCGTTACGATATACCGTCAAGGGCTTGCAACTAAGACGCTTCTGTAAATATATTCTCGAATAGCTTTCATATAATCATCTTGAAACGATGAAATCTTCATGTAAAACCGAAATATCACAGTACGAGTTCGTATAGTTACAAGGTCATGCTGGGTGACCGCATGAGCAAAACCGCTTGAGACAAGGTAAGGAGAGAGATTCGTGAGATGGGCGATATATTGCCGAGTGTGCGCGTGCACTGGTGATCCCTCAACTTCTTCGCCCATTGCCTGGCCAGGCGAGAGAAGACGAGGGTAAGCATTTCTATATATCCAAGGTCCCCTTTCTACGGGCACCCGCGCGAATCTTAAGGCTTCGGTGTAGCCGTCCAGCGAAGTCATCAAGGGTCCATTCGTAAAAATGCTACGGGCACATGGCAGGAGCCCGTTTATGTGTGTCGTCGCATGCTTCGTCAACTGCACATGTAGACTCCTGTCCGTGGGGAGGTAACTACCTTTCTTCACTAGGTGGCGGTGAGCAATTAACAGTAAAAACAATACTGCTGTGCTCTGGAAATCTACTTGTTCAGCTAAGGTTCGATTCCGGGCTCAAACATCTGCTTTGCTTGGTTTCCGTTGAACGCTGAGATACATGCGACGTTCATTCTGATGATGTTTTAGCGCAGGGAACGTCACGGCGACGCGACGCCCGGACTGGAGATACACGGAGCAAAGGAGTGGCGGCGCTCCTCTGCGCCCCTCTTGGCGAAAGTAAATGTGATCAACAAGTTGCAAATAGCACTGATCGAGGAGTTCCTTCGAACCAATGCTGACCGTTATAATCACTGAAGTACGTGCTCACTTCCACACCACTGTGCCAATTTTAGCGCGCGTGCATGTATGTATCAATAAGGTAGCGCTCTCACATGCATGTAGTCGTGAACCTTGGTATGTCCGGTCAGCCACGGATACCAGCGGCGTGGTTTCCTTCGAAACTTTTCGCTTCAGGCAGGAAACACAAGCATTTAAATACAAAATTAAGTCGTCCCAAGCAGTACCAGTAATCAGCCCAATATTGAAAATGGACGGTTTCGCTCTGGTAATTTGTAGGAGAGGCCTCTGCCAATATGTGCCCAATACTGGGCCGATTACCTGCACTGCTTGGGGTGTTCTCTAAAAAAGGGGGCTCTTGATGCTTGTTGAAGGGCTTGTTTTAACGCTAATGAAAATTTCAAGCCAAGATCACTGCGTAGCTCACCGTCCATGGCGGCCATGATGACAGCGACAGGCACAAGCAGTCAAACCGGAAAAGCGGGCTGTCGGCGTTGTTAATTGTCGTGTCAGCCCTAGTTTCCGGTTTCGGCAGACGGCGCGCGTCAAATACTGGCTATTCAAGATCGGTGGCGGCGAGCGTTTTTCTCGACGCCGGGCGTCCAGCGCGTGCCGTCCGGTTCGAAGATCACCGACATACCGCCGTAAAAAACACTCCATGTATAAAAAAATTGATGCGCGACTATTAAAAACCGTATTATGAGCCCCCGCCGGTATGGGCGTATGTAAGGATGGGCACATGATAGACCCAAACTGCCATATGCCACAGTTTGCAGGTAGAAAAGTGGAGAGAGTAAATACTCCTTTCCACTTGCCAGGGTGAAGACAGAGCGGCCGGTATGGGGCTCTTCTAAAAATGACTAGGAATGAGTAAGGAAAATAAAAATGACGATGAGTGTTAAAGAAAAAAAAATAACGGTAAATGACTAGGAAAAATGAGTACTAAAAATGAAAGGATGACTTAGAAGAAGAATGAAGTTTCGTGACCACTCAATATTATGCCTCGTGCGGTGTAAGAGTTGTTGCTGTCGTCTGTTGTAGTGGCACATACCCACAGTGGGGGATTAGAGTTTAAACTATAATGTGACCCGATTATTCCTGCACCTTCTTCAAGTGCTTCTTCTTCCACGACAAAGAATCGGGAGCAGAAGACTGCTGAAGCGATGCATCGGGAAAGTTCCTTAGAGATTGAAGAGCAGTGTCAAAGTCGTCTAGTAGCAGTAGCTGAAGCCCATTGACAAAAGCGTGAAGTGGTGACCAAGAAAAGAAGCGGCCACGTTAGTCGGCAGCGGCTTAAGCAGAACGGTAGAGAGAAGCGGCAAATTTTTCTGACAAAAATTCGAATGCTGCCAGAAACTTCGCAGCTACACAAATCACTACATAGCGCTAGAAGGCTCATATTGCGAATGCATTGTAAACGCGCTATTAATGCAGTTAAGTGTCGTTGAAATTAATTTTTTACGATAACCGCGGAGTGGAGCAGTAAAGGACGCGTTTTATTTTTTATTCCTAAGGAACAGAATCTTCTGGACCATGCAAATCTCTCTTTAACGTCTCCTGATGCCCGATATTAGCTTTCCATAAGGTGACATACATAGGTGACTTCTGAAAGCAACCGCAGGGAATGCTGCGCGCTTTTATTTTCCCAAGCTGTGCGGTGCCTCGATACAAGCTCTGAAAAGTAATGAGAGAGCAGGTACTCTACAGCCATCTGGTGCGTTTGCAGTGAATTACACATTTTCTGTATGAATCTCGCGCACATCTCAGTCATGAGGCTTGCCAGCAATTGCACAAAAATAGCGAACAGATTCAAAGCACGTCCCTTACGCTGCGGCTCATTAGCGACTCTGATGACTTGCAATTACGCCAAGTGAGATACGCTACAGTCATTCCACGTCCCAACATTCAGCATATGTGAAACCCGACCTTAGCTCATCGCTTGTTTACAAATTCTTTGCAGGCAGTAAAACAGAACGTAAAGTTTGAAGCAGTAAGGCAAATAAAGTAACAAACTGCACAACTCTGTTGCAGCTATGGCAGCCTTTTATGAAGATCAGACAAAGAAAGCTATATAGAAATACAGATGGCTGAAAAAAGATTCGATAACGAAGATCAGCACAATATCAATTTCTGGTCTGGTTTTAGAAAGGTTCTTTAAACATAACGAGAACGTTTGACCAATGATAACTAATTTTGCATGAACATCGACTTACTAAAGCAAAGAGGATTCGTTATTTCAAAAATACAATTAATTTAGCGACATTGTGTAGTGACTTAAAATTTACCATTTGTGATTCCAGACGGCTGCTCACAAGTTTAGCGGCAAGCTGAACTAATTGGTGCTGTTTCATTGTCAAGGAAAGCACAACACGCATTTTGCTTTGACTCACAAGTGGCTTTCTTTTGAATGAAAATGATACCAAACGAACCAAAAGAGCAGCACAAGCAAAAACCCAGCAACAGTAAAAAAAATGGTGGTGGTTTAGCTCTGGTTAAGGCTGGAGTGACGCGATAGCTACAGCTGGCCATGTGGAACTTGCTCAGTTGAGTTGCAAAGTCAGTCTTTCGCCGCTCTGTATCGCTGGCCGTTCCTTCTTCTTCGTCCCACTTGACACAGCGCATACGCAAAGCTGTTGCAGCTTGGTTTCGCCGGCGCGCCGCGCCGCTGGCAGCAGCAGCTGCTCCGCACCAGGTGACCAAACACGTGATCATCCACGTGCGGCCGCCACAGTGACGTGCCACCGCCAAGCTGAAGGCTAGAAATGCTACCGTAATGTAGCTATCGATACAAAAAAAGGAGCTGTCATAACGCTCCGTTATCTCTAGAAATCTCACCTCTCGCTCGTTGCTTACATAATTGCTTTCTGTCTTTTTGACACATATTTGTAGCAATTTTCGGTGAAGTGAGCCTAGTGGCCGTGTAAAATTTTAGACTGAAAAGTTGAAGGCAGCGGCAGCCCTCTATTTTTTTTTTCTTCAGTCAGTGTAAGACTCAGTACAGATACAATTTCCAGTGGATGGCAGGTTTCTAAAGTTCTCTTTTCGGCGAACGCTAAATCAGTATGGATTTCTTCACTGTTTGCAGCTTGACTCAGTGTGCGTGCGTGTTGGACTGTGCTGAGCATGCGCAGTAGATGCCTATTTGCAATCCGCCAATCAAAACGCTGCTAGCCGATGCCACTATAATTATGGCTGCGCTAAGAACCAAATTGTGAAAACATCTGTAGGCACATAATTTTCTTCGCTCAGTTTCTGCGCTGTAATGAGTGTTAAAGCATTAATATGCATATGCCACCCCGTGGCATTTAACTACTACGGATAAATCGATTTTGACTGAATAATTTTTCTGATTCCTTCTGGGTTTCTATAACGGAACAGTGGATTAGACGTCAAATGTGGGCGTATGACATGTCAGGCATGAAAAAAAAAACTGCAGTAAAATCGTAGGTACGTTGGTTTTTTCTTGCCGAAGCGTTGTTCTGAATTAATGTGAGGTAACAGCGATTATAATGCAGTTTTTTGTCATCCCTCACGTTTCCAAAACTGACCTCTCACGTCTCTGCTGTACCGCTGCTGTGATGTAGCTTGGCTGTCAGCGTCTGAGAAGAAATTCGATTGTAGACTAGTTTGCAGTTTCAGGGAAACATCTCGGAGTGATCTATCGAAATTATTGTCTGAGGCATATTTAAAAACAGGAAAGCACAAAAGAAGCTTGCTGTTTACACTCATTACCAAACCGACCCTTGTGACCGAAATAAACTTTACTGCAGGAAAAAGGAAACTTGCAGACTGCGGCACGCAAAGCAAAACACACACCGTGTCTCATGGTACACTTGTCATAACAAGATACTGTAGCTAGGTATCGGGATTGTTGGAGGCATATATTATCATGAAAAAAGCAAGAAATATATAAGAGAGCCGCGGGTATATCTTGCTGATTACTAAACGAGATTTTCAGGCGTGACTTCAAGGCCTTACACCAGCATTTCGAAAAGTGTTGATGACTTCCGTGCATGCTTTTCCTTTGGTTCAGTGCAACACATCGCCCTGTTTTATAATACAACAGATAAGAGTTAAGAAACGAAAAAAAAACAACTACGCGCGTTCTCTCCACTTCTCACTTCTTGTTTGTCATGTGTTTTACAGCAGTTGAGTTTTTTTCAACAATGTTCACAAGTTTGGCAGAAACTTACATGCGGAGTCACAGCCAAGCGTTAAAATTTTAATGATTAGCTGAACAGCACAAATTTTTGTTGTGTTGCTAAATTAAATGTGGGTGTCTCAAACAAGCACATACGCATCGAAATTGTAAAGAGGTATTGCCCGCTTTTTGCCGCTGCACTTACGTGACCAGAGCGTATAAGTTACAAAATGATCACGCCCAGCCAAATTTTGTTGTCCCACAAGGATAAAAAAAGCATAAGCAGATTAAAAGATCAGAAGACATTGCACCCCCTTCGCTCCCTTTGTGAGACGAATAGCCGCAACGCATTCATCTTTGATTGCCTGCATGCAGCTAAACCTTGATACTGAAGCAGCACAACTGCACACGGACATAAAAAGAAGGAAAGTTAGCACCAGGATGCTTACAGCAGACGTTCATTTGGAACGGCATAGTTGAAGTACTCAGGAGCAAATAGGATATAAAGAGAGTGTAGCTAAAACCGCGCATTGCATAAGCACACGCTTTGAGCAATTGGGAAGACAGAAAAAAACATTACGAAGCAGGAATAAAAAATATATTCTTTTTCTGAGGTTGAAACAAAAGGAACGCTCACGCAGCTGCCATCACAAGCTCCTTGCTTTCTGGTCTGGAGAATATTTGAGTTTGAGTTTACGGGGGTTTAACGTCGCAAAGCAACTCAAGCTAGTAGAGGCGCCGTAGGGAAGGGTTTCTCAAATATCGACCACCTGGGGTTATTTAACGTGCACATACATCGTACAGTTCGCGCCCGTATAGAATTTTGCTCCCATCGAATTTTGACTGCAGCGGCCAGGACCGAACACGCGTATTTCTGATCAGCAACCGAGCGCCATAACCAGTGAGCCAACGCGGCTGCTTCAAGAAAGCCGCTCTGACAAGATGCAAAATCAATTTAAAATAATGTTCCACTCGGTGCCTGCTTGTGAAACTTGCTAGAAGGCATGTCCTTATGCGCATAAAACAAATAATATTATTTGTTTTCGTTGTAAGTTTTGATTCTGCACCCATTTAAGCTTCTCTTTATTTATCACACTAATTTGGCACTTTTCAAACGAAGATACTAAATAGCAGGTGTGCCAGCAGCTAGGTTGCGGGAATCACCGTTCTTAACAACCTTGGAATGATTCCTGAGCTTGTCTTTCAAACTGCGACCGATTTGTCCAGTACAAAAGTCACTGCAAGACAGGCGAATACACCAGGATGTCCTGATACCCTACAATGTTTTGAAATGCATTCTGAGCACTCTGACACTTTTTTTTTTAGTTTATTCATACTGACGCTGAAGGTTGCCAACCATTAACAAGCTGCAAAGACAACTTTTACCCAGACTTTTTTACGAGCTTTTTTTCCGATTAGGTAAAACGACATGAAAGTGCACTGTAATGACCTAGAGATTTTTCAATCACAAGCTGGACTGAGATAATATTTCGGAATGTTCCCACTTTTTTGGATACCACTCCGAAACCGTGAATTGAACGTGTGGTGGGTGGCCTGAAGGGACATGCCTATCTAACTGATGTTAAGAGATGCGTTCAGTCTTATAGAGGAGACATCGTGCGGGCACTTTTGATGCAAGAAAGGACAATTCCTTGGTATACCAGTTTTGAATGGAGCTGTACGGTAAAATGGCTTATCTCATCTGGGTTGGAAAGACAGAGACATGGCCGAAAATACATTGCGAGATCACGTCAAGGAATTTAGCGGGGCCATTAACAGGATCTTTGTAGGTTTGGTACAGTGCTGCAGGAACATAAAAGGAAAGACCATGATAGTTATCTACGTTGTAAGCTTCAAGGTGACAGACGATTAAAACGAGATAATTGTCAACGAAACGGAATCCCTCTCTTACTTATGAGTACTGAATGCGCGCTTTGAGGAGTGCGCGTTGATTTCATAAATAATATTCCCTAGTACCAGTGCCGGTGGGACTGATCCTGCAGCCAATATTTTTGACATCATCGTCAATGCAGCCCAACTTCAATGCATCGACAGAGCGCGGAAGGCAGGTGCGTGCACAGCGGGGTTCTCTTAGTCACAAAACTTTTTCTCTATTCGCCCTCCCCTTTCGACCTCTTTACTTTCCTCATTTCTTTTGAACGTTTCTTAAGCCGATGCTGCCAAGCCGATGCTGCCTGTCAAGGTCTTTTTTTTTATTGCCAGCTGCCGGTGCTGGAGTGTTCAGCTCGAAGACAATGAAAAATAAATTAAGAAAAGGCTGTCGACTGTTTACGCCTGTTTTCTGAGCTGCACTGCTGGTGGCAATTGTTTTTAGAACTCCAGGGAGTTTGTGTACTAAGCTCTTGCACACTTTCCGCATAGTTCAAAACCAGCTGTCTTGACAGCCGTGGAATGGTGTAGAGTGAAGTCTCGGTACACCGATTATTAAGAAACCGCAAAAACTATTGTGTGCACAGAGGTAATACTACTGCCGAAGCCCAAATATTTTCACTAATAACTGAACACGACACAAACTTTGCATCACATAAAGATCTGAACACGCGGATCTCGAGTCGAAAGCAACGACAATAAAGAAATCACGTATGTTAACTCTAACTGCACACCTTGAACCAACGCCCAAATCTCGCCAGACCTGCGTGAACTTCACGCACTCTTGCAGTTCGTGCCTCCCTCAGCAACGTTCCCAAAACGATGCTCCACCTCACGTGCAACCACGGCTTCCAAAAATGTGGTTTATGAGCTGCGTCACTGCTGCCTATTTTATTTGTTCAAACGGATACGCGGCTACTTTGCTTCGCGCCCACAACTGCTAATCACAGGTGGTCACAGCAAATCGGGGCACACTAAGAATTTCAAGTTTGTATTCGAGAAAGCCACTAAGAGGTGTTTTATGTCGTTTCGTTGCTACAGCGCGACCCATTCAACGATAATGAAGGCACCATAAGGGCACCATGACACAATGAATGAAGGCACCGCAAGGTTCATGGCGAGTGCAGGGCCAAGTGCAAAAGATAGTCAATTGGCGGTCCACACGAAAACTGCGAAGGCGGCGCGAGGCATGAACCACAAGACGCCACGCGGACGCAACTACATCGACATCAAAGAGGACTACGATAAACAACGGGTAACGAATTGAACGACGCAAATGCGACAGTAAGCGAATTATTAAAGTTACTTTCCTCCGAACTCATCGTCTGAGGGAGCATATGAAGGTCATGAGTAGACAGAACAGCCAACCGACCGCCGGCGAAGGGTCTAAGCGAGCTCTAACAGTGAAAAGTCTCAGTTCTGCTAGGACTGTTACTAGAGTTTCGCCCATAACTTGTATACAAATGATATTAATAACAGAAAGGCGGATATAAGTAGAGCATCATGTTTCGGCTTTGTATGTTGGCAAAATTTCCACAAACTTTTGCAACCGAGTAGAGAGAAAGACGGAGAGGCTCTGTCTTTGGTGAACAGAGAATTTAGCCGGCATTTAAATCCGCTGACATGCTACTCTGCGTGAGGAAGGAATTTATGGCGAGAAAGATGGAATGAGAGAGGTGTAGGAAATGGGATGACAAAGTTCGCGTTTACAGAGAATGCTGCGTAATAATAATGCATGAGCAGCGCCGATTACAGCGCTGCTTATCTGTAACCGGCACGGCACTTGCGGTTTTGTGCTCCATCTGCCCCTGTGTTTGCACCAGCCTCGAGCACTGCTTTTTTTTTATTGTACGGTGGCCACTCAGTGTTTTAATTTCTTGCATTTCGTGTCTGGCGAGCCTTTGTCCAAGAGGCTTTAAGTCTGCAGCACGCTTCACCAGATGCGTGTAAAAAACACCACGCTCTCTCGTTCTCCAATTTGAGCATATTTTCTGTTCTATTGGGCTTTATGGGACGTAAGAAAATAAGGTTATCACACGCCAAACCCGATGTTAGATATGTATGTTTCAAAACAGAAATAAAGAATTAAAAGCCACAGTTATTTTAAAGTTTTTTCTTCTGGAATCAAGAGATACATGACAAGTCTACCGCTGCGTTTTTACCTAAAAGTAAGCTCGAATGCAGTAAAGTGCAATTCTTGTTAAATACAGTAAGCTGCATTCATCGTAGTCGTTCTAATTTTGAGCATGAAATTGAAATCTGGCTTACAGTGACCCTCTTTTCGAATGCTTGACAGGTAGGTTAGTTTTATTTCGTTAGTGAAAATTTCTGTGTAAGGTGTGAGTGTCTCCAATGCAAACTTAGCATAGCACGACTTTCCTTATGTGCGCGCAACTTCTATCCTTCTAACATAGGCTTTACACGGTTTAATTCGTTATTTATTTCATTATTTCATGTAGATTACCAGTTACCTTGTACTTTGGGGTCTACTAACTTCATGCCATCTTTCCGATGTAGCAACTACCTTATATGTGGGAAATATAAGCAACCTGTTTTTCTTAGCGCTTGTCTTGGTGCTGCGTGAGTCACCTAAGGAAGATAGGTTTCCTCCGCATGATCGCGTTAAGATCGGTTAGCGCAAGCTTCCCGATTAGCGTACTGACAACATCGCAGCAGTTGCCAGCGCGCTTTCACGAGTACCGCCGAGTTTAGCCTCGCTGAAGGGCGACCCGCTCGCGCTAAGCTTAATCCGCAGTTCACCGAAGAGAATAATATAAGCAGATCACGATAAATAGCGCTCGTCCACAGAAAATGCTTCCCTATTTGCAAAATGCAAAACCTGGCACCAGTGGCCGATTGTCGGGTGTAATCATGGGATTAGTGCGAATCGGACTGCTAAGCCGTGCATGCCAAGGTTGGTGACGCCAAAAGCGATCTATCACCATATTAACATGGACATCAAGGCACCTGAACAGAAAGATGTAAGTGACCATATTCGTTTGAAAGAAATAACAAAGATGCGCACAACTCAATGAAACATTCTGTGAAACCTGTTTAAGTAAACAAAAAAAATAATGAATTCGAAGAAGACTTCCCTCAAACCTGGAGCCAACCCTTTTCCCTCTATACGCGCTGCCATTCGCTCTTTTTTTGTGGCGTGTCCGTAAGGAATTCTAGACACTTTTAACTTCAAATTTTTTTTTGTCGACGCGATAACTGTTGTGATTTTGCTACTTTGACATGGTACTTAAAATTAAGTTCTGTGATGAGCTGTGTATATCAGTTGCCAGAGGCGCTCGTCCAGTAACTGTAACAGGGCCGCCAATGTGTCCTATACGCTGGCGCCGTTTTACGTCAGCGGAAAGTTTAACTGATGCCAAGAGCACTGCTCGCATTCTTACAAAAATGATTGGAGGCTCGGAAGCTGTAGGAGCGTGTTGAAGCAACTGGGCTCAATGGCTGCCCGTCTCGATGCATCAGCTCAGTGTTATCAGCTTATGTGTGCTAAGTACACAAATTTGCAACTGCATCTGCTTTAAAAATGCAACAAGAACATCCAACTGCTTCCGGAGGGATACGTACAGGAGACTCAAATACACTGTATTCGTGAAGCGCAAGCACGCTTCATAAATGCACATAGATGAAGCATCTACGTGTCACCTTCCAGGCACAGCACCTGCATGAATAACTCTGCCTGCTTTTATTCCTGCACAACCTGCTAGGTAAAAACAGCCATAAAACAAGCAAACAAACAAAGAAATATCTGTAGACATTTTTTTAACTAGCATTTAAGAGAACACTGAGAGCTAGCCATAAGATGAGATTCTTTTGTGCAAGTCATGTCCACTTTAACGAGAGACTCCGCGGCCCACCGCTTAAGTGCACTCCTCGCCTCCTCTGGTCCGTTTGGAACCCTGTTGCTGTGCCGGCCGGAGGAGTCTGCCATTATTACTTTAGCTCTATTGTCTGACGAACTGCAAACCACTTTAAACTGAGTATTATTAGGTGAAAGCAGGCTTCTAAGTGGTTCCCTTAAGTTCGATCTCCACTTCATTCGTATAGTTTCTCTGCCGCATTTGAGTTCGATATGAATTTTGTTTTTCCTTTATTTCCTTGCTCAGCCGAAGATTCCACGGCCTCCACCCCGCCCTAAAACCGAGGTCTTCGTTTTATGCCGCTGACGCGTGCCCCCAATAGCTCATGACCTCTCAATGCCGTCAGTTGCAGATAGCTCCCCGATTCGCGAAGGAGGGCGCAGCACTGCATCGTTGCAGATGCAAGGATAAGTGCGCAAGTCGCTGAAGCTTCTTGCTTGTGCGCCGACATCGTTTTTGCACTGTGAAATAAAAAAAAAACGGTGTTGTCATTGCACGGGATTAAGTCTCGAGTTCTTACTTCTGTCAAAAAACAAACCAAAAACAACAGTTCGCGATATTGCGGACAGTATTGGACGATACGGTACTAGATTCTTTACGCAGCGTTCTCACGTATAGCACTCTTCAGATGGTACTCTACTTAGCACACTTAAGAAGAATTGCATGCCAGCTGCACATGTCGTCGCTTACTTTCTTTGTTTTGTTTGTTTAGCTACCTTAGATCGTTTACTTGTTTGAACAGTTGTAATCTGCAACCAAGATTTTATCTTCAAGGCTTGCTGGGTAGCTCTCTAGGCACAGCTCATTCAACGCTGTATTTTTCTTTGGTGTTCGACAATGTTCTGCCTAAAGAGGCGTTAAGTTGTAAGTTGTAGTTGACTTAGTGTTCCCCATCAAATACACTGCTACGTGGTGGCAGGTAAAAAAATAAAGTGGCATGACACAGTGAACCAACGATTTAATGGCTGACTGCATGCTCAAGTGCGAGCGCTGGATACCGTGCCATTTCCTTCCTAAATACATTCGCCTCTTACTAAATTTTCGTGTTCCTGGTTTGTGGTCTTCTGTTACAATTTGGTAGTCAAGTCATCAAATGGTTTCTATGCTATCAATTGACTCGGCTTCTGCTATATTTCACTTACTGCAATCAATTTGCAATTGCCATGTGCGTGGATTTTCTGGAGCTAGGCTCGAATTGCTGCGCCCTTTGCCTTTCATTCTACATTGTGACGCTACTTCGCAACAACCTAGAATGTTCTCCTGTGTGGTTTTGCCGTGTCATTTTTACTTTTTTGCAGCTCTCAGCGAAACCACAGTTCCAAGGTGCCTGTTAAAACCCAATCATTCGATTATAACAGTTTAAAGACCCAAGGCGCTTTGCAAGCGCCTGACTAAATGCGCACGGGAATTAGTTCTTTTACGAGCCACAGCCTGAGCAATCCAATACACATGCGCCTGATAAATTAAGAGTGCCAGTCTCTTTTCACATCAGGAGGCCCCGTATCTTTTATTAAAAAAACTTGCAAATTCTTTGTGAAAGTTCAAAGTTCTGCAGCAACTTTACGCAACTGTTACATATCATGGCGCTTAGGCTCTACGTTGTATCCGGCTGCAATTGGGCACAACAAGCACAAAATAAAACAAAAACCTGTGCTAGTAAATGCTTCTCGAATAGCCAAGTAGACAACGGCTGGGCTCAGGACATTAATTACACTAAATAACAAAGTTAATTTCTTTTAAAGTGGGGTTGTTTGTAATAAATTAACACTTTGCTCTAGCTAAAAAACGCTTTAGAAATAGAAAAAAAAGAGCTGGTAAGTAATGTATGTACCTTTGGAAAAAGTGGCTTGCAAACAGCCAGCCCAATGTCAGTTGCCAACTATTACGCATTCACGGCATGTGCATACATCGATGCTATTATTAGGTGTTAAAGGAGTCTAATAAAAATCTTGTGTACATAGGATTCTCGCCAGATACCAGCTTTTTACACTAGCTCTAATTTATTTTTCCACGCACGCTTTCAGCTCTTACAGGCCACTAAAATAAAAATAAGTAACTAAATTTACGTCTTGAGCCAAAAGCCAAGAGGAACTTTCCTTAAAGCCGAGTATACTCTCCTGTGCAAGCTTGCAGGTGCCACCACGACGCTTCGCACTGTCAACACCAGCTTCGATTCCACAGGCGACGACGCTGCGATATAGCTTCCAGCACAGCCGCTATCTGTGAAACCTTGGCTCTGCC
Organism: Amblyomma americanum; assembly: GCF_052857255.1. Taxonomy (NCBI): domain Eukaryota; kingdom Metazoa; phylum Arthropoda; class Arachnida; order Ixodida; family Ixodidae; genus Amblyomma; species Amblyomma americanum. The sequence goes on from NC_135498.1 coordinate 73,725,396, forward strand.
ATTTACCGCGCGCTCGACTACCGCGCGATCTCGCTGCGCGTGCTAGCGACCGCACGCGCTAGAATACTTAAAAGCTCTTCGGGAAGAGCGAGGCGCCGTGCGTTCACAAGGTGGGCATAAAAAAGAAGTCACGTAACGGATAGCCGAAACTAGAGAAAGGCCACGCTCGTTGACCTTCGGGGTGCGAGCCAGGATCCGCATCTCTCGTTGTGTTTCGCCCGTCTTCTTCGCGCCGCAAGGTCCTTGCCAGCCACCTTCATATCGATAGGCTGTTCTTCCGCTTACTCGAATGTTGTTTAGCTCCGCTGTGTCCACATTTCTTTAATTTTTTTTTCGCTGCTTGTTTAGTTTTTATCAGGCCTTGTTTTGGGTCGAACTGGCAGGAATCGCGACTAGAAAAAAAAACGCGAGAAAAGGCACAAATGCGATCGAAGTTGAATTGCATGCCCCAGACCACTTTCTCTCGTTCCCTCTCACCCTTCGTGTGTGTATAAAAACACGCTTACTCTTACATTGAGGCAGACTGGAAGCATTTTCGTCTTCTTCTCACCAGCGCTCCACAGCTAACCATGGTAAATATTGACATTCCAACCCTTCCAAATTCACTTATTCGTTTAGAGAAGAATGTCGTACCTGGAATAGACGACACAACGAGGGATATAGTTTCTTTAGGCTCGACAATATAGAACATGTTTTTGAAAGCCATCATTGAACAGCATACTGAGCGCAGCTCACTTTTATGGTAGACCTTGGAAAACGTTCTCTTAATGTTCCGCAAGGGAAGCGCTAAGATAGGTTACCTTTATTCCGCGTAAGTTACACTTACCTAGAAAATATAGCGAATGGGGTTTCGGTTCAAATTCGTAGGAGGATGGCTGGCTAAAATTCGCTGCAGCATTGCGCCGGAACGCAGCATTTATTATTTTGTAGGGATGCGTATAATTACATCATTGTCGTTTTTCGTGGAATAGCCATTCATTTTCTTCTAGATTTTATTAATTTACACTTTTGCAAAACATTTTCGCTAACCGCACTGGAAAGCTTTCCCGATTTAGATTTTTTCTTGTTGCATGCAAAAAGTTTCAAGTAAACGCGCCGTCTTTCCGCACCTGTATTACTCCAAAAGTGACACTTTGTGCAAAACACAACTCTAATAACATAAATTAGAAAACACGTCGAAAAAAATAAAGCAAAGCAAATATGTTAATGCCTCTCCCGTTTGCTCGTCTGAGATGAAGACTTCCTTCCAGAACGTATAAAGAACAGCAGGTTGACCATTCTATTGATGGTGCGAGAACTGTGTCTGCATAGCAGTGCACATGAATTAAATAGCGTAAGCCTATAACATAGTTATCGTAGGCCCGCTTCAACATTACATTTCTATGGTCATGGATGATTAATTTTTTTCCAGATTCGCATCTGCGTCTTCCTGGCCTTGGCCACTTCTGCCTTCGGCGCCGGTGTTGGCTACGGCCTGGGACTTAGCCACTACGGTCTCGCTCACGGAATTGGCTACTCCGGAGTCACCGGCTTTGGACTCGGCTACGCCCCAGCCGTGACCCGCACCGTCGCCGCATATCATGCTCCTGCCGTTGCTGCCGTTCACCATGCTCCAGCTGTCGCCACCTACGCCGCCCCAGCGGTTGCCACCGTTGCCCACGCTGCGCCTGCCGTGAGCGTCTACCGCTCCGCTCCAGTTGTGGCCGCTGCCCCAGCTGTAGCGACCGTCGCCCACGCTGCTCCAGCCGTCGCCTACGCTGCTCCGGCTGTTACCAGTGTCTATCGCTCCGCTCCGGTCGTTGCCGCTGCTCCAGCTCTTGCCACCGTCGCCCACGCTGCCCCGGCCGTCGCCTACGCTGCTCCGGCTGTTACCAGTGTATATCGGTCCGCTCCGGTCGTTGCCGCTGCCCCAGCTGTAGCCACTGTTGCCCACGCCGCTCCGGCCTTCTCTTACGCTGCTCCGGCCTATACCAGCGTTTACCGCTCTGCTCCTGCCTACAGCGTCTACCGTTCTGCTCCAGTGGTGGCTGCTGCCTCAGCTGTTGCTACCGTCGCCCACGCTGCTCCAGCCGTTGCCTACGCCGCCCCTGCCGTGACCAGTGTCTACCGCTCCGCTCCCGTTGTCGCTGCCGCTCCGGCCGTCGCCACCGTTCACGCTGCTCCAGCTGTTGCCACCGTTCATGCTGCTCCAGCTGTAGCCACTTATGCCCACGCTCCGGCTGTTGCCACTGTTCACCACGCACCTGCTGTTGCCGCCATCAGTCATGCCGTTCCTGCATACGGCTATGGCGTCAGCACGCTCGGCTACGGCGTTGGCCACTACGGATACGGCCACGGCCTCCTCGGCTACGGTCTCAACTACGGCTATGGCCTCGGCAGCCCATACCACTACGGCGCCCTCCTTCGCAAGAAGAAGTGTGAGTTGTTTTTTGTCAATAAGCGCCTTTTCAAGATTTAAAGTAGCTGCACACCAGATCATTCAAAGGTTTCAGAACATATATCTGCTCTCCAGGTTAGTCAAACTTTATTAGGCGCGGTGTCAATGCAAATCTTGCATAGCTAAATGATACACATTTCATGGCACGTCCGATGTTTTTCGCAGTAGTGAAGCGATATTTCCCATTCGAATAATAAGAAAAATTAGGGCATTGGATGGTTTACTTGCCCATAAATATTGCGCGCATATCTCATTGACCTGAGAATTGAGTGAACTCTCGTCTGTAAAAGTGAACTCTCTTCTTTCTCTTTGCAGAAACGAAGTACCTATACCCGACAAGGCAACAGAGTCTACTCGGCAAAGAATCTCAACAAAATCTGCCTTCATTGGATGGGGCGCTGGTTGCCTGCAAGAAATAAAATATTTTTCTTTTATTTCTGTTTCTTGTTAGTGCATATTGAAAATCTTGAAACCAAAATCATCACGAAATCATCTTCCAGTGAGTACCAGATCATAGTGGCATTGTTGGCAGCGACATAGCTGATGGTGCTGCTCGATCGGCTCACAATACAACCAACAATGTCCGCATACAACTAACAAGAGCTGACGCAGCAGGGCACCTTCAACTGCTCACCCGAAACCTGACTGTACCATTGTGGTCTACCCATGGAGGACAGACATCCTGCTCGCACCACTTCGACTCTTTACTTCAACATCAAATACCATTCGGCCTCTACCGCTGTGATACTACGCTGTTGTGCCACCTGTGGCTGAGAGAGGCGTTCACAAATGCCTATTCCCATACCATCTCATTGCAATGGCCGACACTCCAGCATGTGAGGATGCGGATGCAATGAAACGATCGGGCACTTAATCTGTGACTGCTGCGTTTTAAGCGAGAGCGTGCCTTCCTGGCTGCTATGCTCCGCCGCTTGGACTCTCGTCCTCGCATAGAAATAAAGATTATCGGGCCTTGGTATAAAACCTCAACACAAAAGAAAGCGGTGAAGGCATTTCTGATGTTTTTAAAGACATGGGGTTAAGTTCGTGATTATAAACTTTGCGCTTTAAGTGTGCGCCCTCCGGGGACAGACTCGATGGTCTCGTGATTAACTCGTTTCCTTTCCGCACTTTCTTTCTCTTTTATCCATTTGTTCGCCTCCCCACGTGTGGGGTAGCCTACTGTGCATCGCCTAGTTAAAGTCTTTGCCTTTTCCTCCTTCTGTTTTCCTCTCTCTTGAAACCAATATTTGTCCTTGTGACAAGCAAATGTCCGGACATGGATGTCGCGATTATACAAAGTTGTGAGACTGTTAGCGCACTATAGATGCTTCGCATTTGAACCGTTATGAAAAATCTGGTATGACATATATGCAGGATTAGGTATACCGGATTATGGAACGGAAGGTCACTGTATGAAACAGAATGACCCTTGGTACACCGGATGGCATAATGTAACGGGCGGCCCAGGTTTCGAGGAGAGAAAAGAAGATCTCGAAAAAGGTACCATCCATTAAATACCTAAGATACAATCTACAAAATTTTAAAACAGTATAGATCCTATAGGCAGGTCAGTTACAGAACTCCAGTCATTTACCTTCTCAGCCTCAGCTGAGCGTGATGACCACTAAGCCCCAGTGAGCACTGAAACCAAGTTTATTATTTTTGCTTGTTTATTGAAACTGTACTTTCGTTGTATCCGAATCTTTCTTAAATGCAGACATCACAGTTGTATGGTACCTGGTAGAGGAACCAGCAGAGCAGGACAGGTACACAAGAGAAGCAATTCACACTTACAACGCTGGATACGTTGTGTACGCGTCCTTTTCCGCTTGTTTCTGAGTTCATATTTTCAGTTTGTGCCATAATAACAAGCGTCATAATCTGCCTCAGCGGTCACACGTGATTGGTCAAACGCCGGAAGCGAATGTGGTGGTTAGGATACAGAGAAAATGGCCGAAAAAACTGTACGGTGACCTCAAACAGATAGCGTACGCAGCAGATGCTCAGGGACAACCAACATGGCTGCGCGCTCTGAAGCGGAGCCTCTCGCTTCTAAGTTAACCCGTCGGTGTTGCTGCGTTTTTCGGCACGTGAACTGGCTATAAACTGGGTACGGGGCTTTCGCTTCGTCTTTTCTAGCCTATAACAGATTGTATCGATGATAAATTTGGCCTGTTTTTATTTCGCTGGACGATCCGGTACTTCCTGGACCTAACGAGCACCAGTTTGCTGTAGAAACTGTTCTCTCCATTCAAATCGGATGGGGCCACTATCACCGGAATTACCTCGTCTTGAATGATGTAACATAAACCATAATGCCAAGCGAAATGCTAGCGTTTACAGCGCAAAAATATGCATTTCCTATTCTAGAACTCTGTATTAGTTGTTGAAGCGGCCTGCATCATGACCGTGTGTAATGCCTGGCAGCGTGAAACCGCTCATGTACACGGAAGGTCAGTCACCAGCGACGTGCTACTAGACCGACGCATTTGACATGCCAAAGAGGGTTTTTGAAGCGATAGCTTCACCACCCTAGGTAAGGCCGATTTCGCCGTGCGTTACCGGTTGACCTTGAAGTGAACCAGAGGTGAAGTGTAGCTATAGGCCTTATCATATGTGGTACACCATAGTGTCGCACCCCCAATGACTTTTGACCTTGACCTTTGACCTTTCGATTCGCCGGTAGAGGGCGGTAGAGTTGGCCACAGCGTTCATTGGAAGACCAATCTCTCGCGATGAACTATTAATTTAACTGCCGCCTTACAGTGTGGCAGGGTGGGCGCGCTGCCTATCAAGTGTGCGGAAAGCACACTAGATAGACGCCAAGCCGCGTCTACTGGCCCGATACACCACAGCTTTCGCTCTGTAACCAGGTTCAGCAGTAGTTAAACCGCAGCTAATTTACGATTCTCGATAGCCGCGGTGATGTGGTTCTCCACTGAGCTCGCGAGTCAGTCTGTAAGTTTTCAGACGTCAGTGTGGGAATGCGTGCGCTTCGTACCATGGCGAACCTATGAAAACTTCGTCTGCAAAGTCTTTCAGCGCATACATGAAGAGAAACACAGCAAGAAGATTTTTTGAGCTCATCCTTATTTATTAGCTGCAGAAAAATTAAAACCCTAAGATCGTGATCTCGCGCTTGTCGCAGTGCCTGCATGCATAAAAGGAATGAAAAATCTAAAATACCGTCGGAAGAACAGTCCGATCACAGCGTCAGCTTACGTTCTGCGATGTTGCAGACGGCAAGTTGTCACGGCGTCTTGGTTCAGCACGGCATGGAGAGCGCCCATTGTGCAGCTACAGTGAGTGCATGCCACAAATTTTCCTTTCCGCTGCTTCTTCACCTCGAGCTAAATGTAAAACGGCGCTTATTGCGAATAACCTGGCTGCCTTTTATTTAACATCGGCGGTCGGCGGCTGTAGCGCCCGCCTTCTGTCACTGAAAAGCCATGCGTAATTGCGTACAATATTTCCTTCTTTAAGTACATCTCCGGTCATTACGGCGCAGGAAAGAGTACCTGAACTATTGTTTCTATTTTTTGAAGTCCATTGGGTAATAAAGCAGCTTTGATATTAATCCTTTACTCTGGAATCCCATGCGCAACTAAACTTGTGGCTGAATTTCTCTTCTGTCGCATTGGTCGTTTCACATAGATCGGCAGAAAGCAATGACGCTGCTGGACGTTTCGCTGCGGCAACAGCAAAGCAGTGCACATCCTGCCGCCGCTCACAGTCGCAACCGAACTGACATCCGCATCCGGTATTTTGACCAACCAGGTGTGGCCGCTGCGGCAGGTTATGATGCTTTTTCTTATGACACCAACTCGGAATACGGCCCCTGGGGCATGTACCAACTGGCCCGGGCCAACAAGCTGCGCTTCTACAATTGCGGTTTATGTAGCCAATTCTGCTTTGAGTCAGCTGAAACTTCTTGCAAGCTATCCGAATGTGCTGCCAATATCCGGAATGTTAATAGGAATTGGTTTTTGATAGAAACATCTCAGAACAACTTAATTTTATAACTGCTGGCAGTTTTATTATGTGCCCAGTGCACATGTAATTCATGTAATCACAGAGCTATCTGGCTCATAACAATCTGGCATATTGCGTTATATTTAGCTTACCAGGCCACCAATGAAGCACTGACGGCGATAATTAACATCACAGTAAGATTTTATTGGTGCAAATGCGCTACTAGTCGCCTGAAAGGTATTAACCAAGGCAATCCCAACTAGAATCAGCACCAGTTTAGACTTCAGTGAGCTAAATGACCAGGTAAGATTTCGTAAATGCTGCAATAGACCATATTGACATTATCTGTCAAGTGATAGAGAAATGCGAAGAATAGAACCAACCCCTACATAGAGTCTTCATCAACAGCGACAACGCATTTTACTCAGTCGAAACCTAAGTAATCATGAATTGCCGAATCAAGGAGTAGAACATTGTTATGAAAGAATATTGGAATTTGCCAGGTGTTTCAGGGAAGCCGCCAACTATTGTTAAATTTAGGGCTTTTGGGGTAAAGGGAAGCTTTCTGCGGCATTGCGTTGCCAATCTTGGCGGATGTTAAAAAGCAGGCGAATCACGTTTAGTCGGAAAATGATAAACTAAATTCTTAAAGTTGACTTTGTAACTACTACACATAGCCACCTGAATGTAATTATGGACTTTTAGCCAGCCGTTACTCATATTCATATCAGCTTTAGATTTCGAAAACGCGATTAAATCTCCACTGTGGCTCAACAAATCCTGGCTAATTCTCGCGCCATTCTAAAACCGTGCGCTTGCGGTGAGCGCAAACTGACACTCATCAATTCGCTACGCTCCATGACGTAAGTCTTTGCCAAAATTAACCAGGCTGCGTGGCTTGCTTCTCCCTCATATAGTGGAGCCCCTACGGCTTTTCTAAAAACCAAAAGGTATTCGAAGGCAAGCAAAAGGGTTCTCCTTACCTGACAGTGATTTATATAGTCTCATGGGTGCGATAACTGTTCGGCTATACAACTGAGAAGCAAACCGGGCAGCCTGGCTACTTTTGGTAAAGAGCATATGTTCCACATTACTAACGGCTGGCTACAAGTTACAAGTGTCTAGTGTATATATATATATATATATATATATATATATATATATATATATATATATATATATATATATATATATATATATATATACCGAAAGTGATTTCTGGCAGCTGATTTGGTCAATATAATAACCAATCACTAAAATTGAGAAGCATAAGAGGATTTAATTCACGACGTTTCGGCTAGACGACCAGCCTTTTTCGAGTGTCAGGTCGAATGCTGGTCCTCCAGCCAAAACGTCGTGAATTAAATCCTCTTATGCTTTTAAATTTCTGGTGATTATATATATATATATATATATATATATATATATATATATATATATATATATATATATATATATATATATATATATATATATATATATATATATATATATACATGGAAATATACGCTTCGTTTAAGGAAACATTTTTATTTTACTCGACGTTTTGATCAGAGGACTGATCTTTTTCAAGAATGATAATAAAGTGTATGGGCGCGTTTTCTTATAGCTTGAGACTTGAAACACAGAAAGTCTTAAAAGAAGAGAAGTAAAAAAATAAAGAAAATGAATAAGGGGGGCGGGAGAACAGAACACAAGAGACACCTATGCCTTATTAGGGAAACAAAGGCGGCACGTCGCGTACCCGTGAACTCACTGCACACAAACACACGTACGCACGAGGTAAAAGAGGGAGGCCGGGCTGGGTGGGCACGCCGCTACTGCGAGAAAAAAACGAAAAAGAGAGAGATACAGAAGTAAAGAAAAACGAAAAAGCAAAGAAAAAAGAAAAACCTTGGTGGGGCTTAACAAAAGAAGGGAAGTGTCGGCCAATTGTGGGCGTCTGTACCCCTCTGGCTGCGTTCGTGCGGCCCCGTGCGACTACGAAATACGGCCGAACGATGTGGCACAGGTTAAGACTGCCCAAAGTGGCTCCACATGGTGACACGAGAGCCGCTAAAACCAGATGATCTTCCCATAGGAGGACCAGATGAAAAGGCTGGTTTACAGGCATGCAAAAAAGAAACATAGCACAGAGAAATTGGAGATAATATGAGTTGTTGAATTCGAAAGTGTTAAGTTTAAGGACCAAATTTGCAAGCGTCTCGATGGCACTTGGACTGGGAGAGTCTAGGATTCTGTGTTCTTCATAGGCTCCGTCCATGGCCTGGATTCCGTCGTCATGTGGGATGTTAGTGTAAAGTGACGCCACGTCCAGGGTAACTAGGAATGCGCCATGAGGAAAGGTGAAATCGGATAATTCTCTCAGGAAATGATTAGTATCACGTATGTAAGATACGTAAGACGTATGTAAGCTACGTAAGTTCATTTCCTGAGAGAATAATTCGATTTCGCTTTCCCTTATGTAACATTCGCCTACACCTATACTCCCGCCATGACACTGCCGGTTACTCCCATTTTTATCTTTTGGGCGGCTGTGAGTCCCTGCTGCCTCTGGACACGCTGCTTCCCGCTTCTACTGCTCCGCCATCTGGATACGCCCACGACGCCATTTCTCGCGCTGACCACGGCCGCCAACTTGCACGCTCCCGGCTACTCGTTTCCCAAACCTCTCAGCAGGAATTCTACAACCACCGTCACCGTATGGTCTTCTCCCCTGCCTCCCTCGTCCTGCTTTGGTCGCCGACTCGCCGCGTGGGGCTCTCTCAAAAACTTCTGTCCCGCTATATCGGCCCGTACTGTGTCCTGCGCCCAGTCACCGCAGTGACCTATGAGATCGCTCCTGCCTTCCCTGGTGCCACGTCCTCCAGCATCAGACTTATGTTTTGCACGTTTCTCGACTCAAACCTTACGTCCCGCAGTTCCCTTCACTGCCCTATGTACACCGAGACGGTGCGTTTTCGACCGGGGGGCCGTGCAACCAAAGACGACATGGAGGAAGTGTGCGGTATGTGTGCGCTATCCGCTTGGTGTTCGCTGTGATCTGTGCCCTGTGCTCCGGTCGTCCTTGTACCTGCCTAGTCTTCGGGCCACGTATATATATATATATATATATATATATATATATATATATATATATATATATATATATATATATATATATATATATATATATATATAGAGAGAGAGAGAGAGAGAGAGAGAGAGAGAGAGAGAGAGAGAGACAGAGAGAGAGAGAGAGAAAGTGTAGGATGAAGATGCGGACGACTTAGCACTGCCGCGCTTCATCGTCATCGCTGGTGGCTACAGCGAGAGTACGGCTGATGCTGCTGCCTGTGGCTGACTTTCCTCTCCTGCTGCGTCCTTACGCATTGGTCGAGTTGACGCATCAATAAATCCACTCTTCACTCATTTGGTGGAGGTGTCATAATCCTCACCTCCTACGTCGCCCTCGAACTCCGCACTCGCAAGGTGTCCGTTCCAAAGGCTAAGACGAAGCAGCAGCTCCCTGCCCCGCTTCCGCCTTTGACCAGGTCTGGCCCCTTACGTCAACGAGACCGCGCTTTCTTCAGTGGCAGCTGTGACCAGGATGTCGAGGACTGGTTGTCAGCCCACGAACGGGTGAGCGGACACAATTGAGATCATGATCTCAACCTTAACAACTTAATCTTCTACTCAACTTATGTTGCCAATCTGTGGTATCCGAACCATGAGTCGGACATCACCACCTGGCCTTCAAGACCACTTTTGCTTATGTATTCGGCTGTCCGGCCGTTCGAAAACTTCGTGCTGAGCAGCGTCTCCACTCGCGAGCGCAGCAGGTAGGAAAAAGCTTCGCCAGTTATATTGAGTACGTTGTGGACTTGTGCAAACGCATCAACCCGACTATCCCCTTGCTGTAGTACATCGTAGCGTACGACGAAGCAATTTGTGCTGTGAGAATTGTTAGTCCAAACTACAGATTTAAAGAAAGGTTTAGTGGGTTTTAGCGCGGAAACAAAAAGTGGAGGGTTCACTAAAGCTCAGCCTTCAATGCGTTAATGCCCATATTTGTTGAGAGGATCATTCGCTACTTCACATTGATAGATCACTGGGAGTCCTCATATCACTCCTGGAGCAGTAGTGCAGGGGTTAAGTGCTGCACCACTGCCCTGCAATGGCAGATGCTGCCACCAGTGGAGTTGTGAGATCCAGGTTGCTATTCTCACGCTTCTCGCGACCAATCATTAGGTTAACTGCCACCTGCCACGGTGGCCAGATTGCTTACAATCCAGTGGGCAGGTTGTGAAGACACCACAAGATAACGTGATCTAGGTCCCTTCACCTGCTTGCTTCTCTGGAGATTTTTGTGGATTTTTCGCGGATGGTCAGCGAGGCCGACATCGACGCCGATCACGGCGCCCACGCCGACGACGACGCCGAGTTCTTTGTACACAGGCTCCTTAACGCGAGTGCGTTAATGTTTACGGCAGTAGTTTTTGGGTGGCAGGATATTTTGCACGTGACAGACACACGATATTATGCGCACATTAAAGGCGCTCGCATTGTATATGTAATGTTAACAAAAAGAACAAGCAAATTTAACGGTTCAGTGACTGACAGGTATCTTGATGAAACCCATCCAAGCCGCGCTTCGCTTCGTGGGTCGCTTTGTTGATTTTGTCTGCCAGTAGCACCTGTTGCGTATATGCGTTGTGTTCTGCGAGACGGTCACGTCGTCATCAATGCGCAAACTTTTATACTCGGGCAAAACTGGTCCCCTGTTTCCGCAGGTGGAAGATTGGGCGAGAATAGGAATAAAACGAGAACTCGCCGTAGCGAACATCGACCGCCCTCGTGTCGGCTGACGAAATGCGGCAACTGCTCTGTCGTGCGCGCAGTCGAATGCGGCCACTAGGCGTCTATCAGTGGACAAGCACTGTACACGCCGTGCGCCGGTAGTACATGCTGTCTGTCAGCTCGGTATCGTCCCCTAAATGCACCTGGGTATCACTGAGCCTGAGAAAAGGGCACGGTGCACCGAAGTTTATCGAAAATGAGCGCCAGCTCACGTTCCATCCATATCTCGAACCGCCATTTCGTTGCGCTCGATATCGGTATGGTGAAACGGTGTCGAACCTCCTTGAAAGAGATGGCGGAAATGCGGTTCCTGGAGATATCAGCAACATTCTTCGATCTCAATGCATTGATCTTTACCGGTGGCCTAAGATCGTGACCCCTTGTAATGCCAACCGGAATGCGTACACTGCTCTAGCCCCTTTCACGCGAGATTCGTGCTGGGTTTCCGATGTGTGCGGTTCTCAGGTTGCAGAGCGGAGATGCCTAAACAATCAGGAAACGTGAGCTCTTGTTAGCGTTCCCCAAAAAAGATAAGCTATTCATAAGTAGATAACCACGCTCGTATAAAATAATGAATTGGTTAATGATGCTTATGTTACTTAAGTAGGAACGAATTAGCAATCGAGCGAAAGCGCAAATAATACGTTTATAACGAATGCTGAAAGCAAGAAAGGCTGCCTGGCTTTTCGCATTTTTTGTGTCTTTGGAAAGAAATTCAGTGTTGATGGAAGTCAGCTTGTATCAAGTATGCTTATATTGGAAAGCTCGGTGTTGTCATTTTTTCCTCAGCAGAATACAAACTTGTGGCCCCGACATCTTCACAGTTTGGTTAGAGGCGAGGTCCCAGGGTGCTACTTGGCGTCAGCTCTCGTTGGTCACTGTATATTAAGCGGAATATGGCCAGACACACAAGAAATTTTTTGTGCATAGAGACTTAATGTGAGCAACCACTGGGTGTTCATTTCTGACCGTGTCAAGACCCGTATGACGGAAACCAATGTCACCGAAACCAAGGAAAATAATGGATGTTTATAATTTGAGGTCTTCATCAATACGAAACTAATTGGGTGTTTATTCTAAAGACAATGAATTAGAAACCAGCAGGAAAAACAACAAGATGCTTTCGGTGGGATCTGAACTCACGTCCTCCGAATTCGTGTCCAGTGCTGCACCAGCTGAGCAACAATGGCGGCTGTCGAATCTTCTTCATTCAGGGGTATTTATGTGTAATGTAATCCAACCTTGAGGGTCTTCATCAGCTTCACCCTCGTCCATAGCGGCGGACGTAGTACGTTCTGTATTACTGCGAATGCCACGTGGGAACGTGACCGTACGGTGAAGGCGGCAGCTGTGCGAGAAGCCACTTATTTATGCTACCTTTGGCATCGATACAAAAAAGGGCACAAAAGAAACTTCATAGTTTCGCCGAGTAAAAAAAAAACCTTAATTCTTCGCACTTGCCAGCAAGTCTAATACCTTCAAAGTTTCGCAGAAACGTGCGACATTGTGTAAGACTCACGCAGCCACGAGTCATGGTGCGTCTCTAGTTTAGTATTAGTTGCCAAGACCTTGGCGAAAAAGTTTGACTTCAGAGCTCTAAACACGCGTCCGCTATTGCTTTACTCTTTACCGTGACTATTCTGAACCCTTCAAGCTTTCGTCGCGTTGCTAGCACTGCTTATGATTTGAATGTGTTGCGGCAGAGCGGAGCCAAGTCATTTAGAAACATTACGCCAGAAACATAGCGACGCTCATACGAAAGGCGTGGCACATTGCCATGGATAGCCCCAGGCGGATGATGAATCAGTGAAAGTCATGCGAGGAATTGGCGATGAGGACACGCAAACCGCTTGACCGGAGGAATGAATCGAACATAAATAACAAAAACCACGCAAGCATATACATGGCTATGGCGCAGCAGCATCTGAAAGGCTGTCTTGGGTGTTAGCTACCAGCCTTTCCACGTAATTAGCAAGCTGCTACGCAATGAGGACGGCGTTAGAGGATAAGAAGCTGCCAGCTTGGCGCTTCCGGGGAAGCAGGTGTCGCGTATTAGAGAACGAGTTTCCTGTCTACGAGAGAAGCGAAAGATCTGCCCTGAGCGCTTACAAGGGAGAGGGAAGGCGTTGAGTGCCTTGCTCGCTGGCCAGATATGTTAAGAAATGTGTCCTTATTACATGTTTGGCCAGTCCATTTGAAATTCAGTTCACCACACATCGCTTCCTAACCTCCAGAGAAGAAATATGGCCTGTACTCGTTAATGAGAGTTAGTAAAGTTGTTAATTAAACGCAGGTCGTCTGAAAACGATGGTAGAAACAATTATATGTAGACTGGGGCGCACATTTGGGAATTCTCTGCATTGAAACAATGCCGCGTAAACTAAGATGGAACACTCAACACTGGTGCGAGAGAACACAGTCAGCATTTATAGAGTGCATGGTATGGGTGTACGTACTGCTTTCTAACAAAATATGCGCAGGCGATGATATCCAACTTTCCTCGAGAGTTTTTTTTTTTACTGGAGACAAAGTTTTTTTACGTACTGGTTCAGCGAGTTGTGCTTTGACCGGCATGCAGATTTCGCTGCGTACCAGAATTAATTCAATTTTTGCAGTGAGAGCTCGATACGCTCCTTCGGTTCTTTATTGTGCTCACCGCAGCGCTAAACCTCAACAACAAATGTTCAAGGTATTCTTCTAAAACCACCCACTTTGTTGACTTTAAAAATGTTCCCTTTTCCCGCGTCAGCCAGTGTAAGTAGGTCTCTAAGCCTATGAGGATATCCGTGGGAGGTCATCGACTCACGAGGAGCGTCATTGTTTAAAACAACTCATATCCACCAGAAAAAAAATGTGTCTTTTGACTGCAGTAATAAGTTTGTTCACTTTAGCAGAATATTTCCTCACCACTTCATGAACGTGCAGAAGTGCAGTACCTGCGGATAAAAGTGTTTTAGAAAAGCAGGAAGCACAAATGTGTATTAGGGGTTACCACGTCTGCGTAATGAATAAAATGCTATGGCACTCGACCCTCGAAGGGTGCAGCACACTCAAAACGGTCTATAATTGTTGCCAAGCGACAAGGTTTTGCCTATGCATCTACCTGGTTGATCCTGCCAGTAATCATATGCTTGTCTCAAAGATTAAGCCATGCATGTCTAAATACATGCCGAAATAAGGCGAAACCGCGAATTTCTCATTAAATCAGTTATGGTTCCTTAGATCGTTTCTTTCTACTTGGACAATTGTTGTAAACAGTGTTTTTTTAATCCTTGCTTTTTAAATCGAAGAGGCAGTCGAAAACATATTGCTGGCTTGTCTTCTACTGCTTTCCCAGCAATGAAGCAGTATTCCACGCATACCCATTTTTAGTAGCCGCTTCTCTTTCGCGTGATATTCCTAGACTTTGTTTGCAAATGGCCTGGTCGCTATTTTTCTGCAGACATAATACAGCTTATGGGAATAAGTAAGCTGCCATGATTTATGCAGTGGGTCCCCTACGTTTAATATAGGAATGTGCGCTGGTACCAAAGATTACGCACATCGCCATGTCGAGCTTTGGTTTTACCGCCTTTGAATATTGCTCGTGGCTTGTGCCAGTGCGCTAGTGCTGGGGGCTGTGAATCTTACGAAATATTCGCAGTACCCTAAACATTAAACACCCTGAAGAATGTGTATTGAAAATAATTGCAGGCCCCATTACAGGGTATATTGTGGCAAAATAGTAAGAAATAAATTTTAGACCGTTTGCCTCAGATATAGGAATTCACGAACACAGACGAAACAATTGACGATCATGAAGTTATTAAATCTATTCTTAACTGCGTACTAGCAACTAATTTGCATCAGAATTTGAAAAGGCATACCATTACTACGCGGAAATAAAAATTCCCAACAATTTTCATTCGCTTATTAAAATTACCTCGTAATGCTCGCGCCTGGACAGAGTTGAATGAAAGGTTGAGACTCTGTTTTATGCATGAGGGCTTGTGTTTTATTTTTAGACACGCCGCTCCTCGCAAAACATCTGCCTTCACCAGATCCTCCAAAATACTGAAGTTGCATCGCCAGTCACTCCTATAACCATGGAAAGCAAAGGTTATTCCGCGCGCTTTAAAATGCCAATCGTCGCCGTAAGCCTTCTGCGAGTAGGAAAATTGAATACTTGGAAGAAGTGCATGCCATTGTCGCAGTTATATGTCGAATGCCGATAAAAACAGTAGAACGCTTACGCGCTCCGCGAAATACTGGGAGATGCAAACAGATGTGAGCTATTCTCTTATTTTGCTCATCGGGGTCTTTGCGACATTAATTAAACTGTGCGTATAGTAAATAGGCCGGAAGGAGGCAACGTTACTTACCCCTTGCAACTTCTGCGTCGCATAATTTTTGAATCAGAATGTAATTAGCGTGCAGGAGCGAGTTTATTACATGTGATCGAAATGAGCTTTATGTTTTCTTCTCTTGTTAATGGTTTCAGCGCTAGTCCGCATCAAAGCTGTTTTCGATAAACGTAAGTAAATTGTTGTGAGAAGCGCAGAGCTAGTACTAGTGCTAGTGCTCCGTACTGTTCGGCCTCTATGCATCGCCAGTGTTCCAAATCTGTTGGTGGTGAGAGCAGCTACTGAACTGTTGCTCTAAAAAGCGCGAGACGTTTTCGGACTGATAGCTAGAAGCTAGATTTAGAAAACATTCACAAATAGCCAAATTAAGTTTTAATTGCGTTTTGCACTTTTCTTTATCACCTTATTGACAGCAAAGAGACCGCTACGAAAATTAAGACACCCAAGGGTCCCACAAAGTCCGCGCTACACGGCTAAAGGGTGGATCACATGTACCTACTACTTACGACAAAGAGCGCTCTCCTAATCTATTACAGACCTATGCCTCATATATATCAGTGATTAGTGAAGTGTCAGTGGTTTCGACAAGGAGTGCTCTCCTAATCCGTTACTAACCCATGCCTCACACATATCAGTGCTTAGTGGAGTGTCAGTGGTTTCTGTGGTGAACAGTCCGGTGTCAGCTTTTTGTAGGCGTTGTAATAAGCACTCCGAGCCTGTCCGTTAGCTATGGTGTGCTCCGGGCGCGGAGCATGAGTATTAGGCGGTCCCTTGTTTTAAAGCCATTCCGTGGAAAATGTGCGTATTCAATGTAAAATTGATACTGAAGCCCCGTCTATGCTCGGTACCACGTAGCTCTTCTCTGACTTAAGTTTCCGAAACTTGGGATCTATGGGAAAAAGGATTTGTTATCAAAAAACTCTTGAATATAATGGCCTCTAAGTGTGAGCAATGATTAAAAAAAAGTTCTTTGTCCTTGGGAGATATAGCAACGGCATGCAGAACATGCATCTCATACTGCCCGTAAGAGCTATTAAAATGATCACCACAGAGTTTCCGCAAGAAAAAAAGTGACTTTTTATTTCGGATAATTTACTTCTTCTCACCATAAAAATTTCCACGGAGAATAACGGGCACCTGTCTTGCTTTAGTACTCCGAAATCCAGAACTTTTCCAGCAGACAGGAAGAAAAAGGTTTTTTTTGTTCGCGCGGAATAAAAAGTTCTTGGAGGTCAGTTATACAAGCTTGATTAAAGTTTTACCAACATTCGACCTTGGAAGGTTTATAGTCGTTGAGAAGGTACACCTCCAGCCTTTGTGTCCATCAAAGCCCGATAGTGTACCCGTAAGGAAAGTAATTTACGTGACGCAACAAGGCAGAGGGGCTTGCAACTGAAGGAACAGCAACGTGGGCTGGGTAGACGTGGTGCACGGTGCCGAGTCCAGCAGCATAGCCATGCACAGCAACCTTGGCGGGTACAGCAGCGACGCTGGCCGAGTGCTCAGTCTTGTGCAACACGGTGGTGGCAGCGCCCACAGACCTCTGCACGGTGGTGGCAGCTACGCCAGGGGCTCGGAAAACGGTCGTTGTCACGGTCGGTCCAGCGGAGGCTTTGGTCACGACCGTGTCGTTATGAGCAGCCGCTGTTGTCGCGCTTGAACCTTGACTCACGGCAACCACAGGAGTTGGGACGCTGACAGAGGGTGGTGCTGTGACTACAGCGGGATGAATAGTGTGGGGAGGTGGCTTGACCACCACATTAGCCAATGCTGGTTGATGGGGAAGGACTGCCGCATGATGAACAGCTGTGTACGGGAAAATGGAGGGCGCCAGTGCTGGGTGGGAAGAGACGACTGCCGCATGGCGCACAGCTGCATAGGGGTAAACGGCGGGTGCCAAAGCTGTGTGAGGGGCAAGATATGCCGCTGCACGGTGAACTGCACCGTATGGGTAAAAGGCGGACGCCAGTGGTTGCCAATGCGGAGGCACGTATGCCGCTGCATGGTTAACAGAGCCATATGGGTAAAAGGCGGACGCCAGTGGTTGCCAGTGAGGAGGCACGTATGCCGCTGCATGGTGAACGGCACCGTATGGGTAAAAGGCGGGCGCCAGTGGTTGCCAGTGAGGAGGCACGTATGCCGCTGCATGGTGAACGGCACCGTATGGGTAAAAGGCGGGCGCCAAAGCTGCGTGAGATGGGAGGTATGACGCTGCATGGTGAACAGCAGCGTACGTGGTTCTAGGAAACACCGGACCCGCAAAGCTGGAGGCGGCGAATCCGAAAGAAGGAATGGACAGAGGCGCAACAAATGGGAGAACTGCATTAGGAAACGGAGGCACTGGAGGAACTGGAACAGTGCGCAGTAGGAAGGCTTTGGGCTTGACTGGAGGAATTATTGGAGGGGGATGGATTGGGGGCTTCTTAGCGGTCTTCAGGTAGGAAGCGTAGAGGGGAAATGTCGATGGGAACCCCCGGCCAACGGCGCAGGCGGCAAGCGCCAGGAGCATGGCGGCGCGGATCTGAAAAAGAGTTACAAAATTCAAAATCTCTCAGCAGTTAAAGCAGGAAGAATTTCATTGCTGTTCAAGTGCAGGCAGGCGCGCAACGAAATCAGCGTCTTAGACTGATCGCCTAAAAAAATCAAGAAAAGGGATCTACTAAACCGCGCTCAAGCAAGCCTGGCACCATCCCCTCGTAATGTTAAATCTTTCAGCACTTGACAATGTCTCAAAAATAAAATGACCAGTCATACGCCAGTCGTATGCTTGAGCCAGCCATATTTGAACAGCATCTGCTCTGCAAGTAGAGAATTCATTAGCAGCGCAAATTGTTTTTTTTTTCTTTGAATTAACCGACCGACTCACGCGTGGTTCTGGTTTACTTTTTACCGTGCGAAATTTCTTTCTGTCTGGGGCAGGCTAAAACTTCGGCAGGGCAGTCATCTCTGCGGAAAAGAGCCGTCGCCAAGTGACGTCGACGTAAAACGAGATGACAGGTTCAATATTTGCCCCTGCAAGTTTTGCGTTACTTTCCATTTAAATTACTGGTGTCTTCTTTTTTTCTTGAAAAACAGGGGGTGTTGCATATAGGTAGCATTCACACTGAAATAATAATTACATTTTCTTCGTGATCAAAGGAGTGACGCGCTTTTGTAGAAAAAGGCTGATGTGCAAATGATGGCTGTGTTTTTGCTCAGAAAGCGATTGTTGTCCGCTGCTGCTTAAAAACAAAAAAAAATATACATGATAAATGTAGTTTTATGGGCATGTTGGCGCGAGCGTTTCAGCTTATGGTGAATGTGGCGCAACTCATTTTGCGGTGTCCGAATTATGGCTTCTGAGTTAGGTGTGAATAACTAAATAAGTTAGCTAAAAAAAGCAGGAGCGGAGGGTAAGGATGCGCGATATGAACCCGCCTTCGAGAGGTCAAACTTTGAGTGATGGATGAATAGGAGGCTCAGTCTTTCACTGTTTCTATTCAATCTATATGAGCTTTGTTGGTATGGAGTCGAAATGGCAAATGCGTATTCAATCATCGATGTTCAGCGATTTCTAAACTATAAACGTCCCAATTGAAGCGTGTCGTAAAAATAATGTTTGGGGAAGCGGATCTTTTGTTGGTAAATGAATTTTAACTGCCAGATTTATCCATGAAGATAGTGATAGCTATTTACTTATTCGACTTGATGAGGTCAACTGGAAAATGCGAAATCTTACACGTAATAAATGGGATCTCGCAGGTGGAAAAAAATATTGACGTTCATTTTGTGGACCTAGCAGGATACAGTCTTTGAGAAGGCCAATAATGCCATCCTGGACAAATTCTTGGTGAGATTTGTCAATAACTAGCATATAAACATAACAGTCATCGACGCAGACACAAATATGGCAGGTTGAACAAATTGAACAGACTTTAGCATCAAACCACGCCGTGTCTCGGCAAGACAAAGCGTTTGATCAAACCGCGCTTCATCACCGGAGACATGAAAGCCACAAAACAACGTTAGGCGTTCATCAGGGAATGAATAAATAGGTCTTACCATGGCTCCTCTTGTGATGCCCCAACCTAGAGCAGACGGCCGATAAGAACGAGCTGCACGTCCAGGACACTCGGCCACTTATATTGACCTCTCTTTGAACCAAAAACTCTTTGTTGTCGGACCGAAGTTGCTTGACAGACAGTTTTCAGTAAGCAAAAAATGCGTTCGTTAAAAAAGTAAGCAAAAGAAATGTGTATTTAGCAGACTCCAGCACAACATCTCCCCATTGTGGACATTTAGGACCTCTCTGAGTGGCGGCTTCTTTTCCAGACCAAATAATATCGTTCTCTTTCGTTGTGTAGTCAGAGGATGAAAAAAGAACAGCTAATGGGTCAATTATTTTCATGATTTACTGATATTATAAGTCGGCTGGAGTGGAGGTAGTGGGCGGCAGTCTCTCTTTTAATGCTCGTAATATCCGCTACGACTTTTGTTCCCGTTTTTACTGTGGCTAAATATACTATCTTTTTTTTTTTTCTAGTGAACGACAATCCACACACCGGAGAGCCATTGTCTTCGTTGTTTTCGTACTAACGACACGGCGCACTCCCACACAGCACCGATTTGTTCCGGACATGAAACCTGCCTGACAGTTTTCTATCCCTCCTACATTGTCACCGTGATTGGCATAATATACCAATTCTATTTGTCGCAGTTTAACAATGGAGGCGTTCAAAACAAGCATACCAGACGAGAAAATTCCGGATTTTTTCATTTATCGTGCAGAAGAGAATATATATTATTCCTTTTTTTTTCTTTCGCGTTATGTCTGCACCATCAGGTTTACGAAAGAAAGGAGAGATTCTGCTCGGCGGTGAGATATACACGAGGAACTGGTGTTTTTATAGAATCAGGACCGTCAGAAGAAGCGTCTCGTACTCGCACAAAAGATGCCCGAAATAACGCGTGAGAAATCATCGAAGCCTCAATTTTATTGTCGTAAACACCCTCTTCCTCTCGATATCATTTTCCGGAAAGAAAGGTCTCGCAGAAAACTCGTCCGGTGTTTGCGAACCAAGCAACGTAAACAGTATTCCTGAAGCACAGGCTCATCTCTGCTAGTTTCTCTGCTTGTGCCCCGGACCAAACAAATAGCAAAAAGCTGCCACGTCATCCTCGCTGAGTCATTTCTAAAGTAAGCTGCACAGTGCGACTAGGGAACTCGGCGGTGGCGTTCGCAGTTGTGGTGAGCATTGTAAAGTCCTTTTCTTCGCCCTCGGATAGATGGGCTTATTACCCATCTATCGCCATCTCTTGCTCCCATCTTACATGCCTCTAAAACAGCACATGTCGGCTGATGTTCCCAACAAAGTCCTATCCTAGTTTTTCATACCCTATTGTTCTTCGACTCTATAGCTTACGTTTGTGTCTGTCACGAAAATAGAAGAATTTTTAATGGCCAATGTGTGGTCCTCTATTCACTTGGAGTCAGTAGTCTGATGTGTTAATACCTTCGTGATGGTAAGCTTGCTCTAACATCGTTTTCTCGTGGGACGCCATTTGCAATCCGGAAAATATATATTATGTACTACGTCTTGTTTCACGTGTGCGCTTTTCAAATGACCTTTCGTTAGTGCACTCATAGTTTATTTCCGCCTCTAGTGCACGCACTAAGGCCTTGTACTTTTCTAGGACTGTGAACAAGAGTGACAACATCTCCTGAACTTCATTAGTCCGTCCGCACGCATCATGCCTTCAATCAAGGGATGCGTGGTTGCCTTTTATGTAAGTGTAAGGTTTTTTTAGCACTTTATTTTGTAGCTTCCTATGATTCGGTAGGCTGAGTGGATGTTCCTAGGCGGGACCACAGCTATAAAGGACACTGATGTGGTACCGTCCTAACTATTTTTGATCATATGGGGTACATTATCTACCACTGTTTCGCACATCCGATCGAAATTCTCCGATCGAAATTCGGCCACCGCCAGCAAGATTAGGTACCATGATATTATGCACAGCTACCACCACGACAAGTCAAGTTGAAATGTGCCCGTGTCGGTCCAGTAACCTTATTTCCAATATAAATTTTATTGTGATCTCTGTCGGTTTCCAAAGTCAATGATTTCTCTACAGCAATTTCAATTCTGCGTTTAAACTCGCAGCAAAAAAAGATTCAAAGAGGTACACTTCAGTAATAGTTTTAAGATACCTCTTCGCTAACTTTGTTGCCCTTAGCGTGGCACATAATTTTTAGGACAGTTGTCTAAAGACAAAAAGAGAAGGTTTATCAGCGCCCCAAAACATGACCGGATGTGCGAATGAAGGGTGTAGGGGAGAAACTTACTGCTACTGACCGAAAGTAATTGGTCTGATTGCGACATCAAGTTTTATCTCTAGAAATGGGGCATTAATGCGAGTGCGTTACTAGTCCACTTGCGAGAAAAGCCGGCAGTGTGTATGTTGTACTCGCAGATAAGACAGAAAATCGTAGAGATGACAAGGAGAATAGTGTGACGTCATCAAGCGGCCATATGACGCGCAAAGCAAGCCAAGCACCTCCACTTCAGACAATCCTGTGCATGTCGTTCGTCTCGACAATGGCCACTCGACAATGGCCACTCTCTATATGGCGCCAGTTTTCCACTCATTCGAACCAAAGATTGGACGCAATCGTTTGTCGTACAACGTTTCGGGTGATTTCATACAATTTATCGTTGCATATAGCTTACTGGTGCAACTCAAATTGGAGGCTAGCTTACGAAAGGCATTAGAACCGACTACTTATGCACATTCAATTGTATGCTTCCCAGACTTCTGTATCAAAGTTGGGATGCAGACGCTTGTGGTACAGCGTTCTTTGTGGTCTCGAACGCACGTGTGTGTGTGTGGGGAAGGAGGCGGGGGACGTGGTGTCATCCATCGCGCCACCACTGTTCGCAAACCGCAACCAAGCGTTTACGTCACGTCCAATATATGCAAACTCCGCCAACCTCATCGCTGTCCAGTGAGAGGTGCTGAACGTTTGAGTTTTGGTGCACAACAAGTAGGCAAACATACTAACTCGTAGAAAAAAAACTGTAATGCATGTACAAACATTAGACGTAAACAATGCACCCAGGGACAGCAATGCTTTCGCATTCCCACGCGTATGTAGTCTTAAGTGCCTCTGTCGAATTTTTGCGTTAATAAAGCCCTAAAGTCCATTAGCTAGTAAGCACATGTCCCGTGTCTTCAGCGCGTTCAGTCTTCTTGCGCTGTTCGTCTGCTTGGTAGATGATCAGATACGAGGATGGAAAAACAAACAGCTCTATATGTGTACAGCTACCTAATCATCAGTTATTTAAGCTCTAGCAATGCGGTCATAATCTGGGTGTCAGTACTTCAGCAGAGTATATTGTGGTAGCTTTCTTCTCTTTAGTATAAGTGCAAAATTGGTATAAAATTGTTGCAATGATTTAGCGTTTCCTAAGCAGCAACTAATTATTTGCGTTTCCGTTGTGCGAAGAGATGCTGGGATTGCTAGCTTTCTATACGATTCAGCACGAAACTCACTTGCGCCAGCTATCTGCTCTTGACTGTTTCATGAAGTTTGAGTACAAGGGCCACAGAATGGTCTCCCGTGCATAGAGTTAACGTCGATAGAGTGAGAGTCACCACTTTTATGGGAGAACGTAACAATAAAATCAACGCATTAAGAAAAAATATGAATAAATAAAGATCTCTCAATCCCTGAATCTCACTCAGCAAAGAAATGAAATGGGGAGGGGAAATTTATTCCTACAGACGGGGCTCTTCATTGCTTGAGCATGATCTATGGAATGCTTCTCTCCAGTGATAATTTTCACAATGCTTATTTCTGCGTAGAAGTATAAGAAGCGATAATCAGGACACAGGCTCTTCGAAATGACTTGATCAACACAGAAGAGCCACCACAGATACCAGAACCCAATAGGTCTCTCTGTCCTCAGGTTGAAAGTCTCTCGTTCTTATAAGAATTTATGCGCACATTCGCTTGGGCATCGGTGTGGAAGCGGACACGGAGAGAAAAAATGGCAACATTATTTTGTAGTTTGAGCTGCAACGTGATTCCGACTTTCTACGCAAGAAATTTTCTTGCACACCCGACATCCACATATATTATAGTCCATTCCATAAGACGCAGCCGTTATGCATTAGCAAGCATTGGAACCCAAGACTTGCGCTGCAGTTCAGCCTGACCTATTGCGCTTCCGCTCATTCTGAAAATACGTACTTTACGCGTGCTTATGCGCCCATAAAAAAAGGGAACTTCGAGGCATTTTTCCATACGAATCTCTGTATATCTCTTCTATCATATATTTCCCAACAGAATGCCTGTCTCTATGGGTACAGAAGGAGTAGAAAACAGGTTCCAAGAGTACGACCGTGAAGTGCATTTCAAACCTACCTGTTAGACTAGTTGTGAAAGTTCATTGTTAGAACTGTTATTACCCGAAGAAAATGAAGCATAATTCAAAAATATACGAACGAGTCAAGAGCTAGAAAGTGTTAAGTCTTCCGCATTTGTTCTAAATTTAATGCGAAATCCCAATTACTATGGAAAAACACCATCAAGTTCTTGCAATGTTTGTGGGTTTGTGCAAAGTGAAATAACTAAATAAAAATGAATAAAAACATTATTCACGCCTGCAATTCGAACCCGCTGCTGCGCGAACAGGTCAGCTTCGCTAGCCACTGCGTGAGCATTCGGTTATCGCCGCAGCCAAACACACATCTTGTTAAACTGCAGCACACCTTCGCGCTTCTTCTTCTTCTCTATAGTAAGCATGGCACATACCCACGCAGGGGGATTGGCCAAGGTTCAGTAGATTGTTATCCCATTGAGGTATCTGCGAGAGGAAAAATAGGCTTGAGAAGACTAAATCAATATAAAAATTGGAACAGCCAAATGAATTAAAGAAATATGAATTACCAGGAATAGAATCGAGAATGTTTTGGACATGCGACAAAATTTTGTATATAATCGTTCAGTTGCACTTATGTAATCATGAAGGTAGCCGCAGACACTGCCTAACGGGAATCCCTTTGCGCTCGCACCGAACGAAGGAATAACTGGAACGCTGTGCAATGCACATCGTCTTCTTCATCAACTAATAGTACTATCAAACTATACTCGCGCTTTGAGCTATATGGCGGTAGTGACAGAGATTTGCGCTGTATGCGTTGGCGTGGACAACGCCATAGCAGAAACACGGCCCTAGAGCAATACACGTTGGCGTTGACAACAATGCTGCGGCGGGCGTGCATTGGCTTTGGCATTGGCAAATTGGCTTTGAAGATGAAAAAGTTGAAGTCGCGCAAAACTGGCTGCCCGGGTAGTGGACACCGCAATAGCGCTTTCTCTTACGCGGTGGTGGTGTACACCTGCAACGAATTTGTGCTTTCGCACAATATTTTGCACTTAGCATTCCTAAACCGCCAGAAATTCTATCTTGTACGGTGAAGCACTGATGTAGCTAGCGAAGACAACCTTTCAGAAGGTCGCCTTTTCAAACAAAGCCTTGAGGCTGCCTGCATTTCTAAATGCATACATTACAAAATAAAAAACCTTTTCTTTCAGATTTCCCCGTACCTCGCGCTGTCTGTAGCTACAGCCACCTGCTCCGATTCCATGGGACACGCCGAAATCTACTCCTACGTGCCCACGACTGTGAATATGCCATCCGTGCAAGAGGAAGTTCCTTCAGTTATTTCTTCGGGCACGATAGCCGACCCGACGCTTCCGTGGTTCCAAGTGCCGTACACGCCGGTTTCCGTTGGCCCTCCTGAGTCTCCGTCAATGACGGTCAACAGCGGAAACTCAGTAAAGACGGGAGTGACGCACGTTGTGCACGCACCTGTAGCAGTGGGCGCAGCGACAGCTTCCGCCGTCGTAGTAGGGGCTTCTGCTACTACCGGACTGCTCGGCTCCTCGACCCATGAACAGAAAACTCTCAACGCTGCTGTGCATGAAGCTTCACATCGAATTCACGCTAAAGATGCGACAAGAGAAGACAGCCACATTGCGTACCAGGTGCCCCATTACGTATACGGACCGGCCAGTACAGTAATGCACTATGTTCCGCCTTCACCGCTTGCCTCCAGACCACCACCCGATTCGCCACCCTTCTCACTCCACGCGCACCCCTCTCAAGAGGTGGTGAATGTAACCCACCACTTATTTGATGTGTCATCGCACGTCGTGCTGGCTTCTGTGCCCAGCGTAGTTGCCGCCGCTGCTCCTGTTGCCGTTCTGGCCAGACCGCCTCTTCAAAAACCCCCAAGAAAGCCACCGACTGTCAAGCACGGAAAAACAGTAACCCTGAGCGGTTACCATTCAAACTCCTTTATAGTTGCTCATGCTCCAACAGACGTACAGATCGCTCCACCTCCGCAAATTGTTGACAGACCTCCTGCACCGAAGCCGTCACCTAGACCAGTCCAGAAAAAGGCGACAAGCAAAGTGCGTCGACATAATCCTCCTCCACATCCCATCATGTTCCTTCCTTCGCCCACAATAGTCAACGTTAATGTCCATCAAGCACCAGTGATCAGAATGGGTCGTAAGGAAGCGTCCACTAAGCCTCCCGTAAAGATAGTGGTTAAGAACGCTACTCTCAATTCCGTTCCCCCGCCGTCCGTTGTGGCTGCCCCTGCCAAAACGCAAGTGAAATCCTTACCACCTCCCATGCCTGTGACTAGAGCCATTACTTTGAAACCCACAACTCGGCCCACTAAGAAAAGAGTAACGATGAAGGTGCGACGAAGAACTTCTCCGCCTTTTGTCCCAATCGCCACCCGTGGAACCAAAATGCAGAAACCTCAACCCTCACCTAAAACTACGAGGCCCGCTATCCCAAACGCATCTACTCGTCAACCGATAACTAAGCGAACAAAGAAAGTGACTCGGAAGGCGATTACTACACGTCCGACGCCAAAGCCAGTCACTAAGCGAAATGTCACTAACATTTCTCAAAAGCGAGTGACCCATAAACCTATTAAGAGCGGTCTCTCTGTGACTCCAGCCGTGGGTGCTGGTACTTCCACTATAGTCAAAGTGGGAATTAAAGGAAAAGTAAACGTCCAACCGGGTGGTGTAATTGAACAAACAAATATACAAGGAGCCCCCACGGTGGTGCACGTAGGAATGGCACGAAAAAGTGGCGTAAAAACGAGTATACTCAAACAGACAACTGTTCAAGGTACGCCTACTTCAGTCCATGTGGGAATGGATGGAAAAGGCAGCGTCCAATCGGGTATAACAAAAACGTCAGTTGTGCAAGGCACTCCCACTATGGTCGAGATTGGAATGACTCGAAAAGGTAGCGTCCAATCGACTGTAATAAAAAAATCAACGAGGGAAGGCACTCCCACTAAGGCCCAGTTCGGAATGACTGAAAAAGGCAGCGTGCAATCGGGTGTAATAACAAAATCAGCTGTGGAAGGTACTCCCACTAAGGTCGAGCTGGGAATGACTCGAAAAGGCGGCGTACAATCGGGTGTAGTAACAAAATACACTGTAGAAGGTATTCCCACTATGGCCCAGATGGGAATGACTGGAAAAGGCAGCGTCCTATCGGGTGTCATAACAAAATCAACTGTGGAAGGTTCTCCCACTATGGTCGAGCTGGGAATGACTCGAAAAGGCGGTGTACAATCGGGTGTAATAGCAAAATCAACGGTGGAAGGTACTCCCACTGCCGCTCAGTTGGGAATGACTCGAAAAGGCGGCGTACAATCGGGTGTAATAACAAAATCAACCGTGGAAGGTACTCCCACTATGGTCGAGCTGGGACTGACTCGAAAAGGCGGCGAACAATCGGGTGTAATAACAAAATCAACTGTGGAAGGAACTCCCACTACGGCCCAGTTGGGAATGACTGGAAAAGCGAGCATCCAATCGAGTGTAATAACAAAATCAACTGTGGAAGGTACTCCCACCATGGTCGAGCTGGGAATGACTCGAAAAGGCGGTGTACAATCGGATGTAATAACAAACTCAACCATAGAACGTACTCCCACTATATTCGAGCTGGGAATGACACGAAAAGGCAGTGTCCAATCGGGTGTAATAACAGAACCAACTGCAGAAGGTACTTCCACTATGGCTGAGCTGGGAATGACTGGAAAAGGCGGCGTCCATTCGAGTGTAATAGAAAAATCTACCGTGCATGGTATACCCACTATGTTCGGCCTGGGAATGACTCAAAAAGACAGTGTCGAATCAGGTGTAATAAAAAAATCGACTGCGGAAGGCACTGCCAATATGGCCGAGCTGGAAATGACTGGAAAAGGCGGCGTCCATTCTAGTGTAATAAAAAAATCAACCGTGCTAGGTACGCCCACTATTTTCGGCCTGGGAATGTCTGACAAAGATAGCGCCCAATCGGGTGTGCTGAAGGGATCAACTCTGCACGGTGGTGCCATAGTCCATGTGAATAAGCCTGGAAACGGAAGCATGCTCTCCGGCATGCTCAAGGGATCCATTCTCAACGAAGCAGTCAACGTTTCTGGGAATGTTAGCACTTCACACACTGGGATAATCACGCACTCTACCAGCGTACTGAAATCGGATGTGAAGGAGGAACATAAGAATGTCAGCTCACTAGCCGTCGGCCTTCCCCACCTGTCATCGCTGCATTCTTCACTTGCCGGGGATGAATTAGCAGAGGTGACCTCAGAGCCCACCGCAGCCGATAAGACCGACACACAAGTTGGGATGAACCCGGTGCGTAAAATATTACCACTTGCGTAGGAGCGGCACTTTGCGTGGGATTCGAATGTTTCATAGTTTGCTATTGCGATAAAGGACACACACTCCAGCCCTAAAAGAAGCCAGGAGCACTTTCAACAAAGAAACTGCTTTTAATTAAATAGATGGATGTGGCCCTTAGGTTTACGACGACGGCTACCTGTTTAAGAAGACTTCCTCTTTGTTTCATTTTGGCGGCAATAAAAAATCATCGGCTAATGAAGCGCAACTTTTTCAGAGCTTGTTTTCTTGCTGGTCATGTTAGAACTTTAGAAACTTGGCCAGTTTTAGACCAGGGCTAAACACGACGGCCGCCTATTAACCTGGAGCATGAAAAGACAAGCTTTTCTTTCTAGTGAAACGATCTAAGAATAAATAAAATCAGTTTTCATGTCTTCATTTTTACGTGGCAGAGAGGTCATGTTAGAACTTTAGAAACTTTGATAGTTTTCAGAACAATGCTAAGCACAGAGGACGCCGGTTTACATAGAGCATAAAAACAAATGCTCTTCATTCAAGTGAAATGATCTCAAATTGAATCAAATCAGTTTCCTTTCCTTCATTTCTCTGTCGTAAAGATTCCAACTACTTTTCTCGCCTACCTACATGACACATTTACACGATATCACTTTAGAGGAATATTTACCAAAAAAGAGAAGCGCTAACGACAGAAAAACACCCTGTAAAATTCTGAACATACGAATTAACAAAGGGGATACTAAGTGGTGGCAAACAAAACTGAACGCGTCAGTAATTTTTTTTTTCCTATTTGTCAGTGCAGTTCCACGAGATAGGCAACTCATGTCTTTCTAGAGGTGGAAACAATTGTCTCAAATCAAAAAGAATAATATCATTTGCTTGAACAATGATATGACAGCTGTGTTGGCGCCATTATAGCCGGTCAGTCTAGGCGTTAGCGCCGCCGTCTATTTCTTCAGAAGAAAAAGGTACAGTTCACAGTACAGATGGCAATCTCTCAGGCGCAATACGGTTCACACTTCATTCGGCACTAGGGACATTTTTTTTTCAAAAATAGCGCTGACAGGTACTGATGCAGTGCCCAGAAGCGCTTGAGAATGGCTTCCTCTCCTACAGGAAATTTTCAAGCTGGCAGCAGCATTGACCTCAACAGCCGTGGCCCAAGCAATGCAGGCGGCTGGAGCCGCTGCTTCCGCTGCTGTGGCGGGTCATCCACTGGGTCCACCGGCGGACATCGCTGCAACACCAACTGTAGCAACCTCGCCTTCCGTCCTTCACCACGTACCCCCGGGGGTCATTTTATGATGAGCCTTGTAAGGATTTTGCCTGTGCCAAGTGTCCAGGCCGAACAGCGCTTCGACTTCGAAAGCTGGTCACTCCCCCAGGAAGTGCTGCTTAATAGAGTTAATTCTTTATTTTATTGGGTTTGTGTGCTGCTGAATCTCACGATTTTATTGTACGCACACTTCTTCGCTCAGGAAAAAAAAATTATCAGCACATTTCTGTATTCACTCTTTCTGATCAATAAAGAAATAACGTGAACAAAACTGAGGTCTGAAGTGCCACAGCCTGCCCTTTCTAAGGGTAGGTGGGCTGCTCCCAACAAGTCTGGGTATGCGAGAACAAATTTGGGGCATGATAATCTTGAGTTATCGATTCTTTTATTTGGCCCAGATGTATGGCCTCTTGAAGACTATAAAGGTTTTCGAGACCACAAAATTTATTTTCTGTTGAAATTCTGAATTCTTAGGTGTATGTCTGAAGTTTAGATTCGTGGAAATCAAATGCTGGCTGGTGCGCATCAAAATGATGTAGCTTGCTTGTTCGCACTGCGTCCCTGTTACGAACGGAGGAATATCATTTGACCACAACATTTGCTCGTAGGGAGTAAGTACCGACGCTGACAATCAAGTGATGTTAATTTTAACAGTTTTGAGTGCGCTTTGCTCCCCTGAGTAATACAGACCACTTCTAGTTTTGATTTTACCCTTTTATTAACAGGTCACCTTCTTGAACCCCTCGGTCAAGTCGGACTGAAAAGAACGGTATAGGGCACAAGGCGGCGAAAGTCTCCAGAATGACGCCGCAAATTAATTCAAATACTGCACCTGCTCTTTGCATGTCAATTCGCACTGAGTGTGTGTGTGTCAGGAAGCGTTGTGGGGTACATACAACACGTTTTGCAAACTGGAGTTTGAAAGAACCGGTTGGTTTAAATAAGACGGCACCATGTGCACTTGAGACTGATTACTTTGGAGCCTGGAGGACATTGTTGGAGGCAGTCGTGAGTAGCTATATACTACCGCTAACCATGCACAGCTAAATATAATTACGTTTTAAAGCAGATAGACACCGCGCTCCACGTTTGGAGGGTTCACGTGTACAACGTGATGGCTTCAAGCCGGAATGCCGAATCACAGGCTCTATTTTCTTTATTCTTTCGTTGAAGTCATGAATTGCAACGCTGATGAATTCAGCAGTTATCTAAAGAGAATAAATAACATAGCATACTAGGAAGATTACAAAGGAAGTTTATTTAAGTCAAGTTTATTTTAGGAATGTGCCTACATGGCTGAGAAGAAAGGAAAAAAGGCAAAATATAGTGGCTTGATCGTGCCATATTTTGCTTTGACTGCTCCCTAGCTTCCCCTGAGCTACATCGGCGGCAGAGATAATGAAGAGCTACTTAGCTATATACGATGCATTTTTACAATTTACAATCTGGTCAAAACATCATATAATATGTATTCACAGCTAATCTGTAACTGATACGAGTGTAAACAATTACAGGATTGCACTTCAGTCTGCTTAAGAGCGGGAATGCGAAAGCCTTTCTCTTTGCTCTCTTTTTCCCCTCCATTTTTTTCATTTTTATTTTCGTTCATTCTTCATTTGAAAATCTGTCTGTTTTATTTTTTTACTTTTGTTAATTTTTTAATACATTCTTTGTTTTGATTTTCATGCTAAGTAAGCCTTCACACGCTTTTACACAAATTTCATCGAATCAGTCAGAAAAAAACCTGCTTCAAACGCAACATTTATTTTCATTAATTAAATTTAATAGTGAACTATTTAAAATTCATCAACTAACTTTCCCATTCCAGGATCCACTCACGCACTAACATAATCAAACTTTTTCACATTTATCCCCACAGAACGACATAATCGTGCGGACGATATTTGCGGACACTTTTTTCTCACGCGACAAAACCATATAATGATTTCGCTTTAATAAGTACAATATATTATTTTACATCACAAAAATATAGCCCAACACAAACAGCAGTCTAAACATCCAATGGGAAGAAAATGCTCCATACGGGGGACAACGCTGTTATAGAAACCAAGTTCTTGCCTGTTGGCAAAAAAGCAAAGGTTCAACTTTGATTTGTACCCTTCACAATGGCACGAGCGACAACCAAGGAGCTAGCTATAAGGAGGAGCAACCGGCCGTGAAACTTCACTCATCGAAGATGCCAGCAGTAGTGTTCATAAAAGTAGTCCTTTCTAGTAGGCGGAATGTTCTTCTTTTATTTGAAATGAAAATTGCATTTCGCTTCACTAGGATCATCATGAGAGCCCATAAATGTATTTTACGTTCCAAACAGTAAAACAAGTCCATTCCTTCTTTTTTTTATTAGTGCAAAAGTACAATTGCAACGAGTAAACCCCGTTCAAGATATTGCGATGTTTGTATGCTTACGGTGTTTGTGGGTTTATAGCAAGGGAAATGAAGAAATGAAAATAAGTCAAATAAATAGCTGCCACTAGGATTCCAGCCCGCGGCGGAACGAACAGATAAGCTTCACTGGCCACTGCCTGAGAGCACTAGGTTGTCATCCCAGCCGGAAAATATTGAAAATTCAAAAATGAAAAAAAAAACTGCAATATACTGCTATAGAAATAACAAAGGTAAAATTCCATTCTTCCAATGTGTAGCAAAACCTTTCTTTTAAAGTGTTTCCAGCGATCACATCGGAAAGTTAGGACTGCAGATATGCAGCTCTAAATTTATAAATCCTAACCTTTGAACATATATGCAGTCCTTACCTTTGGTTTTCTACAGAAAACCGAAGGGGAAGGCTTTTGACGATAAAAAAAAACATTATTAGCGAAAATTTGAGCCTGCCGACGGGGGATCTGCGAAAAAAATGGATGTTTTATTTAAAGCCTGCAATATATGACAAAATTGCGCTCATAAACTTTTTCAATCCCGTTCAATATGCTTTCGCCCAGAATTGTTGTCTATGCGCCTTGTGTTAAACTGCAACACACTCTCGTGCTGTGCCTTCCGCATTGACTTCGTCATCAACTAATAGTACTACAAAATAATAATCGCACTTTGAGTTCTGTGGCGATAGTGACTGAGAGATGTGCGCGGCGTGAGTTGACGTGGGACATGTTGTGGCAGAAACACGGCACAAGAGCAAAACGCGTTGGCCTTGACAACATTACTGCAGAAACGGCACACTGGAGCTTAGGCCGCCGGCGCACGTTCTATAAATTGGCATTGACGATGAAAAAGCTGAAGACGCGCGTAACTGGCACCCTGGGTAAGTGGACACCTCAATCGCGCTTTCAGGTACGTGGCGGAGGTGTCCACCTGCAAAAAGCTGTGGTTTCGCACAATATTTCCTGCTTAGCAGTCCTAATGTACCAGCAGTTTTTTTATTCTTATTCATAAACGCGACGCTGCATGCAACGTCGCATGTGCACCTAAAATAATCCATTGTGTTAAACTGCCAGCAATGCCTTGAAAAAGCACTCATAAACGTTTGTAAGAGTGGTCGATACCCTAATTTGCGCATTGTAACGAACAGAAGAAGTATGCCTAATAATTTCTGTAGCTGTAGCAAATGGAGCTAATAATAATAATAATAATAATAATAATAATAATAATAATAATAATAATAATAATAATAATAATAATAATAATAATAATAATAATAATAATAATAATAATAATATAGTTGGTTTTTTGAGGAAAGGAAATGGCGCAGTATTTGTCTCATATGTCGTTGGACACCTGAACCGCGCCGTAAGGGAACGAATAAAGGAGGGAATGAAAGAAGAAAGGAAGAAATAGGTGCCGTAGTGAAGGGCTCCGGCAAACTCAAAGCAACAAAATAACCGTGCTTGCTACTGGTGCTCCCCACTCGTAATATGCATTTTTTTTTCACATGGTTATATTGACGGTAGAATTATAACACTTGGAAACGTTATTACGCCAGTGAGAGGGGATGCAACATTGGCCTGAACAAAGGAAATAATAGTATATACTTGTTTTCTAATATAAGCGTGTAAAAGAATTTTGGTATGAGAAAAACAACTATGACCTTAACAGACGAAGACGGAGGGAGAACATACACGACATACAATACGCACACTTCAAAGATCATGAACTATTGAGCCCGTCAGAAAGTGTTAATCGCACTAGATTGAAAAAATTTACCGGTCAGTCGATGGAGCGTAATATATGAAGAAGTTTAGGAATCGAAAAAGGAATGGCGGATTTGCAAACATGGCGCTTTACATGTTTCTCATCGGCATCATGGCCATGTTTTCTCGGAAAGATCGTAAATACTAACATCCCGCTCTTGGCCTTGCAGCAAACTATTGACTACAAAATAGGTCTGTGTCGGCCCCGCCTATGGGTACTAAAGGAAATCTAGAAAGAGGCCAGAGTGACCATGTACCATTTTGAAACATTTACGGCCTGCATAACCTGAATGGATTATTTAGAAAAGACAAAATCTGATTCTTTCTTCCCAGGTGTTTCCAAAACCAACAGTTCCCAGAACTGCGATTCTGTAATGCTGTTGATTGTTCGGCGATTTTGTGCCGTACGCACGGACCGAACCTCTGGACACACAGACACCCACATGCATCCCCCCCCCCCCCTCCCTGACAACACACGTATATGTGCTACGATAGAACTTTTTTTGTTCATTTCGCCAGCAGTTTACGGATTAAAATTCTCCCCTTCAGTGAAAGTATGCAAGGTCCAGTTCGCGATTGTAATGGCACAGGTCTAGCGAGGAGGCATGTCCTCTCCCACGCAACACGGTTGATAATGAGGGAAACGGACCGCTACCAAACGACAGTAAATACAAGTTTGAATTTCTAAGTACCGCTTTTCTTCTATGCAGTCCTCGGGATTGGAGAGGTAAATAGTGGTCGTTGGTTACGGTTTCCATCAGAACGATCACAATTATATGTTGTTTAGTTATGAAGACCGTGTCAGTGGCAGGTGTTAAAAACGGCTTGCAAGTGATAATTGGCGGAATAATTACCCAGCATATGTTAATTAATCTTATAATTATGGCAATTAGGTGTCACGTTAAAGAGACAAAATTCAACGGCATCATTACTATATCTGTTATTTAGGCTGGGAAAATATAATTGCCTATGGCGCTACGGTACGAAGAATTTCAGCCCTCCAGACCTCCGGACCGAGTGGCCAACTGGCTCATAGCGATGTAGGGCCACTACCGGATTTTCAAGCGTCACGGCTGCCCCTGCTTGACGTTCGCAGCACTTGAATCCCATCTGTGGTTCCCTGTGTATTTTCTTTCGCAATGTAGGCATATCGAGTTATGAATTAAACTTGTGCGTAGTTGACACAGCTAACTTCGGAGATTGCGTGAATGGCCACTCAGGAAAACAAATGTCTACAAATGTCAAATGTCCTGTCTACCCGTCTTTTTGTGTCGTCTTTCTGTGCGCATAAAAGAAGTCTGAGTATGAACCAACTAGCCCCACAACGTATATTACTGGATGACCATAATTCATATAACTCGTTAAAGCAGCACCTTTTGCATGTATGCAGGCCTTAGAGTGACTCCCAGGGGCTTTGGAAGCCCCGCCGCTCTATGGAAAGTGCGTAGAAGCGCGGCGGCGCGGGGGAGCTTATCCAGTGACTTTAAGCTCTAGTGATGGCAAGTGTGTGCCGTGGCCAACATCTGCTGCTGCCTTCTCGGCCTGCCAGATCTGACTTGTGATCAACAGCGCAGCGAGGAAGTTACAAAATTTGGGGCATAGTTAAGGTCCGCCTCAGGGGTATAACGCGATAGCCTTAGTGGCTCGCTTCAATGGCTTGGAGTCATTTTTGCAACATGGACACTGTTGTAAAGACAGTAAATGCCTCCATTTAACCAAGTCGAACTAACGTGCCACGGTGACCACCTAGGTCACAAAAGTCTCTGTTCAGTGAATCGTGCGCCTTGGTGTGGTGGGCTTATGCTGCGCAGGACCGGCCGTCTGAATGGTTGCCGATTCTGGACGCATGTTTATGTTCCTCGCAATTTTGATGTGCTGGTAGAGTGCAGTGTACGAAGACATGAGGATGTGTGTCTGCACTGCGGAATAGTATGTGCGTACGTAAAGCATCTGGTAGCTCAGCGTGTTGGAATTCCATGCTATACAGAAAAAAAGTACCTTAGTGGCTAGGGGTAGCCTGTCTGACTCGGGATGCAAGTGGCACGGGTTCGATTCCTATCTCACCATGGTTTCTCTTGAGTGTATAGATATTACTTCACATTCGTACATGACAACGCAATTTCAGTCATGTTGCGAACATCTATTCGCAATTTATGTGATATTTTTAATCTGTATTGAATTCCGCCGCCTCACGTCTGGCATCACTACCGCTTCGATCAGTCTGCACTTTCACGCACGCCCTTAGTTTCGGGGCTGCCGGGTTCTCCGCTCAACGGCACTTTTAGGTGTGGAAACGTATCGCATGACACTCTTTTCGAGTGCAGTACGATCGACTGCTTTATTCTTTCTACCGAGTAACATGCCTCCAGCAGCGTGTGCCTTTTTTATGGGTGGCTAAGAAAGTCGACAAGGTAAATGCATACTTGAGCGAGAAAGGAAACCTCACTTAAGCCGCACGTTTGTATGCAGCAAGACACCACCATTCGAAGCCTGCCGCCACATCCTTCCTTGAAGACGATGTTTAACCGTTTTCGCGGCAGAGGAGCGGTAAACTCACAGAGAGGACTTCAAAAACGGCGTCCTGGCATACACCGACTGGAAGCCGCTGGTTAACGCACAAGAAGCCGCTGATGCATCTCAAGGCCGTGCCAATTCGGTTTGGAAAGTTAATTGTAAGCAACACTTTTGTCCCTGTCACGTGTCACCGGAACAGGGACTCACCGACAGCGACATGCAGCAGAGTGTAAACTCCCGCAACTAGTCTCACCCAGTGGAACCGGGATAAAGACTTCTTACATAATGTACTTTGAAGCGAAGAGGTTCAGCTCGACACAGATGCAGGATTGAAATCGCACACCGCGCATTACTGGACATTCAGAAACCCACACTGGCTGCCAGCACAAAGGCACCAGCGTCGATGGTGTGCAAAAGTGTGGCTCGCAGTTTCTTGGGGCTCTTTCAGTCGGGAATAGTTTTTTAATGAAACCTGATGGCCAAGGGCTGCACAGACTGCATTTTAAAAGTGGTAGCTGGCTTAGCGTCGGAGCTTACTTTCAAAATGGTGCGTGCGATATGGCACCCTGGCATTACGTCTTGCTGGGCTACATGTATCATCGTTTTAAATTGTCTGTGTCTTTCTTGAATATTAGCACAGCTTGTTGCACGTAAGCGCACATGATGCCAGCATGACGGAACACCACCAAATTCGTCTTCCGGTGTTGTGTGTGCGTCTCCGAGTGACATCGGCCAGTGGGTGTGGCTCTGGCAGCCGGGCGCCCGCTGTGCGGGTCCGGAGAGCTGGAATTCTGTGCACTGCAGCGCTGCAGGCGTTTTCCTGTCACATACGTCCGCCATGTTCAGGGCCATTATTGTGAAACGAAAGTGAAGTTTGCCTGAAAAAACGTATTTTTCGAATTCACAGTCTTCCCTGAAACGCCCTACTTACGTCTGCGGTGTGTGTGTGTGTGTGTGTGTGTGTGCGTGTGTGTGTGTGTGTGTGTGTGTGTGTGTGTGTGTGTGTGTGTGTGTGTGTGTGTGTGTGTGTGTGTGTGTGTGTGTGTGTGTGTGTGTGTGTGTGTGTGTGTGTGTGTGTGTGTGTGTGTGTGTGTGTGTGTGTGTGTGTGTGTGTGTGTGTGCGTGCGTGCGTGCGTGCGTGCGCGCGCGCGCTCATGCGGCGATTTATGCTTGGATAAGGTGTTTAATACGGTTCTCTGCTATTGTAATATTATAACGTTTCTTAAAAGTAACAAGAATTACGATTCACTGCCGTCTAGCACTCCAGCCGTTCCTTACACTAGCCTTTCTTTGCGCTTTTCCGCATTAAGGTGAGCAGGATTTGTTTTTAGACTCATTTTGTTTTTGTTGGCTTGCCTCCCTTCGACGATGGGCTCGCATGCATTACACGCCTGAAAGGGAAATTTTATATGCTCCGCCGCTATGGACGAGGTTCGAGGTTCGATTACAGGCAATAAACATAAATACTCACGAGAGCAGCAGAATGGAGAGCCGTCGCCGTAGATCATTTGGTAGAGCACCGGACGCGATATACGCAGCTCATGGATTCGGATAACACCGGCGGCATGACAGTTTTTTCTGCTGCTTTGTAGGTAGCTTTTTTTTAAGCGACAGATTAAGCGAAGTATTGTTATCCTACTAATCAGCACAACGAATAAAAAAAAGAAACATTCTCCTGAGCACCTTGGCTTCGGTGAGCGTTGGTTTCCTTCATATGTTTGTCAAACGAGCCCCTCATCATTTCATTTGCCTTGTCTGGTATTATATATATATATATATATATATATATATATATATATATATATATATATATATATATATATATATATATATATATATATATATATATATATATGTGTGTGTGTGTGTGTGTGTGTGTGTGTGTGTGTGTGTGTGTGTGTGTGTGTGTGTGTGTGTGTGTGTGTGTGTGTGTGTG
Source organism: Amblyomma americanum (assembly GCF_052857255.1). NCBI lineage: Eukaryota > Metazoa > Arthropoda > Arachnida > Ixodida > Ixodidae > Amblyomma > Amblyomma americanum. The sequence continues at coordinate 73,763,609 of NC_135498.1, forward strand.
TGTGTGTGTGTGTCCTTTCGCCTTAAAACTTCGCACTAAGCTTTATTTCAAAGGATCTTTCCTTCATTACGGGCTCCACTGCAAACACAGTATCGGACCACTTCATCGTCCTCCCGCGCATTGATCACTTTCAAAAAATCAGTATCGATCTTTGTAGCTGAAAATCCTGTTCCTGTCGTTTATTCCTTTTTTAGCCTCGGAATAGTAACCACGGTGCCGTTGACGTTATGTCAACCGATAATAACCAGCTATTTCTTAATTCCTTAGGCAATGTTTTTAGAATACGAGAAACTAGGGTGCGTATTGTTTCACTTATTTTCGTTAATGTTGTTTCACGGTGTAACCACTTCCCTTTGAAAATATTCGTTTTGAAAGTTTCTCTCAGATAACTTATTTCGAGAAGGCTCATTATGCGACTCGAAGGGCAGCTTCCAGTCTTACCATGTAAGGTCGCGCTTCACGCGTATCGTCGTTGCTGTTGCCACCATTGATGTTTGAGCACAATAGGGAAGTGCTTTGATTGCTGAGGCTTGCAGCTGCATTCAAGAGGACAGGCACTTACAACAATTGTGCACGCGTGATTGGTGGCGCAGGACTGGTTCATGAGCTTACCAGCCGCGATTGTGGGTGATACGCCACCGGCGAGTCAGCGCGTTTTTTCTACTTGAAGGGTTTTTGCGAAATGAGGTGCTAGTTTTGTCGGCGCAAGGAGTACCTTCCACCACGCAGGACGTCTTCACTCAGGCACTGCTTTTACACATCTATTCAGTCGCCTTTTCTTGTCGACGCCTAGAGTCCTCCACTTGTGGCCTTCGAAGTTAGATCACCGTCAGCGACTCTAGAGAACAGATTTTAGCATATTTACTATTTTAGTGCCTTTAGCCGCACTGACCGGACGTGTTCCACCCGCTATCGACTGTCTCTAGCCTTGATTTATCTATACTGCACAAAGTTTTACACCCTTGTAGAGAACACAGCACTGACAGATTATTACAGGAGACAAAATACAAGATTTTTTTTTACGCATATACCCAGCTTGCACATCATGATTCAGCTTGCGCCATCAGGTGCGTATGGTCGAAATATTCCTGACGCTGTTGCCAAGAGGGGATGTTTTTCATTCTGCATTCATTGCTTTTTTTGAGCAAAGGATCTCAAATTCCTGTTTAATAACGACCGCTTTAATGCAGAAAGTAGAACAGTGCTCGTACCTATAGGGCTCATGAATGTTACCCACTGGTCGATTTCTTATTCACAGTCATCTGAGTAAGGTGCCGCGAGGCCACGCCTCAAAATGTTGTAACGAAGAACCTCCTGTTGCGTAAAGAAGGAGATAGCTATGAATAAGATTAAATGACACGAAGCAGTATCTCGTTTTATTAAATTGTAAAAGAAGGCATGCCTCGTTTATGGCCCATTAAATAATGGAAATGCGCGCGTTAAATTGGAATGAATGCAACCAATATTATTGCGTGAACTAGGTACCCAGCCACTTCGGGAAAACTTGGTATGGTCATATGCTGATAAAACTTGGGATACATATTCATGAAGGAGGCGTAAGGCTTGCAATTAGAAATAAAGAAATCTGCATGAAAGCCTTCCTCAGAACAATTGCAAAAGATGAATCTCTCACTTATTAGGTTGCGATGACTTCCAGTTTACCGATATCCTAATGAATGCAAATGGTATGGGAGCCAACCGCGTAGTGAAACGCTCGTGGGATGAGCCTGGGCTCGCGCATGGGATAAAATAATATTTGAAATCTTTCGGCCCCGCGTATATAGTTTGTGTGTGTGTGTGTGTGTGTGTGTGTGTGTGTGTGTGTGTGTGTGTGTGTGTGTGTGTGTGTGTGTGTGTGTGTGTGTGTGTGTGTGTGTGTGTGTGTGTGTGTGTGTGTGTGTGTGTGTGTGTGTGTGTGTGTGTGCACGCGCGCGCGCGTGCGTGCGTGCGTGCGCATGCGTGCGTGCGTGCGTGTGTGTGTGTGTGTGTGTGTGTGTGTGTGTGTGTGTGTGTGTGTGTGTGTGTGTGTGCGCGTGTGTGCGTGCGTGCGTGCGTGCGTGCGTGCAAGAGTCATTGGCTGCTCAAGTTCCTAACTGCGTGGGTCAATAAGTGAGCGAAAGTGGCCTAGTCCACGTTGACAGCACCGATATCTCGCGCTGTTCCAGTATCACTTGTTCGCAGTAACTTGTTCTCTGCTCAAGCTTTCAGTTGGTATTCCACTCTTCTTACTAAAAAATTCATGAAGAAAATATTTTTTTATAGGTGCTATGGTTGCTACCACACCAAAAAAACGTTTTCAACAGTGAGCGTCAGGTGCAGGAGATCAGCTCGCAATATATATATATATATATATATATATATATATATATATATATATATATATATATATATATATATATATATATATATATATATATATATATATATATATATATATATATATATATATATATATATATATATATATATGGTAGTTAAGTTACCACCAATCTTCCACTGAGGCACTCTGAATGGCATCATTACTTCGGTTCATCACACAAATTATGTATTCCTAAAATAAATCATTTTAATGAGCACAGAATGTTACCCTGATGACTTACATGGCCTCTGACACGTGAGGGAGTAGAATATGACCTATCAAATAGTTTCAACAAACTCTGCACCACATCAAGACGTGATTCTGAATTCGAGAAGGCTTCGCCGAAGAGCGCGATGCTAGCTGAAACCGGCTTTCACGGGAATCCCCTAAAATAGAACACCGTACGAAAGAAACAAAAATATTACTGTCCTTGAAATCCAAGATGCATTTCAAGCACCAGACGTAGTGCCGGCACTCGGATGCAAACAAGACCATATCGACACATCTCAATTTTTATGCAGGGCAGTTTTTCCTCGTCAGCCTCTTCAAAGAGATAAAAACCTTCCAGCACGTCCCGGTAGCATGGCGCTGACTGATTCTTGTCGGTAAGCTAAAAAAAGAAGCCTTGGCGACTGAACGCAGGGTGCCACATGGCACTGGCTTGTACGCGCACATGGTGGGCCGGGGGTGAGGGGGGGGGGGGGGGCGGGCTCATCTGAATTCTACTGCATTTGCAGCGGTGGCGAAGCGCAGTGAGGCGCGGCGGTAACTGACACCGAATGCCTAATTGACCATTCGTCACGCGGCGAACCACGAGACTGTCCTGCCTGGCACTGGCAAGACCGATACCACAACAGCTCCGAAACAACACAGCAATGAAAAGCCTCCTCCACCCTCTCTAGCCGACCTTCGCGCAGTGTAAAGACGGTGAGGACCGCCAGAAAAAATGGCGGACGTTAACGGTCTAATTGGTTGCGCAAACAGGCCTCCTTCCCTTTTTTTGGCTACGCTCAAAGGTGAATATTAAGAGTGGGCGTTTTCAACCTCCTCCCCTGCCGCTGCGGCCGGTTCGTGGCTTTTCTCGCAGCCAACTTTCAGCTATAAAAGCCGCTCCCTGCCCCACGGCGGTCAGAAGCGTTTGCTCCTCCTACGGATTAGCTCCGACAACATGGTAAGTGTCGAGGATGCAAGCTTTCTGACATGCTTAGTGACAAAGTCGAAGTAATTTTACGTGAAGATCGTCGGTATATTGAAAGGAGAACCATGTTTTGTTAAGGTCCGCTACGCGTTAGCTGTACAATTTTGTAATAGAACAATCGCGTTCAAGTAAGCAACGCACTCACTTTGCTTATCGCCAATCATACCTCGAAATTCAGTATATGAACAATGTAGACTCTCCTGTAGCAGGGGTAGCTTTGGTTTATCAGAAAATTCATAGGAATATATGCATTAAATAACATAGAATACAACGAAACGATTTTCGAGTAAAGAGTAATGACAAACAAATATATTATTTAAATGGACTTTAAGCGATCCTGCCACAAGTGAATCGACCTTTAGAATCCAAGGATCAGGCACAGAAAATAAGAGTTTACATTGCTCCTTACAACACTTACAGCCAGAAAAACCTTAAAATACGTTGCACGAGCTAATAAAAATAATTGGCATCGACTATCGTTATGAAAAATTCACTTCGCTGTCTGGATTTCACATACAAATATGCATTTTTTTTCAAATTCAGCTTCGTGCCTGCATCGTCCTTGCCCTGGCCACCAGCGCCTTTGCTGGTCACGTCGCTGGCGGTTATGGCCTCGGTCTTGGCTACGGCCTCGGCTACGGTAACCTCGGCTACGCCGGCCTCGGCTATGGTGGCCTCGGTTTGACCCACTATGGCCTTTCTCACGGTATTGGCTACTCTGGCCTGACCGGCTACGGCCTTGGCTACGGTTACGGATACGCTCCAGCAGCCTCCTACGCTGTCGCTGCTCCAGCCGTTGCTCGTACCGTCGCCACCTACCACGCTGCCCCAGCTGTGACTGCCGTTCACGCTGCACCAGCTGTGACTGCCGTGCATGCTGCCCCAGCCATCGCTACCTACGCCGCTGCCCCAGCAGTCACCAGGTTTGCCACCACCTATGCTGCTCCAGCTGTGTCCAAGGTTGTGCACTCCGCTCCAGTTGTCGCTGCTGCCCCAGCTGTCGCCACCTACGCCGCTGCCCCAGCTTTCGCTAGGGTTGCCTACGCTGCTCCAGCTGTGACCAGAGTTGTGCAGTCCGCCCCAGTTGTCGCCGCTGCCCCAGCCGTCGCCACCTACGCTGCCCCTGCCGTTGCTGCCGTTCACGCTGCCCCAGCCGTCACCACCACTACCGTGCACCACGCCCCTGCTGTCGCCACCGTCGCTCACGCCGCTCCAGTTGTTGCCGGCTACGGTTTCGCCCACGCTGCCCCAGTGTACGGCTACGGTGTTGGCACCCTCGGCTACGGTGCTGGCCACTACGGCTTCGGCCACGGTCTTCTCGGCTACGGCCTCAACTACGGCTACGGCCTTGGCTCTCCATTCCAGTACGCCACCCTCCTCCGCAAGAAGAAGTGTAAGTGCTCTTGCCTACGGCGGCATATGTTAGCAATACCACCACTTTTTTCCAAGAGGGCGAGTTTCTAATGCTTAATATCACCTTATGTTTTCGTTCCAGAAATTTTATTTTTCAACAAAGAACCCGACCGAATCCACGCTACAAGGCTCGAAGAAATTTTGTTGCTTCGATCATCTGCCGTGATGGTCGAAGAATAAACAGTTTGTCTTTCAACTATGTGTCTTCGTCATTCTTACTGGCTCCATCGGCTCTACTGCGCGGATTTGAAATACTTGTGTATTGCAGGACAAGGCGCGAAAACATTATTGAAGGTGCTTACAGAGGTCACTACATAATCCGGTAGTGAGGCCGTGAATTCAATATCCACTGCTTCTTCTCAGTGCGGTGAAAGGCGAGATGTCCTAATTGAAGCACGTGATGCTTTATGATCACTGTGAAACATGCATTGCGGGCACACTAAATAATGACCACAGTTTTACCTCTTGATCAAATAAGCTTTTTTGCCTCCGCACCATCACACTCATGCACTATCATATTCAGTAGATTAAAGCCGGCGGTGCAGCAGTCAGTGCCCAGAACGATGCTGTTGTCCTTGAACAAGCATCACGCCTAGTTGCAATACTCTGTGCACATACGTGTCCGGCAGGGCATTTACAGCCTATAATTTGTTTAACTGCACAATCCTTCAGGACTATACGGCTATCCATTGCAACTTACCTTCAAGAGGATTGGTTATAAAGAAAGAAAAGGCGCAGTAACTTCCTAATTTCTTGGCTGACACCTCAACCACGCTGTGAGTGAAGGGAACAAGGTAGCAGAGAAAGAAGAAAGAGTGAGAGATGTGCGATAGTGGAGGCTCCGGAATAATTTCGACCACTTGGAGATCTTTAACGTGCAGTGACATCTCTCAGAAAACGGGCGGCTATTTGCGTTTCGCCTCCATCGATACGCGGCATCGGCGGCCAGGTTCTAACACGGGTATTCTGGCTCAGTAGCCGAGCCTCCTAACAAGTGAGCCACAGCGGCGCGTAATGAAAATTGGTTTTGAAAAATGGAAATGCCGCAGTAACTGTCTCACGTATCTCGGTGGACACCCGAACCGCACCCCAAGGCAAGAGATGAAGGAGGGTGTGAAAGAAGAAAGAAAGAAGTAAAGAGAGAAAGAAAGAAGGAAAGAAAGAGAGAAAGAAAGCAAGAATGAAAGGAAGAAATAACGGAAGAAGTAACGAGAGAAAGAAAGTAAGAAAGAAAGAAAAGAAGAAAGGAAGAAGCGCCGTAGTGGAGGGCTCCGGAATAATTTCGACCAGCTGAGGATATCGTGTAACGATAAATCCATTGAAACGCTGCCACGTCAGTCGGGTTGTGAAAAACTCAAGATCAAGTATAAATGCAGAGGAAGGCCAGTTTTGTTGCACAGTCTTTTTGATATACTGTGACAAAAACTGCGATATACAGAAGTGCGAAATTATTTTCTGTACTTGAAGCTGAAGTACAACTTCTCATCAGTCTCTCCATTGTGCATAATATGCGGTTAATAGCTCAGGCGTCCTGCCGAATTAAATATCTGTAACATATTTGCATATAAACGTTCTAGAGCATGCTCATCTTTATAGCTGCGACTGAATAATATATCACATCAGTATATCACCTTTTCTAAAGCAGATTGATGTGCATATGGTGGAGCAATTGATAATTCATATATATCAAGCAGACGGTTCATCCCCTACACGTAATCAAAGCCCTGTGAAGTTGGCTTTAAAAAATTATGTGTAAGTAAACTATCGCTATGTCAAATTAATCAAGTTTCTTTCACTTGTTTATTTATTTTCGTTATCTGTACGATTGATTTCCACTTCAGTTACGTGCAAAGTGACAGTGGGTGGTGCTGGGCATAACTCATTACCGAGCGATCAATTTACCCAGTTTTCCAGAGGTGCGCCGAAGGTCATGCGGCGCGGTTCCACGTTGAATGCTCTCTCTGATGCCCGTTGGAAAACGACCGTCAGGATAGGTGTGCCTTAAGTTACGCTGACTTATTAGGACTCTGCGTCTACAATCTAGTAGCTGTTTGGTTCCATATGACGGAGTCGAAATGTATCTGGGAAAAACAGTGACACAGTGTCACGATATTTCCGCCCGTAGTATTATGTCATTTTATGCATCTGTTTTTCTTTTCATTACACTGCAGTGACAGATAAATGGCTTAGAAATCGTGCCTGCTTCACTGCGCTGAGTCGGATTTAGTGCCAAGCTTTAGGAGTCGGGTGTTTCCTTTACTTACTTATCGAATACGCCTGGCAAGCCGGATTAAAAAAAAAAGTAGGTAAAGCCACACTAATAATTTATTTGCTATGAAATGGCTAGTAGACAAATGTATGGAACCATTCGTAATATATTCGTGGTTTCTTTGTCGTTCAGGGCACAGATTCTGGATGGTAACGATGAAGATTGCATGCTTCACCATGAAAGCTGGTCATTGCCGGACATTCCAGTACTCCAGACAGTTTGGAGGTCTGACACTTGTACGAGCATAAAGTAGTGTATTAATTCTCTTACTTGAGAACCTTAATTCCTGCTGAGAGACACATCAGCTACAATTTCATACAGGAACTGCAAAACGGCTATTCATACCAGACTTTTACTTACAGTGCAACTGTCTCATGAAGATTTTTTGCGATATTCCTAAGTTCCTTTCACAGCTCCTCTATCGAACTTGCCGTCAATTGAAGCGGTTACCTACGTTTTCCACGATGGATCATTCCGCTTTCCGCCGAAATATGCAGTGAATGTTCGCACACTTGTCCTCAGGAGCATATGAATAACTAAGGTAGGATAAAGAAATGGTTATCCCTTTTACCTGGAAATTCAGCAATTACCGACTCTCCACTCCTTGTTATCTGAGTGCTATCACAAGAGTACGGGTGCGACCTATATGGCTATGCATGGCGTTGTAAAGGGCAGGTAATGAACCCACGACGCAAAGTAGAGAGTTAGCTCAAGTGCTCACTTGCAAATCACTTGCAATTTTGTGTTCCAAGCGACGCTAATAAAGCTTTTTTAAAAAAAGATTTCATGGTCGTGGAGAGGGGACAAACACAGGTAGCAGATGCAGAAATGGTGCTTGTCGTCAGCCTCTTCCACACTTGGTGCATGAATTACACCAAACTCTGACAGGAACCACCAATTTTGACAACATGTCGAAACTTAGGACCATCAGCTGAAATACGGACAAAAGACCACTATGGACAGACAGTTACCGAAGAAGGCTCACATTTACATAAAAGATCCAGGAAAAACATGAAAAGTAAAATTACGCACCGATTGCGTAACGCGAGAAATATAGCGAAGGCTGTCAGTAAAAGAAGTTAATCATCCATTATAGTATATCGTCTACCTGTTAGCGTCCTTTGCGGTATTTCAATTGGTTTCGCAGAGTGATGTCAAAGAATCAACAAAACCTTTACGTCAGTCACGTTGCTTGCAAGAACTTGTATTCTTTTTTTGTCTGCCGGCAATGGAGGCGCAGAAAAAGCTTTTACATTGAAAATCCCCGCTGCTTCCACAATTTCTCTGACGCTCTGATAACGGTGCCTGGTCACTTAAGAGCAGCGGGGAAGCCCGGTGCGCATCCGCTGTCTCCACAATGCAGCCCTAAATATTGTGTGCCTGTTCTTTTGATATTGCTGCCATAGTCTCCGACGCGCTCCTTCAGACCTTTGCCAGTTTGTCCAACAAAATATTTCTTCTAGGACAGCAGGAAGGCCTGGGTGAAGATATGTATAAAATCTGGGTCACATCTGATAAAACAGATAAAAGTGGGACAGACCTGACTCAGGTTTTCCGGATTAACCCAGACCTGACCCGGAAATTTCCCTTGCCACAAGGACAATTTCAATGGCTATAAAGTCGCAGCTGTAGAGATTCTCAATGTCTAGTGAACTCAAAGGAGTTGTGACGCTTCAACACGGCAAACTCAGTCACCGTCGAGACGATGCATCATCTCACACTAAGCTGCTGTGGCTGCAGTCACCGGCACTGACTTGATGGCCATTGCAGCTGCCCGTGTAGCAGCGTTCAGTTGGTCGTTGAAGCGACAGGCTATCGATGTGAAGGCCTTCGAAATGTCCGTTTGATAAGAGGATAAATTGATTTTACAGCAGTAGCTCTAGCTGTATTGTCCTCCGGAAAAGGTTGCATCCTGTCCCAGCTATCACGAGACCTGAACCGTGGGATCTCGTGCCTTTGCACATCGCGTCTGATAGATGGCGCTGACGTCGTTCACTGTGAGAGGCAGCTGCGTGTCGACGTGCGGGTTACGTAACCTTCCCCGTTGCACACCGTCGATCGCTGTGTGACGCGGAGCGCGGACGAGAGGGATGCGATGTTGAAGCTGCTATCACCACCAGGCATAACTGCGCGTGAAGGGAAGCGTCATACACAAGAGATTTACTACTCAAATGACTCGGGAAATAACATACTGACTCAAGAGTACGATGGTACAGTGCATGTTTATGAATAAAATACCAGATGAAAATTGCAAATTTGTAGCAGTTTTCACACCACGCATACTCCAAGTGACCGTTAAAATGCGCACTACCGCGTAAATCGCATAACTCTACGAAGGCTGAGCGCCAAATGATGCATGTCATGCATACACGGTAGAGTACACTATCGGGCAGTGCCTGAAATCGGAGAAATATCAAATACGCATCACACGCCCCATATGGAGAGCAGATCACGTGGAAGTTTCCAAAAGACGGAAAGCAGCGTAAAGACTACGCCTGTTTCTGACTCCATATAATTTTATCTCGAAGTCAGCGCTTCGGGTATGGGTTCTTCAAGTCGCTCTTGTGTTTTTCGCTGCAGAACACCTGTTTAGTACGCCAGGCGCATGGTTATATTGTTACATGGCGACCAGCCGAAGAATGAGACGAGATGACTGATGGCAGTAGAGATGGTTTTTAATGGCTGCTGGCCTAGCGCGAGCGCTCCGTCCCGCGCCACTGCCAGCTTCGTCCTCTTCGTGACTATATTTATTCTTGGTTTCCTTTGAGCGGGTGTGTTATCTAGGATATTGCGTGACACGGTTAATCTTTTCGTGAGAAGCTGTGACTACGCAAGTTTACTGCCGCAGGACTGTTGGCGACATTGTACACTTGTTATTTAGAAAATCTCAAGGTTTGAGCTGGCACCCAACCTTTCGGGTAGAAATGTTAACTTTCAGTCTGCATTTTGCATGTACTTCATATGGTATCGCTGACACTTCGTCATGCGATATAAATGGAATAACTTGAGATGGCCTTAGGAAATAAAAATATGTCATTATTTTACAATACTGGCAGAGTTGGTGGCCTAATACGGTGCATGAAAGCAACGCAAAAACACGACAAAATATACAACCCTCTCACACGAGCGCTGACTAGTCCCTGAATGCTTTTGTCGCTTGGAGGCATTAGATAGATGTCAAGGCAGCACAGAAGCAAAAAAAAAAACGTCAATATTTCAACGCAAAAACACAGAGCTATATTCTCGCCTATCATAAATTACGACAGTCCACCTCGTACCAAGACAGGGAAAGAGTAGGTTTGATGGCGAATGACGCCCCCTTATGCGCGATAGCATATAGCTTTGAAGATTTTCTTTGTCCGTGGATGGGTGCAATGCCTGAGGGTGGCGCACCGTTAAAAAAAAAACGAAGAACATAATTTGCACGTTTACAACCTATAGTTGCCGCAACCTCTCGCTTCACTGTAAAACCTGCAAGCAATGTGTATCTTTTTCACAGTGCGCCATCCTCAAGCGCTACCCCGATTAATAGACTACGAAAACACTTGAGGCTTATGTAATCGCACACAAAGCGGCACCATGCGTCAGCAAACCTGTTTCGATTTCTCCCTACAAGATGGCCTATCTAAATTCATGGCTAACCATCTGTGGTGTTGTTGATGATAATGATGATGTCTTTAGGATTGAGTTGAGTGGAGGTGTTGAATGCTACAGGTGAGATTAGCCTTGCTTATTCTGCCAGCAATTGCTCCACTGTAGCGTCACTTCTATGTTAATAATGTCCTAAAACCTGTCCAATCTACCCCGCTAAGCGCAGTCACTTATAGCAGCACATATTCCACTCCCGCAGTCCCGATATAAGCACACTTTCACTTCACACAGTCCACATCACAGTCCACTCCAGAAGTCAAGATCTATGCCAATATTCAGTCACAGTAGAACGTAGTCCATTGCGGTGCCACAATCTATACACACGACGAAAGAAGAAGGCGCCGACCAAAAGAAAAGATGGGATGACGTTTCGGCTCCCCCACGAGAGCCTTGTTCACAATCTCATCCCAACTTTTCTTTTGGTCGGCGCCTTCTTCTTTCGTCATGTACCATCCCGACCAGACGCGTTTCCATCAGACTCTAGACTTCAATCTATACACACATTCGCTCACAGTATAACATAGTCCACTCCAGAAGACACCATCTACTCACACATTCAATCACATTTGCCTTGGAGATGTTATCGTTTTCTTGCTTCTGCACGAGCCTTCTTCACATGTATTTAGTGCTCCCTTGTCATAAACGCATTCATTTGCTAATAAGCGCTCTTATGTATCCGTTGTTTAACTCCTCCCGTTCTTTTTTCGGTCTGTTCTTATCGACGATAAAATGTGTTTATATAAATGTAAATCCTATGAGTATCTCCTCTGAACTCCAAAAGAAAAGTGAAGATGCGCCCGTGAAGTCATGTCTTATTTAATGTGTAAAAGAAAGAGAGGTAGATTATTGCGTTTATGGGGTTTAACTTCCCAAGTGACTCAGGCTATGAGGAATACTGTAGTGAATGGCTCCAGAAACGGGATTTTTAACGTGCACTGACATCGCACAGTATCCGGGCCTCTAGAATTCGCCGCCATCGAAATTCGACCGTCGTAGCCGGGATCCAACCCGCGTCTTTCGAGCAAGTGGCCGAGCGCCATAACCACTGAGCCGCTGCGGTTGCGAAAGAGAGATAGAGGAAATTTGATTAAATGAAAATGTCATAGATAATAGGGACATTTAGCATACCATGTGCCGTCTTACCGTTACCACGGTAGTGGGAGCCCGCGCACCGTATGTGCGCATTCGATGGATGGATGGTTGGAAGGTGGAGCGCCCCTTTTGAAACGGGGTGATGGCAGTTGCCACCTTGCTCAGCTTTTTTTTCGCTTTATGTTTGTTTAACTGTGCTGAGAGTTATTAAATTTCGCCATTTTCTTTAAATACGTCTCCCTACACTTTTAACCTTATGTCACCTCTCTGCTTTTGAGACACCAATCTTCCAATCGCTTTTTGATAATTTCCACCGCAGATTTATTTACATGACTGTTGTTATCTCTAAACCCTAGGGCCTCAGGAAGAGTGACTGTGCCTGCGTCGACATCGGGATAGAGACCACCACATTTTAGTATGGGGTGTTCTATTGTTTCTACACATTTACCACACACAGCACATGTGTCATCTTCTACGTTAAATTTCTTTTTATAGCGGCGCGTTTTAAGACATCTTGACCTAGCTTCAAAGAGTAGGGCACTGCCTATTGAGTTATAATAAAACGCTTCCTTCCTGATCTGCTGTATTCAGCATCGATATAGTACTACACTAGGATTCTTTTCCATTAAATTTACCCAATTTTCACCTTCCGCTTTTTTAACCTGTCGTTTAATGCTCTGTCTCTCTCCGGACTCGTGTCTGGCATTCTTACTGGTTAGCTCCCTACTTCTTTTCCTCCATTTTGAGTCAACGCTCTTTCTGTACAGGTATTTAAATGCCTTAGCTGCCCACCCGTTATGGTCCAATTTCCTCAGGCTTTCTTCGTACAGTATTTTACTGTGAGCTTCCCGTGCTTCGAACGATGGCCAGCCCATATCCCCCTGTACTGCGTTGTTTGTGATTTTCCCGTCGGCACCTAGTGCCAATCTTCCAACGGCTCCCTCATTTACTTCTAATCTCGACAGAACTTCTGCCCTTAAGCACAGAACCGCATTCCTAAAAGTAAGCCCTGGCACCATTATTCCTTTCCAAATACCTCTCAGTACCTTATACCTGTTTTACCCCCCCCCCCCCCCAATGCTCTATGTTTCATTAACCCGGCATCTCTTCGCCCTTTTGCTATAAGAGACTGCTCGTGCTTTTCCGTGTACATCTGGCCTTCAATTACTCATATCCCGTGATATTTGTATTCGGCCACTCGGGGTATTTCATGGCCTTGTATTGTAACTCCTGCTAAGCTGTATCGTTGAAAATCATCACACCACACTCAGCTGCGCTAAAACTAAAACCTAGACTGTGTCCTTCGTCTCCACAGCAATTAACCAGAGCTTGCAAATATTCTTGGCTATCTGCTAACAGTATTATAGAAGAACTTCTTGCTGGGCGAGTTGGTGCATATATTTATTGGTATGGCGTTGCGCACACGACGAGACGAACACAGGAAAAAGTAGGACGACAGAAAGAGCGCAAACTATCAACTGACTATATTGCTATCACAGCAACATATATATATATATATATATATATATATATATATATATGTGCAGAAATAACCCGTGCAAAACAAAGAGGAGAGAGAACAAAGATGAATGTTGTGGCAAGTCAAGTCTGCATGTTTCAACAAAAGCAGGGGAGAAAATTTTTCTCTTTATTATATAAGGTAACCGAGGTATCACTTACACAACTATCACCGTTTTCTCTGATGTAAAATGCCTCCAAAAGTTCGCGGGCTATTTTGTTTTTGCTTTTTCCCAGAATCTTGATATTTTTTAGAATCAGCTCACACCCAAGGCATGAAATGCAATGAACGGGCAAGTTCGCCCCTTCTCTTTTTTGTATAGGAAAGGCATGCTCCCCTGCTCGTTCACTGACGCAGCGTCCAGTTTGGCCGACATACACACGTCCACATTTTAGCGGGATTTGGTAGACCACGCCAGTCGCACATTTGGCAAACTGTACAGTATGTTTCTTTGTGCATGAGCTTCGTGGGGTTTCATCCTCGGGGATCCCGGAGCGTAACCCACAGAGCTTTTTTGGGGGACGAAAATACCACTGGAACGCCATGCCTGTTGGCCACTTTTTATATTGTGGGAGATTTTGTGCATATATGGCACTACCGTCGGCTTTGTACTACGCATGCGCTCAGGGACACAGCTGCGCTTGCCTTTCTTTGTCTTCTGCAAAAGGTTCTCGGCTACCGCATTGAGGAGCGAGTAGGGGAACCCGGCTGAAAGCAGCCTGGTGATCTGATTGTGAAAGCTGGAACGCATTTCATGCTGGCATGATTTGTTTAAGGCAGATTCTAAGCTTGAGATTGCAATTGCTCTTTTTACAATCTTTGAGTGAGCAGCATCAAATGGAAGAACTGCTTTCTGTGCTCGAGGAGCATATTTTCAACAAACATGATTCAAGCCAAACTGCAAGTTAATATCTGAAAACTGGAAAGAACCGTTAGCTGGGAGTTCGTGAGTGAACACCAAACCTTGGTCATATTGTCTAAAAAGAGTTAAAAGACTGCTGAGTCAGTGCAGGTCACCGTTTTCTGTTTAGAAAAAACAATTAAAAAATCGTCAACATATCAAAAACATTTAAGAACACCGTGGTTAGTAAGCTCTAGAGTCAGGGTACGGTCAATAGCGGCTACAAAATATTTCGCAGAGGATCGGGGCGACACAAGAGTCAGTGCAGATGCCTTGTATTTGAATGTAAAAACTGTCTTTAAAAGAGATAAATGTGGCTTGCAAATAAAATTCCAGCAGGGACATGAAGCTCTCTGTTGAAACACCCGCCGTGTTTCGAAACGCTACTTCACCGGAGCTCTCAATGCATTCTTTTACGGCAGCCAACAGTTCATTATGAGGCACAGAATAAAACAGATCTTCCACGTCAATAGAGAAGGCGTAGCCAATATGAGCAGTAGAAGCCAAGAACCTAACTAAATCACTGGAGTTTTTTGTCGCAAAAGGGCCTACAACCAGTAAAGCACCTAGATGTTTTTGCTGAAACTGGCTGATTAACATCTGCCAAGAAGCCTTCTCGCTTTCAATAGTTCTAAACGGCACAGAGTCCTTGTGCGTTTTTGCCGCTCTTTCTCTCGTCCTACTCTTTCCTGTGTTCGTCTCGTCGGGTGCGCAACGCCATACCAAGAAAACTGCTAACAGTACAATATCGTCCGCATACATTAAACCTGGTAGCCAACAACCTTTCCGCCTAATCGGTACGACAGATTATAACCTAGATTGCTTCCTGGTAGCATTCTTTCCATACTTATCATATAAAGCATGAATAGCAGCGGTGATAGAGGACAACCTTGTGAAGATCGCCTTGAGAGCGCCAGATGGCGCAGATACCAACCAGCTGCGCGCACGCCTGCCGCTTCAGGGCCAGTCAGCGCATGCGCACTGGTGGTGGGCAAGCTCCCGATACTCCGGTAAGGTAACGGGAAAACGGCACACGCTATGCGAAGATATCTAGGAGTAATTAAGAAGTCCAGCGCTTGCTGCAATGTCTCGTGAGTGGTGGACCAACAGAAGCTTGTGGCTGGGAAAGCTGAGGGACAGGCAGTTCATTCATTAATTCATTCATTCATTATTGGCTAGAATGGCCCGAGGGCTATGGGAGTATCTTCACGCTGCTCCAGTAGGTTGATGGATTGGCAGGTGAGGCTGCTCATCAGTCCACGTGGTTGGGGGCCAGAGTGTCTGCGGTTAAACTAGAATTCGGAGGTGACTCGAGGGACGGAGGAGGGAGTGGGTCGCATGTCGGTTTTGGGGCGAAAAGGTGCTTGTCTGCGCGCTCGTTCCCGACAACACTAAGTGCCCTTGCACCCAGACGATGCGATAGCCATGGGCGGGAGCGTGAAGTAAATGACACATTACTGTTACTGCGGTGCGGTTGGGTCTGTCTCATGACAGTGTGAGCAGGATTCTGCAGACCTGCCATTAGTTTTACATGCCCTTCTTGCCAGTTCCTTGCCCCGGTGGCGCTACTCCAGTGCTACTCACACTTGGAGTAGTTGTCTGAAATTTCAGAAACCAAATATTCGACGAGTAGATATTTCCTGTTTCAACTGCTCTTTTCCCAGGCGCCCTAACGTGAGAACAATGGTTTTATATTTCTGAGTACAATAAATTTGTGTGATGTCGTGACGTCCACGATGACGCAGGGTGGATTGTGGACTCTGTTACCGCTGTCAGCAGTGCGATGCAGTGGGGCCTAGCCTCAGCGATCGGCGAACAGAGAAGTACTCCACGTCGTTTACTTTTGAAAGAGGCTGTGGCGGGGATTTCGGCACTGCAATTTTCTTTTTGCTTTGTTCTACAAAACCTCCTTTTTAAGGAAACCAGTTTTGTCTAACGTTAGAACGTGGTAGTCAGTTTACGTAAGCAAACTAAAAGTTGGCCTCTGTGTCTCTTTAAAGATTGAAAACATCGCTAAATAAATAAACTAGAAAATTCTTCGAGCCGTAATCAGTGCCCTTACATTGGGTGGACGAGTTCTGTAAATTCAAGTGTTTTAAAAAGGAAAAAAAGAAACGTTGGTTTCAATGCATGGCCTTGTTTGAAACCATTGAGTTGCAAAAAAGGCTTGAATTTTCTACTGATTTCATAGATCTGAAGAAAATAAAAATTGTTAGAGTAATTCGCGCATGTTGGTGAATAAACTCTTTGACCGGAAACTAAAGACGGATCACTAAATTGAAAGTAGATTGGATGGGCATTGTGCTCCAGTTTTTCTAATTCCAAGCCTCCAAGAATGAAAGTTTTAACACGCGTGAAAAAGCATCAGGAAAAGAACCGAAATGAAGTTGAACTAATTGCCCGCTCTTCCCGCCTAGTCTACACAGTTTTTCATGGTCTGCGTTTAGTTCGCTTTATTGAGCTTCATATTCCCGTGAAAAGTTTTTGACTCACTTGTGAGATTCTTGTAGAATGCTTTCCTTGCCATTTCTGTGAGGTGCTGGAAAAAATTAGACAAGGAAGAAGGCAAATCTCTCACTGCATCGCACTCCAGGTGTTTTCTCTCGGTCTGAACGAATGCTTTGTTACGAGTCGTGTTGCATTCACTGGTGAGTAGAGGTTGGCTCCTTCGGGCCGAAAGGAGAATCATCGACGCCATGAACGCATAAGATATGAAACGCTGTGTGGTCCGTTCGAGCCTGTTGTGCGACACTTACCTACAACCGAGTTGGTTGATGGGGCAAGAGAGGGCGTTGTCATTGTTCTTTCCCTCTCGGTGGACACCGGAAGTGTGTCGTTAGGGAGGGGATAAAAGAGGGGTTGGAAGGAGCAAGAGAAACAGCACCATTAGTGAAGGGCACCCGATTTATTGCCGCTAGCGAGAGTCTTTCGAGTATTGTGGCATCGCACACTAGACGAGCAGTCTCGCATTTCATCGCCTCAAGAATGCGGGCCCCGCGGCCCTGAATTCGAACGCACGACGTAGCGCTGCGGGCTTAAATGTCAAAGGCACTGAGCAACCACGATGCGATCGTACAAGCTGCAGCACCAAACGCTTCTTATGTTGTCATTTCGTCCCTTCTACGTGCAACAGGCTTCGCTTCGCAAATGCCGACAGCAAGATGCGTGCATGATAGGCGACTTCCTTAAAAAGAAATACACGTCCTCATTCATGGCGTGCCATTGTATACTTCTCATTTTTGAGCGTCCTCACAAAGGTCTCCCTTTACATCTTTTGTTACCGTTGGCTTGCATTTGAAAGCAGTCGTGTTTTAGGTTGGTTCAAAAATTACGTTTCTGCAGAGTTTTTACCGGAACCCTTTTGCGAAACCTTAAAATATACTCTAGTCGTACACGTCTGACAAGGTTGGCCGTGCTTTCTCGAGAAAAAAGACATTTACATCTTCCTCGCTTGTGTAAAACAACACGCAGTATAGCACTATTTCGGACCTTCAGCCAAGTGCTGTACATCCCAGTGCGAGCTTCGAATTGGCTAACGCGATCACGCTTCGGTTAGGACGCTTAGGTTGCATTAAAAGTGCGGAACAATGGTAGTAGTTACTAGTTCAGCCTCAAGGTATCACGGCGCGCACGGAAGACGGATGTATTCCATATTTTTCTCGCATAATGAAGTGGATGTTTTGCCTACAGATGACTTATCTCAGCACCATGGATCTCTGAGTGCCACACATAGAGGGGGGAAGAAAAACACAGCTTTCTCATATTTCCGACTTAAGCGATTCAACACGTAAGTCAGCTTGTGGTGTCAACTCTGCATAAAGCAATCCGTCTGCTCAACCTCACCAATAAGCGAGGTTGAGTGTAGCCTGCATAGTGCTGAATGGCTTCCTGTAACAGAGAGGGTAGTTGATTCTTAAGAATTTTCCAAGCGCTCAGTCACTCATGAGCTGTAAGACTGTTTTGTTCAGTTCCCGAAATATTCGCTCTACGCGAGGAAATTGCGGGTGCGCAGTTCACATGAACAGTATGATGTGAGAACATTTGTGGTTCCCCCCACACACGTTACTGTCAAAAGTTATCGCGTCGGACACTGCAGGGCCTGCGTGGTAGCGTTGAAAACATGGCGGCGCTCTGTCCACACGGTTCGTGCCAAATTAAGCGATGACCGTTAAGTTCTCTGAGGGGTAACCATCATCATCATCATCATCATCCTGACTACACCCACTGCAGGGCAAAAGCTTCTCCCATGTCTCTCCAATTATCCCTGTCCTTTGCCAGCTGCGCCCACTCTATGCTTGCAAACTTTCTAATTCAGGCTTCGAAATACCTCCTGTAAACAGGCGGTGAAAAGCATTCGCGAGATCGAGTCTCCTTGCCTGACGCCCTTCTTTATTGGAATTTTAATCCTGACTTAATGGAGGACTATGGTAGCTCTATGTTCCTTGATATATATAGCTGTGAAAACATGAGGTACTTGACTGCTTAAAATAATATACATCGAAGTATACGCTTCATTTAAGGAAACATTTTTATTTGACTCGACGTTTCGATCGGAGGACCGATCTTTTTCAAGAGTGACCATACAGTGCATGGGCGCGTGTTCTTATAGCATGGGACTTGGCACACAGAAGGCTTAAAAAGAAAAGAAATAAAGAAAAGTAAGGAACAGAAAAAGGGGGAGGGGGCGGCCGGGAGAACAGAACACAACTGACACCTATGGCATATTAGGGAAGCAAAGGTGGCGCGTCGTGTACCCGTGAACTCACTGCACACTGCACACTGCACACACACACACACACACACACACACACACACACACACACACACACACACACACACACACACACACACACACACACACACACACACACACACACACACACACACACACACACACACACACACACACACACACACACACACACACACACACACACACGCACACACACACACACACACACACGCACACGCACACATTTTTGAGAGCCGCCCACTTTGTTCTATGATATTGTTCTATGGTATTGTTCTATAAATATCATAGAACAAAGTGAGCGGCTCTCAAAAATTTTTCCTTTGGTCCCCCGGGTAACATACAGAAGGCCAAAAAATTTACAAAATCACCTTGTGCCCTCAACGGTTAATAAACCGAGGCCGGTGGGTTGCACACCTTGCGGAAAGAGCAGATGCCAAGTTTGCAAACACATGCAAACCACAGCACTGACTAAAAGTACCCATTCAGATTTCAAACATGTTATCCGAGAGGACTTAAACTGCGATTCCAGTAATGTTGTTTACATGCTCGAGTGTTGCGAATGTCAGATGCAGTATATTGGCCAAACAGACAATTCATTCCGATTAAGATTTAATAACCACCCTCATTCTAGAAAAAACAGCGCACACAGGACAGGGACCAAGGGAAGGCATTTTTCTGGGCCAGTTGGTATGAATCCATGATTTGGGCCAGCATGAACTTTGGGACACAAACGAAGAGTGTGTTCCATGTTCCATGTGTCTCTCTTCGTTTGTGTCCCAAAGTTCATGCTGGCCCAAACCAAGGGAAGAACCGACGACACGAGCGCTGTGTCGTCGGTTCTTCCCTTGGTCCCTGTCCTGTGTGCGCTGTTTTTTCTAGAATGACTACATACCAACTCGCCCAGTCTTCCACATTGGCATAATAACCACCGCTCACATACTCAATCTCTCCCTGGCCTCCCACTATCGAGACACCTCCGCGAAAAAGGCCACGAGTTTGACAAACTTAATGTAACGATATTGCAGAGTAGCTTTAAAAACACCCGGGAGCGCGAACAACGCGAATCATACTTTATTTTCAAATTTAACACAGTGCATAAGGGCATCAACGAAAACCATGGCACCCTATCGTCTCTTTCGATGGCAGAAACCAAAGGAAATTTCAACCCTAATAGACAAAGTACCACCACTGACTGAGTCGTCTAAGGTCATACCGCTGTTGCATGTCAGTTTCGGCTTGTTTCCATCTGCCGTTCAACTCATTCTTTGGTTCCGCGAGGGCCATATGTCCCCTTCTCTTTCTTCTTTTTTGATCATTATATATTTTTATATAATTTTCTGTTTTTTTGAAATTTCTCTGTGCTATATCTCTTGTTTTTTTTTGCATTGCTGTCAACAAGCCTTTCCATCTGGTCCTCCTATTGGAAGCTCATCTGGTTTTAGCGGCTCGCGTGTCACCATGTGGAGCCACTTTGGGCGATCTCAACCTGTTCCGCCTCGTCAGGGCTATCTTTCGGAGCCGCTCGGGGCCGCACATACGCGGACAGAGGCATACCGAAACCCACAATTGGCGGACGCATTCCTTCTTTTGTTAAGCCCCACCACGTTTCTTCTTTGCTTTCCCCTTTTTCTCTGCTTTTGCTTCTCTCTCTCTCTTTTTTTCTTTTTTTCTTTTTTCTTGTCGCAGTAGCCGCGTGCGCACCCAGCCCGGCCTCCCTCTTTCGCTTCGTGTGTGTGTGTGTGTGTGTGTGTGTGTGTGTGTGTGCGTGCGTGCGTGCGTGCGTGCGTGCGTGCGTGCGTGCGTGTGTGTGTGTGTGTGTGTGTGTGTGTGTGTGTGTGTGTGTGTGTGTGTGTGTGTGTGTGTGTGTGTGTGTGTGTGTGTGTGTGTGTGTGTGTGTGTGTGTGTGTGTGTGTGTGTGTGTGTGTGTGTGTGTGTGTGTGTGTGTGTGTGCGCGCGCGTGTGTGCAGTGAGTTCACGGGTACGCGACGCGCCACCTATGCTTCCCTAATATGCCATAGGTGCCAGTTGTGTTCCGTTCTCCCGGCCGCCCCCTCCCCCTTTTCTCTTTTCTTTATTTCTTTTCTTTTTAAGCCTTCTGTGTGTCAAGTCCCATGCTATACGAACACGCACCCATGCAGTGTATGGTCACTCTTGAAAAAGATCGGTCCTCCGATCGAAACGTCGAGTCAAATAAAAATGTTTCCTTAAATGAAGCGTATACTTTGATGTATATATATATATATATATATATATATATATATATATATATATATATATATATATATATATATATATATATATCTTCCATTATTTTTTCACATAAGGCTCATCTACACCCTGATTCCTCAATGCCTGTATGACTGCTGAGGTTTCCATTGAGTCAAAAGCTTTCTCATAAGGAATGAAGGCTATATAGAGGGGTTCGTTATATTCTGCGCATTTGTCTATCATCTGATTGGTAGCACGAAAATCATCTATTGTAGAATATCCTCTGACTAGATATGATTCATGGGCTCTCAATAGGGACGTTCTTTTGAGAATGCAAATTATCACTCACTGCGTAAGTTTAAAGCGAGAACTAGTCGTTCTTTATTATATAGGTTGGCTATTTGCTAGCTGTTGAGCCTGACATCATATCCTGCACATTTTATAGGTAGCAATGACAGCGGGAGATGCCGTTTCTTGCCATAGTGACACATTTTTTTTATGGTCCTCGCTATGATCTTCGAAAAAAAAGAAAGGCTGCTGAAGCAGTCATAGTTCTCACTAATGAGCCAAAGAAAATGTTGTTTCAGCCGGGCGCCGCTATGTCTTGATTCACTGCTATTAGATGGCGCGACAGCATTCAACGTTGTCGGGTCGCTGAATCTGTTACGCTCCAATAAAAGTGCCGCTGACACGACAAACGGCAGTGTGCCGCAACCGCTTTGCGTGCGGAAACACAATTGCGCGGTGCGTTTTACTAAATCTACATTTTGCTCCTATTGTATCAGGCCAGCAATCGAAAAAGCAAATTATATCGTTTTTCGATTTACCGTTCCGAATATACACATGGACTGCAGGAGACGACATAGTGGAGGCCTCTGTACAAATTTAAACTTAGTTATGTTTTTATGTGCCTTGATATTGCAAAGCCAGCTCCTATGTTCACGTTTCGGCTTCATAGAAATACACTTCGAGAGGTATGACATATTCATGCCCATTTTCAGGCTGAGATCCCTCCATGAATATCTCTTTCACCGACCAGCTTCTGATACGATCAGAAGCACCCGGTAAGTCACCATCTGTCGGCCCTCGTTCACTATATGCGCAGTTTAAATGAGGTTTTCTTCCTGCGACTGCGTAACCAGTCAGTTTTATTAAACCGGTCATGTCCCGGTCCGGTCTCGCGCTGACTGTATCTGCCGATTTCGTCATCGTGACCACTATGTTAATCTTTACGTCAGCATTGAAGAAAATGAGTGGGTGAACTGAGGGAACACTGAATGGTCCAAGCAAACCCAGGCCAAGTTAATTTACTAAAATAAAAACGAGTAACAGGTGATTACAGGATTTTAGTAGAGGACAGAGATTGCATAGATTATTCAAGGAAGGAAAAAATTACCATAATGTTCCCAGAAAAAGAATTGTCAGCAGTCACACATATTGGCAAGTTGACAAAGATGATCTTCGCGATTCAGAGTTAAATCTTCTCTATGTCCGCTTCTATATAGAGCAATGGTTGGCGGGGTAGCTCTTAATCTAGCCCTGTTCTATCCCACATGCATTCAATGCATTTGAAAGGCTTATTTTTTTTGTCATTGGCACATCCGCCCGGAGGTTTCTAAAAGGCACATAAAAGTTATGCCTTCATTATCCAGCGTCCTTACTTGACAGGACAGAAAAAAGCGTTTCGGTCAATGCTAGATTCGGTTAGCGGTCGTTTAGTGGATTGGAGGTGCATACAAGCAGTCAGAAAATGATCTGCATAGTTAAATTCCATCTCCACCGTACAGCTTACCTGAGGTTCCATTTAAAGATTATGCGGCTTTGACAGTGTTCCTTTGAAGACATTAGCAGCCTGTGTCCCTGTTAGAAAAGTGGCATTCCTGCTGTCTGGGCGTGAAAAATGCTTTAAGTACATCTCTATGGACCATGTTCCATAACGAGAAATGCATGCCCTTGATTCATTTCTCTTCGGCAATCATTTCTCTCATGTACGGCAGCAGCACCTCATTGAAAGAAAACAAAATTGGCTCCTCGAAGGGCGCCACTGTATTGCATGCATAACAAATACTTCAGTTGCCAAAATGGGAAAACCATTAGCACGTCCGCTTGAGCGCCAGTGCCTTGTACCGGATCAAAGTGTAAGGGCACTCCGGAGCTCGGTTGTGCATCAAGGCTGGAAAAACTGCTAAGAACAGTAGTTACGTAATGTTAACGCAGACGCTGTTGGAAAAAGAACAACTTACAAAGGCAAGAGTGCAAAGAAGAAAAATATAGGGGCACCTAAGCTCCGCCATACGGGTTAGACGCGATAGCGTAATGGGTCAATTCCCATATATGTAAAAAGTCGTTCTCTGCTTTACATTCATACTCCCCTGGGTGTACTCATACTCCTTCTGCAGCAGTGGTGCAGTGGTTAAGCGATGCGCCACTGCCCTGCGATGGCAGGTGCTCCCAGCAGTGGGCCTATTGCGCCCCAGTTTGCGCTTCCCTAGCGGCCAAACAATAATTTAACAGCCACCTTCCATGGTGGACAGTTCGCTCGCTATCTTGTGGGCAGATTCTGATGACGCCCCAAGGTCACGTGACCTGCGTGGACCACCTGCCTCCTAGGTTGCTCTCTGGAGACCACCTGCCAGAGTCATGCTCATGAGTTTTCGCTCACAACGCCGACACCAGCAACGCCAACAACGCCAACATCGTATTTTCTGGACAACGGCGTCCTCCACGTTGTCGAGTTAAAATTAAAAACCAAAGAAAGGCAACCTATTTGTATTTATTGCTGTCAATGACTTCTCTCAACAGTTGTTCAGCTCTTCCCAGAGTTCTCCATTACATCAGTCCAAGATTAATATCTCGCTTTTCACTTCTGTGCACCCCCTCTAAGAATTATCCTATTAGGCCACACTGTAGTACAAGCAGCGCTGCCATATTCCTTCAAGGCAGAATAGATGCACGTGCGTGACTGAGAGCTAGCTTTGTACTCTCAGGTACTTTATATCCAAACTGTTCAAGTTCAAAAAATCACTGTGGTTTGAAGGCGGAATGTTGCCTATATAGACAAAAAATATGACAAATTACGAACTAATATAAAATTTAAAAATGTAAATTATGTATATTATGAGAAAACTATTTCCCATGATAATTAGTTCCTATGCTGCATACTTGGTTTAGTTTTAATTATTGCTTTACGCGCTCGGCTAAGATTGACTAGTCCCTTAAAGCTGTCCCTACTCAAACAGACCGGCTCCAACTCCGGCGCGATTGCGTCCTCCTTGACAATTAATCTTTAAGGACGAATTACTTTCTGCAAGCGTTGTCGACGCGAAAAGTTTAACATCGCTCGGAAGTGACGGAGAACCAGCCGAACATGAAACAGAACTTATTTATTTATGTATTCAATTTGCCAGCCACCTTTTGGATAACTTATGTACCTTATGTTAAGCAATCTGAAAATTTCCGTCGGACTTATATACAAACGAAAAAAAATCCAGATTATAGTCTCGAGAGGGCCACGAACCAGCAGCTGTGCAATCAGAGCAACTTGTTTTTTGTAAAATAGCGCGCACGACGTCGACAAGAACAAGAAGCACACGGGACGAGCGCTGTCCCGTGTACTTCTTGTTCTTGTCCGGCGATGTAAGCGCTGTTTTACAATAGATGCATTTGTAGCAACTAGCCAAACTGAACGGTCTAATCAGAGCAACTTCGTTTCTCGGTGCCTTCGACCACTCAACTCTGGCGGCCCCCACTCACCCTACGCGTTCTAACTGCTAACCTTTAGCGGTGCATATAAGAAAACATCATATTTGATATCGGTGAGCTGTTTTGTGTGGTTCCGTGATTATTTTTCTAATGCTCAGTAAGACCGGGCGAGTGCTAAAACGTGTCAGACAGCGCAAGCTAGAAGAGGCGCTGGGCTCGCCGGCCAGCATTAACATAAAAGCGGGTGATCTATGTAGCGCGTGTACCACCACAAGCACGGCGGGATACCGAGCGCACTGCCCAGCTGAGAAAAGCGGCTGATGGCGGAGGCTTGAGAGGCTGCGAAAGCAGCCAGGGAAACCATGCACCTTCCCAAGCTCGAAGAAAACAGGCGAGCGAAGACGGGTGTTCGTTTAGCAGAGGAAACGCCTGATTACGCGGGTACGGATGCCGCCACCTATGAACGGTCCTCGAAACCCTTCTCAGCAGAGAATTTCATGCGGTCATCTTAAATTGATATTCAGCTGATATGACTCAGCACATGTTGTCTGCAACTGAGCTTTATGGTTATTAGGTTGGCCTTTTCTAAGCAGAGGAAAGAATTGCAAGATGATTTTGGTGCACCGGAAAGGGGCCGAAAAGGCGAGGAATACTGCACACAAAGTTATTCAAAAGTGCGCACCTCAGTTCACCGGGATAGATTAACGCAACTGTCCAGGTACTACAGCTTGTTATTTGCGTTATCATGCCCAGAGTTTAAGGATTCTTATGCATCAGATTTAAAAGCGATGATTTTTTTAGCACCAAGTGGCACGTGGCGCAAAAGTCTACATTCATGCCTTTCGAAGGAATTGAAGTAAAGCTTTATTCCTTCCTCTGAGGACGTACCCTTCTTTTCACGCTCTCTAAGATAGTATGGACATGCAGAAAGAAAAAAAACAATTAAAGTTGACTAGCATGCAGAAAAAATGCAAAGAAGCTCTTGAGAGACGCAAGCAGTGCCAGCAACATTAAGCGTTTTTCTGTTACGTCCACCACCGAATAGGAAAGAGAAAGACAGGACACCAAAGGAGAGAACTGCGTAAAAAAATATTGAGATCCTAAGCGTCGCATCTCGTGTGGCGGGCAAGATCAGCAACTTGTACAACACAATTCAACAGTGCAGGATCCTCAGTCTCAGTGGGCCTGCAATCATACTGAGAACCACGTCCATGCGGGTTACGAATGGAACAAAATAGCATGTCTGTTCAACAAAACAAGTAGCCGCAGCGGTTGCTCAGTGGTTATGGCGCTCGGCTGCTCACCGGAAAGGCGCGGGTTTGGTCCCGACAGCGGTGGTCGCATTTCTATGGAGGTGAAATGCTAGAGGCCCGTGTACTGTGCGATGTCATTGAACACTAAAGAACGCGAAATGGTCTAAATTGTGTACAGCCCTCCACTACGGCGTCCCACGCAGCCTGAGTCGCTTTGCGACGTCAAAACATAAAACCAAAACAATCAGTATGACTAGCGAGGAAAGAAAAACAAAATACAAAAATGTATGCCTCCAATTTTTGTCCCAAACTAGCATTGCATTCTACCTCAAGGTAAGAGTAACGCGAGATGTCTTGAAAACTTTTTTAAGATAATAAAAAAGGCATTCGATGTGCAAGCCAGCCCTCTTTGTCACTAGCAGATGGCGAATATTTTTACCTAAAGAACACCAGAATGTGTATCTGTCACGTAAAAACAAAGTTTGCTTTTCCTCTGTCTGCTACATTTCTGTTTTTTTTTTCAGTAGCGACCGGACATATCCCTGCTGGGTGTCCTAATAAAGGTAGTTTAGAGTCGGTTCATGGCCTGCCTGTTCTGTTGTGCTGCCTTTCTATTTTAGAGCAGTAAAGTTATTCCTGTCACGGGCATTCACCAGCTAGCACAGCTTAAGGCTTTAGTACAGTCCAAGCATTTGACCCGCGATTTCTCCAGGCCAGGCGAAAGCTGCGGTCTTTTGTATAGAGGGTGGCTAGTGGGCGATACAATAAGTGCAGCTTTCAGATGCTGCAATAACTTTGCAGTGCTTTCGTTAAAGAGTACTTTAGAATGCTATGCTTGCAAAACTCATGACGCGCTGATACAGCGGTTAGAAACAGTTTTTTTGTGTGTGCGAGGTGCATAACACGCGCAAACGTGATCTTCTAAATACCTGGGTGTTAATTATATAACCTAAAATAAGTTCTTGTCAGGTAAATCATGCGTCAGAATAAGACGGGTTAATTTGTGTTTGAGGATGTCTACCAGATTTCTGACGTCCTGATGAAAATCCGCTTTAGCTTTTTTCGTGATGATTGAAAATCGTCTAGAAATCTAACATTTTTGAAACAGCTGCACCAACCTTGCCTTTTTAAAAACTTTTCCCACACTTTGCGTGAAAAAGGTCGCTGAATACAGAAATCCTGCTTGTGTGTGGTATGAATAACCAACGAAGTTTATGCAGCAATAAACACTAATTCCCCCAAGGAGCTTAAATTCTTGAAGTTACTTACCAGGTCCTCATGAGCCCAAATATAACCGCTGATGTTTCTATTTTACTAATATTTGGCACGGTAACATGACTTCACATGACCAAAAGCGGCTACGTTCAATGATATATTAATTTCCAAGCAGCTCTTTATTCTTGGTCGCCTTGTAAATCTCATCGACCTTAAAAGACCCCCCGAGGGCTGCTTAATCCAATTTCCGATATCAACAAAAACGGATTCTATATCTCTTCCAGCTTATACTTATTCTGAAGCAAAGGACGCATTTGTAGATGAGCAAACTGCATTTAAAAATACGCACTTCCGGTTAACGTTCGTGACGCCAACGTGTAAAGGGACTCTGATCACCAAACGAAAGTGGATGGGAGTTTAGGCAGCCCTCAAAGATCCGCACAAAATCTATGCTCACATCAACGCAGGGAGCTTGCGGAAAGGGCCAGTGGTGGCGGTACTTGTCTTTAATTTCTTCCTATTCTCAAATGTAAAAGCTCCGTTTTCACTGAGAGCAGTCGTTTTGTTCCCAGAGTTCGATAATATATAGATTCAGGGCAACTGTAACTTGTGTTGAGCTTGCCTTTAAAGCTGCTTTTAGTGCACTAAATTCATTGCGTAGAATTGCTAAATATACGGTAGCAAAACCCTTGACCGTAAATTTGTTTACGCCTTTGGTTTTGTGAACTATCGGCTTCACCAAACTGCATTTATTATCTTAAACATAAAAGATAAAAAAGCGTAGCATTAATACGTGAGTAAAGCTCATCTTATGACACCAATTTCAATGCAGCCCCCCTTTTTGCTAGTGTAGCACATTTCAACATTAGCAACATGGATGAGATAGTTAAAGTAGCCGAGGGGTCCTACACAAATCTATACAGTGGCGAATGCAATCAGGACGTAAATGAGACATGCTATATTTCACAGCGGTGGGACATCCCGCCAGTAACAAAAGAGGTAGTAAAGAAATGCTTAGGAGCAATGCAAGGGGGAAAAACAGCTGGTGAGGATCAGGTAACAGCAGACCTATTGAAAGACGCAGGCAAGGTTGTGCTAGAAAAAGTAAGCACCCTCTATACGCAATGGCTTAGAACCTCGACCGCACCAGAAGTTTGGATGAATGCTAACACAATCTTAATCATTAAGAAAGGAAATTTCAAAGACTTGAAAAATTACAGACCGATGACCTTACTGTCCGCTGCCTATATAGGGTATTTATTAAAGTGATCGCGAATAGAGTAAGGACAACCTTAGACTATCATCAACCAAATAATCGGGCAGGCTTTTGTAAAAGATACTCAACAATAAACAAAATTCCCACAGTCAATCAGGTGGTAGAGAAATGTGTAGAATATAACCAACCGCAATCTATAAATCATTTATAGATTACGAGAAAGCATTTGACACAGCCAAAACATAGCAGTCATGCAGCATCGCGGGATAATGGTGCAGCAGAGCATTATGCAAAAAAGCTGGAAAATATTTCTAACTACTGCAGAGCTACCATAGGCCTCCAAAATATCAGCAAAATATTCCAATAAGCGAGGGTGTCAAACACGGAGATACGATGTCACCAATTCTATTCGCCTCCTGTTTACAGGAGGTATTCAAAGGTCTGTATTGGGAACAATGGGAGATAAGAACTCACGAAAATACCTTAGTAACCTGTGATTCGCTGATGACATTGCCTTGTTAAGTCGCTCTGAAGATGAGCTGCAAAGCATAATTACTGAATTAGGCAGGCAGAGCGAAACAGTGGCTCTAAAAATGAATATGCAGATAGCCAAAGTACTGTTCAACAGCCTCTGGAGAGAACAACAGTTTATAATTGGCAACGACGTGCAAATATTGGTAAGGGAATACGTCTTCTAAGTGCAGACAGTAACCGCAGATCTGAATCACGAGAGTGAAATAAAGTGAAGGAGAAGATTGAGGTGGAGTGCATTTGACAGGTTCTCTCAGATCATGAAAGGCAGTTTACTAATATTTGTCGAGACAAAAGTGTAAAACAGCCCTATATTACCGGTACTAATCTATAAGGCCGAAACGTGGAAGATAACGAAAAGGATGCAACTTAAATTGAGGACCACGTGGTGAGCTACGGAGAGGGAAATGATAGGTGTAACCTTGCGACACCGGAAGCGGGTGGAGTGGATGGGGGAACAAACACGTGTAAATGGCAACATAGTCGAAATCGAAAGAAAAAAATGGGTTTGAGCAGAGAATGCAATGCGAATGCAACATAACCGATGGTTCTTAACACGTTCCCTGCGTTCGTTTACACGTTCCCGCGTCATTTATTCACGCTGTGCGGCGGCGAATACCAGGTCAGAGGATCAAGCTGTAGGATAGATTTTATTGGTAGGTCCTCCTTCCCCGGCCTCACAATAAAATATGGGCCATAGATTCACCACGTGACCCAGTATTTTGGGTTCGTAGAGCATAAAAAATTAGTTGACCCAGTGGTGACCCACGATACTGTGAACTTGAGTGCATTCGAATGGATTCCAAGCGAAGGTAAGCATAGCAGGGAGCGGCAGAAAGTTAGGTGTGCGGATAAGATTAAAGGGAGATTAAAAGTACACTAAAGAGGAATCTGAACTCGTCTTTTTACCGCGGGAACTCGGTCTACACGCTCCGGGACTTCTTAGAGACATAGAAGTATTCTACTGTGCGGCCGTTTTTCCTAATTAAATCGGATTAAACGTTCTGATTCCCACCTTTTTTTTTTTACTCAAAGCGGTAGGCTGGGCGCAGTCTACCAACACGTGGAGTGCCTTTCAGCCAGTCCAGTGGCGGCTTCGCTTTCGCTTTTATTTTATATGTATCTTTCTGTGAACAAAAAGTTTCAGTCACAGACAATATAGGCGCAAATTAGGCCCACGGAAATAAAAATGCACATGGACTCTTTGATTTGCGTATCACTCCGCCGATGGCAGAGCGGCAAGCCGCCACGGCGCTGGCTGGCGCGTTGGCTGACTCCTGCTACCTACCGCGTTGAGTTAAAAAAAAAGGAGCGAACCGTGACGTTTGATCCGATTTAATTAGGGCAATCAGCCGCACAGGACAGTAATTCGAAGTTTCTAAGAATGCCCGGAACGTGTAGATAGAGTACTTGTGGTAAAAAGATGAGTTCAGATTCCTCTTTAGTGCACCTTTAAGAAGTTTGCGCGGCTATGATGGCCGCAGCTGACCCAAGACAGGTTTAATTTGCGAGATACGGGAGAGGAATTTGACCCTTAAGTGGGCGCAGTCAAGCTGATGATCGTCATGCTGAATAAACCAACAAATCCGCTTTAAACCATATCGTTCGTAATTTAGCTTCGGCAAATGCGCGTAAGCGGCGATTGAGATATATGAACGTTTCAGCGACAGGAAGCGCTTAAAATAAATTCAACGACCAAATGAAGACACCGTACAGTGAATAGAAAGGCTGTGATCGATTACAGCAAGTTCCGACAAAGATCGTTACCACTTCGCCTTCGCTGGGCTTCGAGCGCTATACCGGTAAAAACTCAGGTGGAACATTAAATAACGCATTGTCGCATCCGTGTAAATCCGGTTATCTTTCTGGTACTTGTAACGCGAAAGCTGTAGACTAAAGGAAAAGAGCAAAGAGGAAAGCCGTTTGGCTACCGACCGAGCAAAAAAGAAAAGTAATAAATTAAGCAGTGGTAGCTAGGAATACATATAATCTACACCGTCAAACGTGTTGCGAAAGAGTCCCGGCTTCAGACAGCGGCGAAGATTAAAGATTAGCTTAAAAACGGTGGCTGGCTTTTCCCTCTTCCACTTTTAAGACCAGTTAGTCGTTGTTCTGGCAGCCAACTATCGGGTATAAAAGCTGCCGGGCGTAGGACAAAGATCAGAGCCTTCTGATCTTCCAAAGAACTAGGAACAACACAATGGTTAGCAGACATATTTCTTTTCATTTTGCTTAATAGCGGTCAGTCACTGGGATTAGAATATGCGCAGTTAGAAATGGCGTAGTGTAGCTGTTACCCTCCGCCCACGGTTCGTAAATGAGCGCTGGGGAGAAACTAACAGTTTTTACTTTGCAAATCACTGCATAGTAAATTTTACAAAGTGCGGTTGAAGTCACCGTGAAAGAATCGGAATTATTGAGACAAAGCGAAAAGTGCTTAAATATGTTTTCTATCCGCGATATATTAAATATTACTTTAAAAATCGAACCACCCCATATTGCCACTGATGGCTGATGAGAGCCGCCAGAATTCCGGATAAATTTTAGAATCAAGGGGCTCTTCAAAAATAACATCTTGTCCACTCGTACAGCTGATTCATAGATGAGAATTTTTATTCTATCATATATAGTTGTTACAACGTGCCACCGTAAGAACTTTCTTGCGCCATTTCCTTTCCCCAAAAACCAATTATTATTATTATTATTATTTACGCTTATCTCCCGTCGATAGATCTTTATATTTTATTTTTAGTACGGTTTTCAAGGCGAATGTATAAGGCGAGGTTAATCTCTTACAATCGTATCGATAGAAGGTCATTGGTAATTGCATCTGTTGTCAGCTAATCGGGGATGTGGATAATCAAAGTACGTCGCCACAGAAACGTGTGTATTTCATCTTCAACAAAACGCAACTATTTATTTCACCCAGCTTCGTGCCTGCATCGTCCTTGCCCTGGCCACTAGCGGCTTCGCTGGCCAGATTGCTCACCTTAGCACCGGTGCTTACACCCTGGCCAGCAACCTCGGCTACGGTGCTGGTTACGGTAACCTTGGCTACGCTGGTCTCGGCTACGGCGGCCTTGGCATCAGCCACTACGGTCTCTCCCACGGCATTGGCTACTCCGGCCTTACCGGCTACGGCCTTGGCTACGGATACGGATATGCCCAGCCTGCCAGCTATGCTGTTGCCGCCCCAGCTGTTGCCCGCACTGTCTCCACCTACCACGCTGCTCCAGCCGTGACTGCCGTCCACGCCGCCCCAGCTGTTGCCACCGTCGCCCACGCTGCTCCAGCCGTCGCCACCTACGCCGCCGCTCCAGCAGTCACCAGGGTTGCCACCAGCTATGCTACCCCAGCTGTCAGTTACGCCGCTGCCCCAGCCGTAACCAGGGTCGCCACCAGCTATGCTGCCCCAGCTGTAACTGCTGTCCACGCTGCCCCAGCCGTCGCCACCTACGCCGCTGCCCCAGCTATCACCAGGGTCGCCACCAGCTATGCTGCCCCAGCTGTCACTGCTGTCCACGCTGCTCCAGCCGTTGCCACCTACGCCGCTGCCCAGCTGTCACCAGGGTCGCCACCAGCTATGCTGCCCCAGCTGTCACTGCTGTCCACGCTGCCCCAGCTGTTGCCACCTACGCTGCTGCCCCAGCTGTGACTGCTGTCCACGCTGCTCCAGCTATCACCGCTGTCCAGGCTGCCCCAGCCATAGCCGCCGTTCACGCTGTCCCAGCCGTCACCGCCGTACACGCTGCCCCAGCCATCGCCACCTACGGTACTTACGGTACCTACGGTCTTGCCCACTCCGCCCCAGCCTACGGATACGGCATTGGCTCCCTCGGCTACGGAGTCGGCTCCTACGGTTACGGCCATGGTCTCCTCGGATACGGCCTCAACTACGGCTATGGTCTTGGCAGCCCACTCAGCTACGCTACCCTCCTCCGCAAGAAGTGTAAGTACTTAGTCGCTTATTATTGTGAATCTACTATCAGTCATTTATGCTGGTGGTTATCTACATGCGTATCTTTTACACATTACAGAAATGCACTACCTTTTGGACATCCCATCAACATCGAAGCCCATTCCATTGGAAGAGTACATTTAGAGGCCTCTGTCAGTTTTGCTGATAATGGTCAAGGAATAAAGTGTTTCTCTGTTCATGTTTTGTCAGCGTTTTTTATGCGTTTTCGGGGGGGGGGGGGCGGGGTTAATGAACGGCTTGCCTTTGCTTGGGAGAAAAGGTTCAGCAGAATAGCATCGAGGCGACTAACTAATGTGTCTGTCCCGTGCTGACCGCTGGAAATTTGCGCTGCCTCGTATAGCGGTGCAAACATCTAAATACTTTATTATTGAGGAGCTGAGAATTCATAATTTGGGCTTTAAAGTTTTCAAGAAACTTCGGTGATAATGACAGATTTCTTTATCGCTTTAGTTGAGCCACAATGCAAAAATATCAGTTTAGCGGCCGCAAAACTCTGGCTCTGGCAGGAAAGGAGTAAATAGCGTAGTGAAAATGATCGCTCTGAACGAATTGCACATGTAGATTGATCGCTCTACGTGTATGTCTGGATTTATGAATTCTTGAACGAAAAACTAATTTTATACTGATAACACCTTCACATACCCAAACATTTTGGATAAAACCTTTTTTCAACACAAAAAAGTTTATGAATGCACTTTTTTGTTATGTTGTAATGAATACAGCCGTGAATCCCCCGACGCCGGGCTTGCAAATTTTTTTGCTATTATCGTTTCTGCTGTCGTCAAGGGCGCTCTGTGTGGTTTTCTATAGCAGTAATAGCTGCTCGATGCGAGCGATAGAGAGACTTTAAACAAAATATTTTACTGCGTGGGAAGAATGCACCGTTACCCTCAGTATTTCCTAACTGTACTTTACAATAATGCAATATACAAAAAATTTTGTCCGAGAACGTTGGACATGGTTTCGACAAAATACGCTCCGACCATGAGGCCTCCTATAAGGTTGGTTTTCATGGGAATGCTTTTAAGTATACTTGTTGAAGATATACTTATTGATCAAGATATTAGTTTTGTTTGTATAGATGCCATACTTCTTGACTTCGGCAATGGATGGTCACGCTTTCTGCCGGTCGTTTCAGGCATACCTAAACGCTGTGGATATTGTTCTGGACATTATTGACTTATTACTAAATGTGCGATAAAAGTGGCGCGCTCTTCTTTCCGACTGACATGCAGTTATTCCCACAACTCAATATTGTATTCCTCCTACCCAGTTCCACAGGTCGAATGTGTCAGACATCTGGTTGTGACGCACGACATTAGTGTTGACAGGCGATCTCACATTAGGAATAATGTTCCAAACTGTGATTGTCCTCAAAACAATGTGCACTAAGAAATTTTCTTTGCGTCGAGTCAGGCTACAATTTATTTTTAAGGCTTACGCGGGGCGCATACTTGAGTTAGGTTCAAAGCTATAGCCTGGTTTCTCAAGTTACAAGCTTCAACCGATATTGCTTTTCGAATGGCGGGCTGCGTCTTGGCCTTGCGCTCCCAAAAACGGTTTCCAGTGTGTTGTGCGTGGCAGCTCGCATACCCGACCTAAACTCGTAGTTACAACTTCATAAAGTGTGAAACTTCTTATCGTCTCCATACGTTCCTAGATTCAGTCATTTTTCACCCCGTGCTCTCTTTTCATTCATAACTGCTCAAGGTTTCAGCGTCCTTACGCTGTGTTCACACAGAATCTGTTATCAATCCTACATGTCGATCTCAGCTATATACAAGAGGTTAGTACGCAAGGATTTGCATGTATGTCTTTTATCATTCTTTTCCCTCGAATAAGAACAGCTTAACCTATAATATGTTAAATATTCAAATCATTGAACCCCCCAAAAAATCTGCAATAACACTATGGTTTCTACAGATGCGTCTGAGGGCAGTGAGAAGGTGTCAATCGGGATCTTCGCAGGCTCTTTCTTACAGTTTTTCCGTTCGTGAACCAACTTCAATGCCGCTATTCTTTGCAGACAAACTTTTCCATGAAATGTTTCCCAGTCAGTGTTCTCGCAGATTGCCTCTCTGATTTGGTATCTATCGAGAACTCTGAGATAGCTCTGTTGAGCGCTTCCCTCGGGTTTTCTTGTTCCCCGCGATGGCATAGAAGTGCGTTTTATAGGTGTTGGAGGGCACCACGCAGAATTTTCAAACTGCAGATTTCTTGGATAAATTGGCTCCAAGAACCCACGTTACATATAGCACCTCTAATCTCATTCTATTGGCAATGTCCCCATCCCAGCGCTACCAAAACTTATGAGCAAGATGGCGTAATTCGTTGGCTTCTAAAGAGGATTTCTAGTATTTGTTGTAAACCTGGAATGTATGCTCATCTAGACCTTGACAGTGCAATGTGTCAGCGACTTCCATGAGGCGCAGACTCGTCAGGCCAAGATTTATGTTTATGAAGATGTGGCCACTCCGACAAACCTTAGCGAATTGAGCGGAGATGTTGAATCAAAAGAATATTACGCAATCTTTTGCAGGCGGTTCGCACGTCAGAGGAGGGTGTATTTGGAGGTCCCCCTCACGAGGTTAATTGTTACTTTTTCATTTCCGACTCTTCTCTCCTCCGGTGCGAACGTCAAAAGTTAGGTCCTAAATGCGATTTATAACTACCTTCCCGACTTCATTACAGTAACCGGGCGGTTGCCTTGTTAACTGCACTCATAATTTTGTACATTATGTCTTGCTTTTCTGTGTTCTTGTTTTTGTTATTCGCAGTCAGTGCTGTGCTGTTTTGTTTTCAACTCAATTTTTTGTTCTATTTAACTTTTGTTATTGTACTCTTAGAGCTACCCTAATAAGTCCCTTATACAAATGTTCTCCATCTTGCCAGACTCCCCTAAATATATTGAAATACCTTCGCATTTATAGTTATTGATCAGTTCGCCCTCACGCTACTATTCACTTGTCATTCTGGCTATATTCGTTGGTAGAGCGTCTAACTCGGACCACTGGGGGGTTTGAGGTTCGAACCCAGGGTAGGTGATATTTTTTTAACCTGGAAGTTTATGTGAAAGCTGTGGAGGTTTCCTTTGTTGGCGTATGGCTGCGCTTGTGTGGGCTCTACTCACGAATTGCCCCTTTATTAGACTATACGTACAGCTTACAATCACTTCAATCATTTTCTTCTACACCCATAACTACAATATGGCCAATGCCCCCTGGTAGGTATTACCCATGTCTGAAGAGGCGGAGAACAGAAACAGCAACAGAAATCGAGTTCTTGTCCGCACCTGTCTTTTGCATGTCTAAACCCACCTCAGATATGGCGCAGCCGATGTCAACAGCGAAATGGAGTCCCAATGATGATCTGCAGAATGAAATAAAGGACCTCAGGTTGGAGCGGAGGACGCTACTACACGCTTTGAGCCTTGTCAACCACCGCTGCCAAAACCAACGACCCCAGGGGGTGGTACGCGTAGCCCGTGTGCGGTCTGAAAAGCCCGACGGGACGACGAGAGGCAATGACGATCATGTACATTAGATCCCGTCTCCGTCCACACTGACGAAGACACCAGATCACGCCCCCTCATTTCAAACGATGTCTTCGACGTGGCAGCCACAACAAAGACACCTCGCTCAATAGCTGCATCAGAAAGAGCGTCCGCGTCAAGTAGATTGGTCAAGGGAGACGGCAACAGCGATTCACTCTTTGAAGGTACCATACAAGATATCTTGATGTAAATCTTGAAGAGGAAGAATTGTCGCACCTGTCGTGAAATGGAAGAAATCCCTCAAAATGCTAACCACCATCATGCGACTCTGTGATGCAGTATGTGACCGGCAGAAGTCTTACGGAAGTCACATACACAATTGGAGCGCCTGGGAAAAGATCATAACTTATGGATTCAAGGGCGTAATTACCTTGCAAGGACTACTTGACTTGCAATAGCAACGCACACTGAGGCTCACCGAAACGCTAATACAGTGCATGTACACATGGCCAACCTTGAAGAATGCATAACCTTGATAATTAACAGTGATGGATAGAAAATGAAACATTTTGACATACATGTGAAGAAAACCAGCAGTCATTGAAAGTAAGGAAAGCATACGTGGACGTTTTATTCTTTTATGTTTTGCAATATTAATAAAAGAGGAAGTAGTACTTCTGGGAAAATAGCGCAAAAGACGAGGACAGCAAACAAAGGAAACAACAGGACCAGCGCTAACTCAGAACCAAAGGTTTATTTACCGGAAGCAAGGAATATAAAAAAAAATTAAAAATTATTACACTTAACACTTTTTCCGTAGACATACCTCATTAGAAAGCGGACGAAAATACACCAGCAAACCTACGTTACTTTTATGACTGATTTAGCGCCTATTCTTAATTTTAACATAAGGTTCTTCGGATATAGTTACATAATTTATTGAGAAATCAATGGGTTTCATCAACATGAAACTCTTAACAACGCACTCTATCTTAAGCTCCTCCTTAAAGGCATGGCATGGTAGCGCGAATGGCTTAATGCCCGTTTATGCGAAATTGGTCGTTCTCGACTTTCAATCACATCAATCTCGCGCAACAGTCCTACGATGGCAGGTGCTGCCACCGGTGGTGCTTGGGCGACCAATCAATAATTTAACTGCCACTTGTCACGGTGGTCAGTTCGCTCAAAATTCGTTGGACAGGTTGTGATGGCGCCACAAGGTCAAGTGGCGTGGCTGGCCTGCCTAGGTTGCTTCTCCGGAAATTTTTCGGTCGCGACGCTGAAGGCAACGACGCCGGATTTTCTCTCGAACGGGAACCTTTACAACATAGCGTCAAAATGGTGCTCCGAGTGGCGAATAATTGTCAATGTTTTTCAGCAGTTTCTAATACACTAACAAGAAGGAAGCATAAACCAGAATTTGCATGCACTATTACTGACATACCACTGACTGCAGTCGTTGGCTATAAATATCTCGAACTAATAGTTACCCACGACCTGAAATGGAATGCACATGTACATGATATTACCCCAAAAGCTCTAAAACGTCTCCTTTGTATTAGGCGAGTCCTGCAACTCGGCCCTCCTCAAAATGAACTGTTAGCTTAAATCATTTTGGATACATCTGCTCTTGAATGTGCTAACATCATTTGGTTCCACGATGCTGGTCAAAATATAACCAAATTTGAAGCAGTACAAAGGAAAGCCGCCAGCTTTATATTTAACAAGAACGAAATAACTGGCGCAACAATTGAAATAATGTAACAAGAAGGTATACCTCAAAACTGGTGCTATTGACGCGCGGCCTAAGCTAATTTGTTAGCTGAACTGAAAAATTCTCAGCTGAGCTTGAAAATTGACAGTCAGTGAGCAAATGAATATTTTTTAGATACTGACTGCTTTAAATGCTCATTTTCTCGTCACCAACCAAAGAAAGGAAGAGTTGAAAGCGTCCCTGAAAAGAGTGAGGTTGGCTATAAGACGCTTGCATTATGAAGACTATCGGCCATGGAGCGTTCGGGCTGTGTAGAAGACATCAAAAGCGAGTCCATTATTTACAATATGTTTTTAAAAATTCGCGCTTCTACGCCTCGGAAGCACCTACGGTGCCGGTCTTTCGCCCGAATCCACGCGCAACGCGTCATGCAGCGCTCGTTACGTCAGTAGTGAATGGCTATGTTTGGTTGGCTGTGCCAACTTTTTCTCCCCCGAGAATTCCCGCGCGCTGCAGTAGCCGGCGCATTGGCCGAGTGGGTGGGGGGGGGGGGTGGAGGTGGCAGGGGACCGCCGACATTTCAGCGGGCAAAAGTCACGAGAAGAGAGAAAAGACACGAAAACGTGGAAACGTGGATTTGGCCAGAGAGCGCCATGGCACAAAATAGTTTTCTGTGCACAACGTGGGGTCAAATACCCCTTACCCAAGCACCAGGCAGGCGAAACCTTCTACCCACTGTATCACAGGTGGGTACCCGGCTGCACTGGAGATCGAGCCACTAGGCCACCGCTGCGGCTACTTTTCAGTAGCTGACAATAATTTTATACTTTTATAAAGCATTCGATATTATGTATTCTGCTTTATTTTCAACAAACTATACCGGCTGAACATTTATTCCCAAATTCTGCACTGGCTTAGGGTGTTCCTCAATAACAGCCCACTGATCGTTTCAGTTAACGACATACCCTCGAATCCGAGTCAACTTCACTGAGGTGTACCGCAGTGCCCGGTGCTTGTACCGCGTATATTTCTCATTTACATTAAAGACTTGTTCTCACACTCGCTTACTCCCAGGCAGCAGGGTAATGTTCCCCGGAATTGCAGGCGACCACCTGTAACCAAGATTCAGTGTGACCTTAATGATATTTTTTCATGGAGCAATTCTTGTTATGTATCGTAACTAGCGTAAATTCATCCGTGTATCAACAAGTACTAAATAAATTACCTGTTTACACCTTGAGTACAGCGCCTATAATCCCGGTAAAATATACAAGTACCTTGGCTGGAATATCCCATCTGATGTCACTTGGAACGTTCACGTAGCGCGTGCCGAATGTTTCACCTAAGATGCTGTGCAATTTTCGAAAAGGTTTTTTTTAGTTAGAAGGTCACTGATTTTGGAATAGCATTTCTAGCGACGCAGAGCATCAGAGTGCAGCTAAGACGTGCTAACTACTAGGCTGTTTAACTTATAACGAATAGGAAAGTTTCAACTAATATTGTTAGTCTCCTTATTTGTTACAGGTGTGTAGCCCATCGCAAGTAATATCCAAATCGAATTTTAGAATTTCAAAAACGGACTTACCCTCGGCTCTGTGACGCAATAGACTTTTCCTGCATCACGCCAAAATACGAGCTCTTTCGAAAAGCTTGCACGCAAAGCTACCTCTCCGTTGCGCGTAACGCGTCAGAGCACACAAATTTTGTTGAGCGTCAACGCAGAGCGTGACTGCGTTTCCTAAATTCTAAAACCTAACATGGATATTACTTACGATGGTCTACAAACCTCTCCATAAATAAGGAGACTAACAGTAATAGTCAGAAACTTATCTATTCAATAATAATTATTCAGCCTACTAGTTAGCACGTCTTAACTTCATTCTGATGCACTACAGCGCTATAAAAATGTGCCGAAAAACGCGCTCTACTAACTCAAGAGTCCTATTTTTAAAAATCTTTGAATATTTTAGGTGAAACCGCGGGTTTACCGCCTTGCCTTCACCGAATGTTATGTTGTTTACCATCGAAATTT
This sequence comes from Amblyomma americanum, assembly GCF_052857255.1. Classification (NCBI taxonomy): domain Eukaryota; kingdom Metazoa; phylum Arthropoda; class Arachnida; order Ixodida; family Ixodidae; genus Amblyomma; species Amblyomma americanum. The sequence goes on from NC_135498.1 coordinate 73,804,107, forward strand.
TCTTAAGAACGCTTTTCCTTAAAATTTCTATTTTATAAAACTCTAGTTGCGCCCAAAATACTTCAGAATGATTCTTCCCTTTTTATTTTTTCTAGCTATAAAAGAACCGCGAGTTCTATGGCCACGAAGTCTTGCTTTAACTTACCATCCATTTCATTCCTGCAGAGAATGTTTGCCTGTGCCTTTTCAAGAATTATTTACTCACGCGCAGTTACGCAAGAAACTTATCTCCCCATCTTCGTGTCCACCGCCCAGATTACGCACATTAATAGGGTCGGCGTTCCTATATGCAGGTCTAATGCTTTCTGCCACTATTTTCTACCGCGCGCATCCACCGACGCGTCGACGGCCTCTATCCCATACCACTAGTTATTCAAAAACGTCGTTGGTAATATTCCATAACCGGCAGCCATTTTGCCCACAGTTCAAATTTTTTATAAACGCGATAACACTGTAATATACGTGCAATTTTTGTCTTGTGTTCCACCTAATTAACTCCTGTTTGTTTGTATATTTTGCTTCTGACAGATCTCGTCTATTACGCCCTAATATCCCTGAGGGTATACTTAAGAAATAAGTATAAAATAACAGTGCCATTGTGCCAAGTTTCAGCAAGTAATTATGCGGCAGCCTGGCATGAATGGATTAGCGATGATTGTGCAATCGCTATTATGGGCTCCACATGTAATGTTATTGAGGTTTGTGAGGTTTAACGTCCAAAAACCACTCAGAATATGAGGGATGCCTTAGCGGAAATGTCAGGATAATTTCGACCACTTAGGGTTTCTGACGTTCACTGACGTGGATGCAGCAGACATACCGGGAAAGCATGCCTACTCGGTAGCAGCAATCGACGGACGCTTTACACCAAGAAGCCAGAGGTAGCTGAACAAGCAGCGATAGCACTAGCTCCCTAAAGACTCGAGCTTCACAACTGTCTACAGCGACCCTTGAGCAGCCACACGAGCTTTCGCCAAGGGCGGAATAGACAAGACTACGCTACGAATCTTAGGCGGAAGTAACATCACCGATCACTCCATCGTATGGTTCCCCGCACACATGGGTAGTTTAGGGGGCGGTCTGCGGAATCTCAACGAGATCGCACACGAGGCGGCGCGAGGCCCCATCGACCGCGTCCCTCCGGTTTCCTCCGCTACCCCACATATCGAGTACAGGGATAAATTATTCACGTACAACGAGCTCACACTAAACGTTCTTCGTCGTAAGGTCTCTTCCTTTGCTGCAGACCTTACTAGGTTCTTTGAGTTGCTTCTTCTCCGCACCAGAGGTGCTCACCTCCCGAGACGGTTGCTTTGTTGGATGACCGCAGACTACTTTTCCGCACCAGGGGGCTCCGTCGTAGACGGTATTGCGACGACTCAGAATGCAGGCGTTAAGGGGGGTATGAATTGACTCTATTATACGAAATGTTTACATTGCAAGCACTTTGATATACATGAGACAAATTGAAAACAGTAAAAAGGTTAAAGAACAAAAAGGTGGAACTGGCTAACACTAGGGCAGGCCCGTACTCGGCATAGCCAAAGATGCATTACATCTGACCTTAGCCCAGAACATTTTCCAGGGCTCCGGACCCTGGCTTTAAAGACCTAAAGGCCCAGCCCATCCTTTGCATCACCCAATCACAACAAACTAACTCATGATTGGTTTACAAACTGCATGGCACGCCTTCCAGTTTCGGCAAAAACCGACGTTTTTTTAGCAGCACTCTGATTTTATTGGGTGGCCGAGTTGCCAGGCGAGCCCACGTGAAAAAAAAAAAAAAATGGAACAAGAAAGCCATTCATTATCCCACCGCGAAACAAGAACACCTTGGCTGTTATTTGCATTCCGCAAGCAAAAATCGTTTTCTATAAAGAGCCTATTGGAAACAAGGCGCACCTGATTCCGGTATTTCTTTTGAGCATCTTCATTTCTGTTTTAAATAGGTGTGAACACTGCGGCATAAATGAGAACTACGGAGCTGGCGGAAGGGGAGCAGAGTCCTTTTATTCCCCAAGGCTGGATGGGCCTGAGGTTGACTCTGCATTTAATGACCACGCCCTACCTGCTGTTGCGAATAATTTAAGCAAGCCCGCCACAGCCGGAGCGCGTCAGGAAGCGCGATGTTCAAAGGTGGATCAAACCACGTACTGCTGTATGTGTAAGGGCCGTTCCTGCCTATATACTGTAATTCTCTTTACGGCGCAGCGTCAGCGGCTTAAGTAACTCGAGAATCTTTCGTCGCCTGTTACGAATGGCTTCCAAGTAATTTCGGGAAATTAACGTTTGTTAACGCGTGTCCTGAGCTATACCCGATTCCCATTCCTTATCATGTAGCAGAGTGATATGCTGGTTTTTCTCAGACAAGAAGCGGCCCACTTTTTGCTCTCCAGACTGATACCTGGGAAATTTCAAGTTGATTTATACGTTCAGGTAGTTGCCAACTCTCAGATTTCTTTGAGTATTCAACACCGTAAAATAAAACATTGGCCCGTATATAGCGGTGTTCAAGATAGTCGATCTTTTCTTGTACACCTCAATGACCACTGTCACAAATCACCAGCTACTGATCAGGTGACGCGGAAGCAATTTAAACTCTCTCGTGAACTCGCCTCGTAAGTTTCTCTAAATGATTGCTAATATTTATGAGTCTGTAACGAAGCTTTCAGTCCGATTTTGGAAAAGTGGCATTGATAGCTTTACGACGTAAAATAGACTGCGCCAAAAGGTCAAGCTTCTCATCCTTAGCATTAGACGCCTGCACCGAGTTAGGCTCAACATCGCCCCTCAGAACCATCCCCCACAAAAAATGTAATTCAAAAGCGCTAGCACGCTTCAAAATATTAGGTAGCCATGGCATCGCTAAACGCCGAACATCATCGTTGCGATAACTGTAAGCGTCACAGTAGCGAACTTGTTCCAACGTAAATGGAGAGCTTGGGATTGCATTGGCGCTACCTTGTTCCAGGGGAACGGTCCAAATCACAAATTCACTCAGTCCAACATCGCCAGACCGAAACAACAGGCGCCCAGAAGTTGCACAATAAACGCAAACTTCATTCATAAGCAACAGTTTCTCGACCAGGGCAGTACGAGCTGTGTCTGGTACCGTTGCGGCTTTCAACCTGGCCGCCTGACCGAAGAATCGACTCCCGGCTGCACCAGGAAGCTCAGCATCAGAACCTATAGAAACATCTAGAGCAAGTGCACACTTGCAACTGCGATGCCGTGGACCATGACATACTTTACCACCCTGTCAAGTCAAACTGTTGAAACCAAGAAGGAAACATGTTTCAAGGTCACCAGACGAAAGTAGACGGTAATGTAGCCTACCCTCAGGGGTTCCCATAATAATTATTTCGGTGTTACCGCATTGCGTTTGAGAAAAGGGCCGATGATGGCGCTATTACTATTTTACTTTCCGAATCTTTTAACTTACCAAAGCCCCATATTCACGGAGGCGAGTCTCTTAGTCACAAGAAACTGGTAACATGTGGGATCAGGAAAACTCCAATTTCGACTCAATGCCCCTGTAAACAATTTAAACCCGCAACTTTAAAATTCTGCAGTCATTCAACACTTTTTTAAAAGCCATGATATTCACGGCGTTTGTTCCACTGAAAGCTGTTGAGAACTGCACGTTCCACTTGAGCAGGAGAACACTGAAAGGAGCAAAAAGTAAGACTACCTTACCGGAACAGCACGAATCAGCTAAAGCCATGAAAAAATTCCAATCGGGTCTTTTTATGGTCTGCAACTTTTGCCACCTGGTAGAGAACAACATATACCTTGAACCTTTAATTCGTTTTTTGGCTTCTGTAACTTAGTGCGAGCTGAGATTGAAACACTAGTGTTTCAGTGACGCGAAGCGCCTTAGCAGAATCGAAAGAATGAAACAAAGACGTTGTCCACAGCAAATCAACTGAGCATCCGAAAAAGGTAAGATCCCGTCCCGATCCTAGCCAGTCTGTATTCATTGCACTTCGCACAGTTATCGCGTAAAACTCAAACTGAATTTAATAATAATAATTGGTTTTTGGGGAAACGAAATGGCGCAGTATCTGTCTCATATATCTTTGGACACCTGAACCGCTCCGTAAGGGAAGGGACAAGGGAGGGAGTGAATTTCAAATTGAGCACTGTAGCGCACGTACCGCTCCAATACTGGTTCTTGCACGTATCACGCGAGAGCTTCAGCCAACACTGCCGGCGAAGGAAAAAAAAATTACGTTAGCACGCATGGCGCACAATATGTTTTTCTTTCGCCCTCAACGTGTTGCCCAATATTGCATTGCCCGTAACAAATGTGCGTGTGTGTGTGTGTGTGTGTGTGTGTGTGTGTGTGTGTGTGTGTGTGTGTGTGTGTGTGTGTGTGTGTGTGTGTGTGTGTGTGTGTGTGTGTGTGTGTGTGTGTGTGTGTGTGTGTGTGTGTGTGTGTGTGTGTGTGTGTGTGTGTGTGTGTGTGTGTGTGTGTGTGTGTGTGTGTGTGTGTGTGTGTGTGTGTTTGCGTGCGTGCGTGTGTGTGGTCGACAGATGAGCTGCCTGCCATGAAGCAGGCTTCAGACAAACAGGGAGACAAACACACAACGGCAAAATGCGTAAAATGGCCAGTATAAATGCTAACACACTGAAAAAAAGCCCACCCTGCCACTGCACCGTATAAATATCAAGAGAATTTACATCTAGGAGACTTACAGATGTTTGTTCCCAACTCTAAGAACTACAACATGCCATCATGTCTGCTTCCGATATTGGACGCACTTGTCTAAATCAGTTTGATAGGTGTCTGTAAGGCACTTGTGGCCTTGTTTGGAATCCTTCATTAAGTTTTGGACGTATTCACTGACGGCTTTGCGTACTACTTTAGTTGACACCCAGACAGCTAGAGCTCTGCAGTGGCCGCCCACATAGCCTCGCTGATAAAAAAAGGTCCACCTTCATCCCCATGGGTGCCAATCCCTAGCTGACCGTCAGCATGCATCAGGTTTCCTGGTTTGGGGAACCTCTTTGTGCAGGACAATAGATTCTCGTGGACCATCAATGTTCAAAATGCGCTCTGGAAACACGTTTTTTTTACGTTCGAAGATTTCGTTACAGAAGAATGGAGTCATGAGCCAGGGGTAAGCGGCATGTTGTGTACGCCTATCTACTCATTAAAAGCTTATCAGTAACATTTTATTGCGAAAGGGAATATAGAGAACTCGAATGTAAATTTCGCGAGCCATTTAATGAACTAACTTACTTCTCTTCTTCTCATATGACCAGGTATCCAGTTCAGAGTGATTGTATGGCTTTGGCTGCAATAATGAGATTTCACTAATATAATGATGTGGGGCTCTAGAACACCACGTACCGTATAGCGTATGGTTTTGCACGAGTCATTATCGATGTTGATATTGGTGTTGTGGCCTTTATGCAGCAGATAGTTTCGTGATGTGCCACATAGTTTCGCATGGGTTTCTAACGCTTTTGTATTGCGAGCGTGCAAGAACGGCCAAGCCGTGTGCACAGTTTCCTAGTTTATGTTATTGTTGGGGTTTGCTGCGGGGCGGTGGACAAGAGCCAGCTATAGGAGAGGGTGTTATCGAGCTGCCTTGCTTGTTATTCCCCAATGGACTTTTTTTTTGCTGTGGATTCGTCAGACCATGAGGATGAGGTTTCTTCAGTACTTTGATCAAAGTATAACATTAGAATTGCGTTACTATGTCTGTGACGAATAGGAGCATTTGCCTGGATTATCACCATTGGTATTTTCCTTCCTCATAGATTCAGTTCTGCAGGGCGTTGATTTCCTTTTTCTTTTCCGTTCCATTAAGCACAAAGGGAGCAAATAAGTGCGTGCTACAAGAACAGCACAAGAAGCTGCAAAAGTTTCTCCCAATTAGAACTGGCACATGATATATTTCAAGCACACTAACTCTAATAATTCGAACAAAATACTCTCCTATACATCGTAATGCATTCATACTGCGGATTGCGTGACGGAGCTCACTCTCCCAGCAATCCGGAAATCAGGGTAGACATACGCCATCTATACAGATCTAACAGTGTCATTGTCAGCTCTTAATTCCTTGATTATACCGCTCCTTAATAGAACAATTTTCTTCCCAATGATAAGGCAGGCAGATGACCACTCGGCCTCTCCCTATCAAAAGCTCCTTTTCACTGGACGTTAGTACTGGCCCCAAATAAACAAAATCTGCTTTACCGCCTCAGCAATTATTCTCCAGATTAAACACAACAAGAAAGGAAAGGAAAGGGCAATCTTCGTTCCATTTCGCAACAGAATCATGCCTATACGGCCGTGGGAAAAAGATGCATTCGCCCAGCGTAGCAGACGACAACTGGGCCGGTTGTCAAGACAGGTTGGAGTAGCAGGGCTTCAATATGGTGGCGTGCGACGACCATACGGTGAGGCTGCGATCTGATGCGTCTCCTCCCTGTGTTCATCGACAGCCACGTAAGAATTAGTGCAGTCGGCCGCAGTTTGTACTGTAGGCAAATTTTTCCAGAGCGGTTTCAAAAGCCAGGCCACACACCTACGCGCGTTTTGAAGGCAGAGTTCTTAAAAGGCAGAAGACTGCAAGTCGGCTATCGGGCAAGCTTCGATGGCAACACACCGTGATGCGAAGCAGGGATCATCATCGGTGAAAAATGGCACTAAGTAGTTCTGGATTTATAGATCAGAATGGCTGTTCTGGACAGAGAACGTGCTTTACACGTTGGGTCCATTTGCCACGTTGAATAATCAAGTGGCTATAGATACCTGCTGACTGCTTAACCATTTTGATAATTACCAGAATTTAAGGCTTCTGGGACCGAAAAAATACAGTAAATATTATGGACAGGTAATTATTTCGCGCTTTAACTGGCTGCACTTGGCACACATTCCTGACGCAGGCCCTGGCCAGAGGCACTAACATCACGGCGGCGTTATCCGCTCATCGCTCAAAAGTTAAAAGAAATATAGTGGAAGAAGCCCATAAACATGATTCACTAGAAATCAGTCGGGACAGCTTTTCACAATGATTTAATGATGATGATTGTAGGTGTCTCTTGAAAAAATGACCTTTATAGTTGGTGCGAAAAAATTCAGCGGCGTCGAACTGCTTGCTCCTTATAAGTATGGAGATCCGGAACAGTCGGACATTCAGGTGCGCCTTACGAAACAGATAATTACACTTGTGAAGGGTCACCATTGCAGCGCTTATCTGGAGGTCATTATTTGTCATGTTTACTTGTGTGTTAGCTCTGGGTTCCCGTTTGAGGGCAAAAAATATAAGGAGTGCGAGCTAAATTTAGCCACAGTTTTGACGGTTTCAACGTAAATAATAGGCAAAGAATAAATAATAACTTTTAAATTTTTGTTTTCTGAAGCTTTAGTTCGTCTTCAAAAACCGCTGGCTGCAATTTACCAAGCTTTATTCACCAGCTATATATGAATAGAAAAGCGATACCAGCTACCAGCACGTATCAGTCGCCCGGTGCACACGCATATCCCCTTCAGGGAAAACATTTGCGAATAAAATGATGCCCGATTACAGTGGTTAGTCGAAATGCGAATTAGGTGCGCTAGCAGTTCGGTTTTCTTTCGGTTCAGGTGTTCAGATCCAGTGTTCACAAAGGGCAGTTGTTCGGATAGCGATAATGAGTTAGTGTCCAGATATGCGGTATTGGCAACTTTCATCATTAATAGATCCCTGCGCGTCTTTCCTCTCCCCCCCCCTGCTTCTCTACCTTCTCCAAGACGTTGTCAATAGCAGAGCAACTGTGCACCCGAGTGATTTACGTTCCCGTACCGATCCTAGCCAGTCTGTCCTCATTGCACATCGCACGGTTTCCGCGTAAAACTCGAACTGAATTTTAAATTGACCACAGTAGCGCACGTACTGCTCCAATACTGGTTCTTGCATGTATCACGCGAGAGCTTCAGCCAAAACTGTCGGCAAAAAAAATTAAGTTAGAACGCATAGACCAGAATATGTGTTTCCTTCGCCCTCAACGTGTTGCCCAAGACTACCTGCTTTAAGCACAGGCGGCTAATAACGATTACCTTAGAAGTGCGTGCTGCCTACTCTCTCACCCATTCTAAGACCAGTTTTCGCTTGTTCTTGCACCCAACAACCCGTTATAAAAGGTTTTGCGCCAGCGGCCCGAATCAGAAGCGTCTGCTCCTCCATCGCATTAGGAACAACAAAATGGTTAGTCGCCATTCTGAATTCTATTCTCGCGCACCGCGGCTATGCACTGTGGTTAGAGTGGGGACACTCTGAGAAGCTGTAGACTTCGCAGTACACGCCGCCTTGCCACTGTTAAAAGTTTATAGAGGAAGACGAATTTTTTTTATCATAAGCAAAAGTCGAATAAATAGTTTCAGTCATGAAAAAAGAACTGGATGGAGAAATTCCTAAAAATTTTTACATTGCATATCATATCAAATATTATTTGAAGAAGTCTCACCTCTGAACTTCGCCACTGATAATCCAGGGGTACAACCGATACATTTCCCTTTATAGCTATTTCTCTTTTACTCCTCCTAGCCAGCCCTTTTATATTGCAAAATTCATATAATCAGCTATTATATGTACGTCATAATAAGAACTTTCCGCTGGTTAAGCAGATAAGCTGTAGATGACTGTCTACCGTCAATTTTTTGCATGACCTATTATCAATGCTTTTACATTGCTTGAAATCTTAAACATGCAGCCAAATTAATTCTTTGAAAACACTTTCTTAAATTTTCACCGCTGTACGTTGCGAGAAGACCTCGCAGCAGGAATGCCTATACATTGAGTTCTAACGCACCCCTTTATATCAACCAGATCCGTGCCTGCATCGTCCTCGCCCTGGCCACCAGCGCCCTTGCTGGCAACATTGGCCACTTTGGCGGCACCGGTGCCTACACCCTCGCCAGCAACCTCGGCTACGGCCTTGGTTACGGTAACCTCGGATACGCCGGTCTTGGCTATGGCGGCCTCGGCATCAGCCACTACGGTCTCTCCCACGGCATTGGCTACTCCGGCCTTACCGGCTACGGTCTTGGCTACGGTTACGGATATGCCCAGCCTGCCAGCTATGCTGTTGCCGCCCCAGCTGTTGCCCGCACCGTCTCCACTTACCACGCTGCTCCAGCCGTGGCTGCAGTTCACGCCGCCCCAGCTGTTGCCACCGTCGCCCACGCTGCTCCAGCCGTCGCCACCTACGCCGCTGCCCCAGCTGTCACCAGGGTCGCCACCTACGCCGCTGCCCCAGCCGTCAGCTATGCTGTTGCCCCAGCTGTGACCAAGGTTGTGCAGTCCGCTCCAGCCATCGCCACCTATTCTGCCCCAGCTGTCACCAGGGTCGCTACCAGCTATGCTGCCCCAGCTGTCACTGCTGTCCACGCTGCCCCAGCCGTTGCCACCTACGCTGCTGCCCCAGCTGTGACTGCTGTCCACGCTGCCCCTGCTGTTGCCACCTACGCTGCTGCCCCAGCTGTCACCGCCGTCCACGCTGCCCCAGCTGTGTCCACCGTCCACGCTACTCCAGCTGTCGCTGCCGTCCACGCTGCCCCAGCCATCGCCACCTATGGTACCTACGGTTCCTACGGTCTTGCCCACTCTGCCCCAGTCTACGGATACGGTGTTGGCTCCCTCGGCTATCGGTGTTGGCTCCTACGGTTATGGCCATGGCCTCCTCGGCTACGGCCTGAACTACGGCTACGGTCTCGGCAAGCCCACTCAGCTACGCTACCCTCCTCCGCAAGAAGAAGTGTAAGTATTCACAGAGATATGTCCAATCGCTTTTCGGTCAGCCCAGGAATTGCCTAATATGCACCTTTTTTCATATTGCAGAAATTCAACACTTTAGGACAAACGCACAAAGTTTGAAGAACACCGCAATGAAGGAGCTGATTTCAGGCTTCAATTACTTCTCGTAATAATGGCCAAGAAATAAACAGTTTTTCTATGGATCGTCTCTCTGGAAATTTTCTGTGCGTTGTGGCCTGTTGTGGTCCCACAGGACAATTCTTCCACCCTTTCATACGTGCCTTACACCATGATTGAATGTCTAGTTCTTGGAATTATTTATTAAACAGGGTTATTGATGGCTTCTTCTTTCTCATAAGCCTGTGATTCTAAATTGCACAATTCTCGCCTGAATTATGCCCAGGAGATTTCTTTCGATTTAAGACTATATGGGCAGTAATATCTGCCGTGTCATCGGTGCAGACTACACTGTAAATGTAGCATTCGCCCGATGGGCAAACCTTCGTCAAGGAAGCAATGGATCGTTTTATTTTCTTGAACAACACAGAACGTCAAAACACCCTGTCACGTTCTCGGTTCTTCTGAGACGATCTATGCGCAGGAAGCTTCTTTTAGAATACCTCGTAAAGAAGAATACCGACAGCGGCATAATAGCGGAGTTCAATGCCTGTAGAGCCGAAACTAGAACGCATTCAGATGCGACAAAGATGTGTATCTAGATTTGGTCCAGAAGAGCCTCACCCTGTATCCGCAGAATTTTGGCGGTATGCTGGCACAGGAGCCAAGCATCTCATTCCCTGCACTGCATCAATTTCAAGCGCCCGCAATGTTACTTACAGTTCAGAGAGTTTTGTGAGGATATGCATACTTTTTTCTTGCGTGTTCAGAGCAAATAACACTCCTTAGGAAAGTGGCGGCGCTAACCTGTTGTGCAGCCCAGATATAGTCTGAAAGATTTCAGCACTCTTTCTTTCCGCAAAGCATCAGTGATTTCAATAGCTTACCGGCTTCGTGGGTACGGTCTCATGACCTCATAAATTACCATTGGTAGTCTTTTTTCCTAGCTTCGTTTGTTAGCCTGTTTTTTCCCTTACCTGTCAGTTCCCGCTGTTCATGTTCTGCTTGCATTTTTGTGGAATTGCTCAATTTGTGATCGGTTTCTGTAATGCACTCCTGTTTGGGTCGCATGACCTGCATTATGTCACAAATAAGTAAATAAATATATAAATAATATTACTTACATTAGGACCACTGCGGGGGCTCAGTGGTTATGGCGCCCGGCTGCTTACCGGAAAGACGCGAATCCGATCATAGCCACGGCGGCCGAAATATGATGGAGGCCAAATTCTAGAGGCCCGTGTGCTCTGTGATGTCAGTGCGCGTTAAAGAACTCCAGATGGTCCAATTTTCTTAAGCCCTACAGTAAGGCGTCCCTCATAGCCGCAGTCGCTTTGGGACGTTAAATTCCTATTAACTTAATTACTGACGTCATCGGATATCTATCATGGAAAACGTCCCGTGGTACTGATTTCATCTCTGGTTTCTTCGCTAGGTATTGTTGGAATGTCCTGGCATCCCTTCTACTGGGAAATAATGAGGTATTCGCTTATTAGATAAACTTTTACCGCCGCTTGGAAATGGGCTCGCGCAGTGCCAGTTTTTAACGATGCAAAGGGCTGCTCGTGACAACTACAGGTTTATCTCCCTCTCGTCTTCCTTTGCTAACCTGCTGGAAATAGTCATACACTCAAAACTGTAGTTTTTTTAAAAAAACTACATAGTTGAATATGAGCCGTGCTTACAAACAGGTTGTTTTATTGAAACTAACGTTGTGCAATGTTTAAGTGGTGTTGATCCTGCATTCGTTTGGTGTGAGCAGGTGGCGGCTGTTCATTTTGATTGCAGCCTTACTAGATTGCTGCCTCCTTTTTGAAAACAGTAGAAAATATTTCAATGCATGCACCATTAAGGCTCGTTAGCAGGCTTATACACGTTAGACAAAGTCATGTGAGCTACGAAGTGCAAATATCTCCTGAATTTAGTGTCACATCCTGATTTCCACAGAGATCAAATTTGGGGCCTTCACTATTAAATTGATTCATCAATGACTTGATGAAGTTGTTGCTCACTCTCAGTTGTCTCACTACGCTGACGTTTTAAAGCTATTTCCTTAATCCGCTCCGCTCAAGACTCCAGGCTGATACAATGAGATTTGAGCTCTCCGCATAGGTGGTGTTCATGAAACATGTTAAACGTAAATGCAAATGAGAGCGTTATTATATCATTTGTGCGCCAAACCTACACCACTCAGTTTTCTTGAGCTCTGAACAAATTAGGCCATAGCGAGAATATCTGTTCTTCGTGACGTACGTATCCACTTACATGCAAAATTTACATTCTGGAGATCTAGACCAGAAGTCGTGCCGTGTTCAGCAATGTGGCCCGTGGATATATGGTTCTAAGTTGTACTGCATGCCCTGCTGCCCTGTGCTGGACCCTTGCTGTGCCGAAACTTGGGTATCCTTCCAATGTATGGCATTCTTGTTTTCTCACCACTTCGCAAGCCCTAAAAGAGGAGGACCGGCCGCCAGTGGAAAACGTCAGTAAAACGTTGGTTCATATTGCATTCCCCGCAACACGTGTGTATGTGTGTGTTCGTGTGTGTGTGTGTGCGTGTGTGCGTGTGCGTGTGTGCGTGTGTGTGTGTGTGTGTGTGTGCGTGTGCGTGTGTGCGTGTGTGTGTGTGTGTGTGTGTGTGTGTGTGTGTGTGTGTGTGCGTGCGTGCGTGCGTGCGTGCGTGCGTGCGTGCGTGTGTGCGTGCGTGCGTGCGTGTGTGTGCGTGCGCGCACGCGCGTGTGTGTGTGGGGGGGGGGGTCGACAGATGTGCTGCCTGCCATAAAGCAGGCTTCAGACAAACAGGGAGACGAACACACAACGGCAAAATGCGGAAAATGGCCAGTATATATGCTAACACACTCAAAATAAATCCGGCCGTGCCGCTGCAACGTATAAATATCAAGCGAATTTACATTTAGGAGACTTAAAAATGTTTCTTCCTATTTCTAAGAAGAACAACATGCAATCATGTCTGCTTTCGATAGTGGACGCACATGTCTAAATCAGTTTGATAGGTGTTTTTCAGGCACTTCTGACGTTCTTGGGAACAGTTCAGTAAGTTTTGGGCGTATTCACTGACGGCTTTGCGTACTGCTTTAGTTGACACCCAGGCAACTAGAGCTCTGCAGTGGCCACCCACATAGCCTTGCTGAGAAAAGAGGTCCATCTTCGTCCCCATGGGTGCCAATCCCTAACTGACATTGCCATGCATCACGTCTCCTGGTTTCGGGAACCTGTTTGTGCAAGACAATATATTCTCATGGACCATCAGTATTGAAAATGCGCTCTGGAAACACGTTTTTTTACGTTTGAAGGTTTCCTTATAGAATAATGGTGTCATGAGCCAGAGGTCAGCTGCGTGTAGTGTGCGCCTATTTGCTCATTAACATTTTGTCAGTAACATTTTTTTGCGCAAGGGGATATAGGGAAATCGAATGTAAATTTCTCGAGTCATTTGATGAACCAACTTACTTCTCTTCTTTTCCTTATCACCAGGTATCCTGTTCAGAGTGATTGTATTGCTTTGGCTGCAATATCTTATTTATTTATATAATTATGTGGGGCTCTACTAGACCGCGTTCCATATAGCGTAGGGTTTGCACGAGTCATTATGGATGTTGTTGATGGTGTTGTTGTCTTTATTCAGTAGACATGTTCCTGATACGCCACATAGTTTTGCATGGGTTTCTAACGCTTTTGTAATGCGAGCGTGCAAGAACGGCTAAGCCATGTGTACAGTTTCGTAGTTTATGTTATTGTTGGGGTTTGCTGCGGGGCGGTGTACAAGAGCCAGCTACAGGAGAGGGTGGTATCGAGCTGGCTGGATTGTTATTCCCCAATTGATTTTTTTTTCCTGTGGATTCGTCAGACCATGAGGATGAGGTTTTTTTCAGTACTTTGATCAAAGTATAACATCAGAATTGCGTTACTATGTCTGTGACGAATAGGAGCATTTGCCTGGATTATCACCACTGGTATTTTCTTTCCTCATAGGTTCCGTTAAGCAGGGCGTAGATTTTCTTTTTCTTTTCAGTTTCATTAAGCACACAGGAAGCAAAGAAGTGATTGCTACAAGAACACCACAAGAATCTGCAAAATTTTCTCCAAATTGCAACTGGCACAACATATAAATCAAGCACACTTACTATAATAAGTCCAAAATATTACTCTTCTATACATCGCAATGCATTCATACTGCAGATTGCGTGACGCAGCAAACTCTCCCAGCAATCCGGAAATCAGGGTAGACATACGCCATCTATACAGATCTAACAGTGTCATTGTCGGCTCTTATTTTCATGATCATACCCCGTCTTAATAGAATAATTTTCTTCCCACGGATAAGGCATACCGGTGACCATTCGGTCTCTCCCAATCAAAAGCTCCTTTTCACAGGACGTCAGTACTGGCCCCGAATAAACAAAATCTGCGTTACCTCTTCAGCAATTATTCTCCAGATTACACACAACGGGAAAGGAAAGGACGATCTTCGTTCCGTTTCGGAACGGAATCATGCTTAAACGGCAGTGAGAAAAATATGCATTCGCCCAGCGTAGCAGACGACAACTGGGCCGGTTGTCAGGACAGGTTGGAGTAGCAGGGCTTCAATATGGTGGCGTGCGACGACCATACGGTGAGGCTTCGATCTGATGTGTCTCCTCACTCTGTTCATCGACAACCACGAAAGAATTAGGGCATTTGGCCGCAGTTTGTACTGTAGGCAAGTGTTTCCATAGCGGTTTCAAAAGCCAGACCAAACACCAACGCGCGTATTGAAGGCAGAGTTCTTAAAAGGCAGAAGACTGCAAGTCGGCTATCGGGCAAGCTTCGATGGCAACACAGCGTGAGGCGATTCAGGGATCATCATGCGTGAAAAGTGGCACTAAGTAGTTCTGAATTTATAGATCAGAATGGCTGTTCTGGACAGAGAACGTGCTTTACACGTTGGGTCCATTTGCCACGTTGAATAATCAAGTGGCTATAGATACTTGCTGACTGCTTAACCATTTTGATAATTACCAGAATTTAAGGCTTTTGCGACCGAAAAAACACAGTAAATATTATGGGCAGGTAATTATTTCGCGCTTTAACTGGCTGCAATTGGCACGCATTCCTTACGCAGGCCCTGGCCAGAGGCAATCACTTCACTGCGGTGTTGTCCGCTCTTCACTCAGAAGTTAAAAGAAAAATAGTGGAAGAAGCCATTAAACATGATTCACTAGAAATCAGTCGGGAGAGCTTTTCACAATGATTTAATGACGATGAATGTAGGAGTCTCTTGAAAAAATGACCTCTATAGTTGGTGCGAGAAAATGCAGCGGCTTCGATCTGCTTGCTCCTTATACGAAAGGAGAAAAGGAACAGTCGGACATTCAGGTACGCCTTGCGAAACAGATAATTACACTTGTGAAGGGTCACCATTGCAGCGCTTATCTGGAGGTCATTATTTGTCATGTTTACTTGTGTGTTAGCTCTGGGTTCTCGTTTGAGGGCAAAAAATATAAGGAGTGCGAGCTAAATTTAGCCACGGTTTTGACGGTTTCAACGTAAATAATAAGCAAAGAATAAATAATAACTTTTAAATTTTTGTTTTCTGAAGCTTTAGTTCGTCTTCAAAAACCGCTGGCTGCAATTTACCAAGCTTTATTCCCCAGCTATATATGAATACAAAAGCGATAGCAGCTACCAGCACGTATCTGTCGCCCGGCGCACACGCATATCCCCATCAGGGAAAACATTTGCGAATAAAATGATGCCCGATTACAGTGGTTAGTCGAAATGCGAATTAGGTGCGCTAGCAGTTCGGTTTTCTTTCGGTTCAGGTGTTCAGATCCAGTGTTCACAAAGGGCAGTTGTTCGGATAGCGATAATGGGTTAGTGTCCAGATATGCGGTATTGGCAACTTTCTTCATTAATAGATCCCTGCGCGTCTTTCCTCTCCCCCCTGCTTCTCTACCTTCTCCAAGACGTTGTCAATAGCAGAGCAACTGTGCACCCGAGTGATTTACGTTCCCGTACCGATCCTTGCCAGTCTGTCCTCATTGCACTTCGCACGGTTTCCGCGTAAAACTCGAACTGAATTTCAAATTGACCACAGTAGCGCACGTACTGCTCCAATACTGGTTCTTGCATGTATCACGCGAGCGCTTCAGCCATGACTGCCGGCAAAGGAAAAAAAATTAAGTTAGAACGCATGAAGCAGAATATGTGTTTCCTTCGCCCTCAACGTGTTGCCCAAGACTACCTGCTTTAAGCACAGGCGGCTAATAACGATTACCTTAAAAGTGGGTGCTGCCTACTCTCTCACCCATCCTAAGACCAGTTTTCGCTTGTTCTTGCACCCAACAACCCGCTATAAAAGGATTCGCGCCAGCGGCCCGAATCAGAAGCGTCTGCTCCTCCATCGCATTAGGAACAACAAAATGGTTAGTCGCCATTCTGAATTCTATTCTCGCGCTCCGCGGTTATGCACTGTGGTTAGAGTGTGGACACTCTGAGAAGCTGTAGATTTCGCAGTACATGCCGCCTTGCCACAGTTAAATGTTTATTGAGGAAGACGAATTTTTGTTCATCTTAAGCACAAGTAGCATAAATATTTTCAGTCATGAAAAAAGAACTGGATAGAAAAATTCATATGAATCTTTATATTGCATATCATATCACATATTATTTGAAAAAGTCTTACCTCTGAACATCGCCACTGATAATCCAGGGGTACAATGTATACATTTCCCTTTATAGTTATTTCTCTTTCACTCCTCCTAGCCGGACCTTTTAAAATGCAAAATTCATATAACAATCTATTATAGGTACGTTATAATAAAAACTTTCCGCTGCCTAAGCAGATAAGCTGTAGATGACTGTCTACCGTCAATTCTTTGCATGACCTACTCTCAATGCTTTTAAATTGTCTGAAATCTTAAACATGCAGCGAAATTAATTCTTTGATAACATTTTCCTAAATTTTCATCGCTGTACCTTGCGAGAATACCTCGCAGCAGGAATGCCTATATATTGAGTTGTAACGCAACACTTTATATCAACCAGATCCGTGCCTGCATCGTTCTCGCCCTGGCCACCAGCGCCCTTGCTGGCAACATTGGCCACTTTGGCACCGGTGCCTACACCCTCGCCAGCAACCTCGGCTACGGCCTTGGTTACGGTAACCTCGGCTACGCTGGTCTTGGCTATGGCGGCCTCGGCATCAGCCACTACGGTCTCTCCCATGGCATTGGCTACTCCGGCCTTACCGGCTACGGTCTTGGCTACGGTTACGGATATGCCCAGCCTGCCAGCTACGCTGTTGCCACCCCAGCTGTTGCCCGCACCGTCTCCACCTACCACGCTGCTCCAGCCGTGACTGCCGTTCACGCCGCCCCAGCTGTTGCCACCGTCGCCCACGCCGCTCCAGCCGTCGCCACCTACGCCGCTGCCCCAGCTGTCACCAGGGTCGCCACCTACGCCGCTGCTCCAGCCGTCAGCTATGCTGTTGCCCCAGCTGTGACCAAGGTTGTGCAGTCCGCTCCAGCCATCGCCACCTATTCTGCCCCAGCTGTCACCAGGGTCGCCACCAGCTATGCTGCCCCAGCTGTCACTGCTGTCCACGCTGCCCCAGCCGTCGCCACCTACGCTGCTGCCCCAGCTGTGACTGCTGTCCACGCTGCCCCAGCTGTTGCCACCTACGCTGCTGCCCCAGCTGTCACCGCCGTCCACGCTGCCCCAGCTGTGGCCACCGTCCACGCTGCTCCAGCTGTCGCTGCCGTCCACGCTGCCCCAGCCGTCGCTACCTATGGTACCTACGGTTCCTACGGTCTTGCCCACTCTTCCCCAGTCTACGGATACGGTGTTGGCTCCCTCGGCTATGGTGTTGGCTCCTACGGTTACGGCCATGGCCTCCTCGGCTACGGCCTCAACTATGGCTACGGTCTCGGCAGCCCACTCAGCTACGCTACCCTCCTCCGCAAGAAGAAGTGTAAGTATTCACAAAGATGTGTCCAACGGCCATCCGTTCTTCCCGGGAGTTTCCTAATATGAACCTCTTTTTCATATTGCAGGAACTCCGTACTTTTTAGACAACGCATCAAGTTTGAAGCACACCACAATGGAGGAGCAGACTTCGCGGCTTCTATTAGTTTTCCTGCTAATGGCCAAGAAATAAACTGCTTGACTGGAGGTATTCTGTCTTAGTTTTCTTTGGGGTGATAGCTACCAGTCGTTTGCGCAAAGATCAAGCGGAATTACTTCAACGAGAATTACAAGAACGACACTGTTTCGTTACTTGCTCCATTGCAAGAGAAACATGCACTCATTCTTGCTATTGGTAGTGTATGCAGTTATCAATACAGTTTCATACGCTTCCGCACGCCAGTTCTTATTTTCACTGACAAGCTTTCAGCAACCTTTGGTCACAATGGGTGACGATTTTGTATGTCACATTATTTGCGACACAAAGCAACTAGACATTTTATGTTCTTAGCGAACTGGCCTGGCTTAGAAGGGCGGCCTATCTTAGCCGATTACTGACAAGAAACCCTCCTCCGATCTCTTGTCTAGGGAACTTCGAGTGTCAAAATGCGTTCTCGAAAAACATTTTGCTGCCCTGCGCTGTTTAGTAACAGAAGATGGAGTCGTGCGATTTGCGGCCAGGTGTGTAGTGCTCGACAAGGTATGTTGTAACACAGGTAATAACAAGGTAACAGGTTGTAAAAGGTTGTATGTATGTATGTATGTATGTATGTATGTATGTATGTATGTATGTATGTATGTATGTATGTATGTATGTATGTATGTATGTATGTATGTATGTATGTATGTATGTATGTATGTATGTATGTATGTATGTATGTATGTATGTATGTATGTATGTATGTATGTATGTATGTATGTATGTATGTATGTATGTATGTATGTATGTATGTATGTATGTATGTATGTATGTATGTATGAGTGTGTGTGTGTGTGTCACAACGGCAAAACGCGAAAAATGGCCAGTATAAATGCTAACGCACTGAAAAAAAATTCCACCCTGCCGCTGCACCGCATAAATATCAAGCAAATTTATATCTAGGAGACTTACAGGGGTTTTGCCAACTCTAAGAACTACAACATGCCATCATGTCTGCTTCCGATAGTGGACGCACATGTCTAAATCAGTTTGATAAGTGTCTGTAATTCACTTGTGACCTTGTTGGGAATCCTTCATTAAGTTTTGGACTGACGGCTTTGGGTACTGACGGCTGACACTGACGGCTTTGCGTACTGCTTTACTTGACACCGAGGAGAATAGAGCTCTGCAGTGGCCACCCACATAGCCTTGCTGAGAAAGAAGGTCTATCTTCATCGCCATGGGTGCCAATCCCTAGCTCACAGTCAGCATGCATCAGGTCTCCTGATTTCGGGAACCTGCTTGTGCAAGACAATATGGACCATCAATATTCAAAATGCGCTCTGGAAACACGTTTTTTTTTCATTCGAAGGTTTCGCTGCAGAAGATTAGAGTCATGAGCCAGACGTAAGAGGCGTGTAGTGTACGTTTATCTACTAATTAAAACTTTGTCAGTAACATTTTATTGCAAAAGAGCATATAGAGAACTCGAATGTAATTTTCGCGAGCCATTTGATGAATCAACTTACTTCTCTTCTTCTGCTTATGACCAAGTATCCAGTTCAGAGTGATTGTATTGTTTTGGATGCAATAATTGGATTTCACTAATAATATGATGTGGGGCTCTAGAAAACCACGTACTAACGCTCATTGAAAAGCGGCGCTTCACTGCTGACGCGCACTTGTCACCGACCACATCCAGGCGAAGCAAATTACTTCGAGGAAAAGAAAATCAGGAATAACAGATATAACGGTCCATAATAGCAGCGTAACGCTAGTTTTTTTAGTCTAACAAGTGTGAACATAACAAGGAATCTAATTTTATCCACCCGCTCATCCTTCATTTTATGCAAGTACGTTCTAGCAACGATTGAAATATTAATCTTTCAGTATCACGAAGCGTCTTACTATAATTGCAAGAATGAAAAAAAGACATAGTCCCGCTTTCACAGCTCCGGAGAAATGTGAGGCGCCCTCCCGAGCCGAGTCGGAAGTATGGTGGAGTTTGCCGCCCAGCGTTAGGTAGCTTACGTTCGGCGTTGTGATTGAGACAAAGACACAAATTCGGACAACATATATTCGGAGGAAAAACACATGCTTGGAAATAAAAGGCGCCGTTTATTTAATCAAGCAAGGTGATGTGAAGTCCGATAAAAGTGCAATATGTGTGCGTTTTTAAATTATCCTGCAGGAGCACATGCAGAGTACATGCAAGCGATTTGAATGTAAAGAAAAAAAACACGAATAGTTAAATGGAGCGCAAAAGTTCAGATCGATGGGAAGTCGAAAATGAGCACACTGCGACATTCCATTCCCTATGACACGGAGCTGTTCTGGAAGGCGAATAACCTTCCTGAATTGCATGCGGGTTGTAGACGGAGATGCATTGTTCTCGGCGGCATTGAGTCCCACGAATGTTCGGCGGAGGTACTGCTGCCCACAAGACCGGCCTGAAGTGGGTAACAGTTATGCCTCGCTCTATAAGTTTTGTGTCGGACACCGCAGACATTCGTGAACATCCTCTTTTGTTCGTCAATCACTAAACCCTTCAAACACAAGGCACATATACACGCCACACTTCTCCTGCGATTGGCCTTCATGTCGCAGTTTGACGATGATCAATTCCGTTTCGCCCGATTTAGGGTTTTTTTTTACCACAGAAAAATTAAATGACCAAAGCCAACGCGATACGCACACTAACTTTCCTTCGGCTAGGGGTCACATTCTAGGCAAGAAAATAAACATACAAGCAAAGAAGCCACACGCACCGCCTCTTCCGCATCCGGTGGTAACTACTGTAAAAACTAACGACTAATACCTCCGGCCTGAGAACGCACAATCATGGGGAAATTTTTGCGGGATGTCGGTTCGCGGATAATACCTTATTGCTATGCGCTCGAGGCAACGAGGTGAAGAACAGAACTGAAGCAGGAGAGAACAAGTTTGCTCGGGCCTCTAAAAAATGGCAGCAGGCTGATCAGCGAGACAACACCGAAATTATCGTTTTCCCGAGAATCGGCATTCTGCAAACTTTTCTCCATGAGTGCTCGCAATGGACACAACTGCATCATAAATATTACCGTACATGAATGCTACAAACACGGGAAGCCTAAAGATGGTTAATTAAACAAGATATTAAACTACATAATGCGGCCACTTTTGTGACACCAGTGCAAAGAAAATCTGTATCCGATTTATTTATTTATTTATTTATTTATTTATTTATTTATTGTACCCTCAGGGCCCGAAGGCATTACAGAGGGGAGTGGGAATACATAAAAATTCAGCCTAAACAGCAACAACAATAGGGAAAACAAAAATAAACCAGGAATACATAAAAAGTGAAAACACAGGAAGGCAATAAGATTAGAATGCAGTGGGGATATATTAAAACAGTGTGTAGACAGTAAAAAGGCAATTTTTATACAGTAATAAACGACACATACTCAGAAAGAAACATTAAGGACTTTACGAAATGCATTGTTATCGGAAATACCTGCGATGTCGTGGGGAAGGTGATTCCAGCTGACACAAGTTCGGGGTATGAATGAGTCATGAAAACATTTGGTGTGACAAGATGGGATTCCAACTTTATGACGGCGATCAACGCGTGCTGATATGTAACATGGTCTAGACAGTAACTTAGGATTGAGAAAGCTGTTGTGGTAAATTTTATGAAAGAGACACAATGAGGCTATTGATCTGCGGTGGGAAAGAAGTGGTAGGGACAAACTTGATTTCATGGCGGTTACACTGCTTGTTCGGTGATAATTAGAAAGAATGAAACGGCATGCGCGGTTCTGTACAGCTTCCAAATCTGAAACGAGTGAATCGATGCCAGGGCTCCAGACAGGTGCAGCACAGGGTAAGCTGCCACCCCAGTCCTTGCAATGTTAACTGCGCTGCGCACGGTTTCCGTGTAGAACTCAGCAGGAATTTTAAATTGCACTGTCGCGTTCGTGCCCCTCCGATACTGATTCTAGCCCGCGTAACGCGAGAGCTTCACGCAACAGGCAAGCGAAGCAAAAAAAAAAAATAAGTTAGGAGGGATTGCGTAGAATATGAATTCCCTTAAGCCTGAAACAGGTTGCCGAAGACTCCCTTCTTAAACGACCGACGACTATTAACTATTATTTTGTACAGGGAATCAGTGTGTAAAATGATTGTTTCTTCTGCCAATAACAATTAGTTGAGAGTAGCGCTCTTTCGTCCTGTGTTCTGTCCTCGTCCTTTCTTAGTTGTTTTGCGCTAAATGTATTCCTTTTCAGCGATATCACCGAGCATCTGGAGTTTTGCTGGCGCAGAAGCCAAGCATCCTGCTCCCCGCAGAACATTAATTTCGAGCGTCGGCATTTTTGCTGACGGCAGAGAATTTATAGCTCTCCTCTGTGTTCGCATAGAATAACACTGCTCTGGAAACCAACCGTGCATACTCAGTAATGCAGCTCAGAGATTGCCTATAAGGTGTTACTTACGAAGACATGTACCATCGGAAACATCCTATGGCGCTGACACCATCGCTCCTTTAATAGCTTAGTGTTCTTGCGATCTCCTGGCATCTCTTTTACTCCATATATATTGGAATGTTCGATTATTAGGCCAACTTTTCCCGCCGCTTGGAAAGAAGTTCTCGCAGTACTAGTTTTTAACATCGGAGCGCGCACTGCCCCTGACAACTACAGGCCTCTATCCCTAAGCTTTTCGAGATAGCCATTCATTGACAAATACGACCATTCATCATTCATCAGGGCTAACGAACAGGCTGTTCTCGTGAAACTAACGTTGTGAAACTTATAAGTAGTGTTGCTCTTGCAGTCTCCTACAGTGAGCAGTTTTCTTTTGTTTATTTTGATTGCAGCCAGGTCTTTGAAGTAGCAGACCACTGCGTTCTTCTTGAAAAGCGCTCGAAGTATAGCCGTGGAAAGCCGAGTTGCAGCTCGTTTGTCGGCTACCTACAATGTAGACGAAGTCGTGTGAGCTGTGGCAGACAAAAGACTTGTCTTTTATGAACTCCAGGTGGTCGAAATTCCTGGAGCTCTTCACTACGGCGTCTCTCATAGCCTTAGTCGCTTTGGGACGTTAAACCCCATAAAATAAACATAAACTAATAAACTTTTAATGTCACATTTTGGAATCCCACAGGTCAAATTTGTTGCCTTTGCTATTCAATCTCTTCATCAATGACCTTTACGAAATTGTTCCTTGCTCTCGTATGTACCAGTACGCTAACGACCTAAAGATAATCCGTTAATCCCCCGTGACTGCAGCTTTAATACAAGACCACGTGAAGCGACTGCACAGGCGGTGTTCGTAAAACAAGTTCAAATTCAATGGAGATAAGACGGTTGCTGCACAATTTTTGCACAATACCTACCCCGTTCAGATTTCTTAAGCTCTTAACTATCAGACTATTGCGAGGATGCCTTCACATCGCGACTTATTTGTCCGCTTAGGTAATAAGTTGTATTTTTCGCCTCGCATTCACGTGTAAGGTGAACCGTGTGTGCAGAGTTCTACGTAGCACATACTGCATGGCGTGTTGCCCTCTGTCGTACCCGAGAACAATTTATAAAACTCGATTGTCCGCACCTCTTCGCAAACCCTCAAATACTGCAGAAATGGATTGCGAAAAATGTAATGGGCTGTTCGATTTGATTACCGGGGC